>NW_028275162.1:6011596-6358192 GCF_013281855.1 Momordica charantia | reverse complement strand
ATACACAAATCATACAAAATTAAGTTTCTTTTAACCCACTTATAAAAGCCACGAGCCAAATATCTCCTTCATGTCAATATCAATGCACCAAAAAGGCTGCAAAATTTTGTGGCCATTTACTCTGTTCTTTATGCAATTGGGAGCAAGAAAATCTGTGTGGTTTCATTAGGAGAGAGATAAGAGGGAGAAAGACTTGCCTGGAACCAAGTTGGATTCATGAGAACCAGAAATACAGTGGGGAGGATATGGCTCCTCAGGCTTGTTTGGTTGGTGAGAATCAAGAAATGCCAATATAGGCCATTTCTTCTCACAGAAAGCTCTCGCAATCCTTGCTGATTCTTCTACCATTCCAGAAATCTGCCTGTTTGGCTCTCTTGGTGCCTGAAAACAAACAAACAAAAAACCATCTCAAACTTCTAATTCTCAGTTTTATTTGCACAAAAACCACTAGTGTGGGATGTTGAAAATTGGAAATGCGACCATAAGTTTCACGTTGGTTCGATAAGTAGAAGAGCATAGGTATACAAGTGAGGAAGAACAAAGTTATGTGAGAGAGAATATCTTTATTGATAGGAGACGTTTTAGATGAAACCAAAAGCAAAGTCACGAGGGCAAAAATGTGGAGGGTCCAAAGATTCAAATATAGTCCTATGTTGGTAAGAAGTGAAAGTATTTCGCGACAAAATAATGACAACAATTCTATTGATCCGAGGCTTTTGGATAGAACCTAAAGTACTCAAGTCTAAAATGGATAATATCATACCAAATTGTATAAATGTGGTGAAGTCCCCTACGAGCTTCGGACAAGGCACAACATACAGAATCAAACAGATAGTTTCAGTTTCTTAGAAGTTTTGACAGAATGAACACTAATTACACTAACCAATCATCATTGACACGATGAGGCATCGGATGAAAGTGAAACAAATGAGTAAGCCAATCAAATAAAATAAGGGCAAACAAGCCAAAATCGAAAGATTTGAGGAAACTTGAGGAACGCAGAAGCATAGCAGCAAATAGATAAGATCAAAAGAAGCAAGAACGCCCAGAAACTTGCCAAACTTTTCAGACTAAGTCGCAGAAGCATTTTATCAAACAGGTCGTGTGCAAAAAAATAAACAAATAAAAACAGAGTACAAAAGTCCTACCAGATTTCCAGCGCCAACAGTGCAGAAGCCATTGATGATATCAACAAGAACAAGGCCATTCACAGCATCTTCGGCCAAAACCACAGACTCCTGCTCCAGCGGGATCTCCTTCTTCAAGAGATCGATGGCGCTCGAAACCATTTCTTAGAAAAAAAAATCGGAGAGAAGATGAAGATAGAGAGAGTTCACCGATCAATTATTGTCCCGATGCAGTTGGAAATTTATGCGATTGGGTCAGTTCAACAAGTCAAAAAGAAGATATCTTTGAAATTTCGAATACTATTTTTGTCTTCTTCACTTCACTATTGGGTTTATGTGTGTAGCAAAACGGAGGAAATTTCTTTGCTGACAGTGGCGAGGCTACAATCAGTCAAAAATAATATCTTTGCATTCATAAGAAATTTGATATGTTTTAAATATAAATAAAGTAATACTAAAAAGTATACTTATATAAATAGAGATTACAAACATACACGTGTAGGGCGTAGTGTACGTGTGTGTATATCTGTACGTATACAGTGGCTCAATAACAAATGATTGGATAACGTAATAGTATGGACACTCACCCTCGAGGAGACGAGGACGACGTCTCAATGCTAGTGCAGAATTTTTTTAGTACAATATATTGAGATGGTACTTCGAATCCACGATATTTTAGTCGGAGATAAGTGTCTTAACTAATTGAGTTAAGTTCAAGATGACATGTAATTTTATAAGTTAGTTTCTATCTATTGTTCTATAACAGCTTCATCATCGGGTCCAAGGCCTAAAGGTCGGTCAAAGTCCAGCCCAAGCCCAATCCAAACTCAATCCTTTGACTGGCCCGACCCAATCCAATCCTTCTATTAATTGGATTAGATATGGATATTCATTTTTTAATTTGGGCCAACCCGTTTGAGCCGTATTTGGATTGGCCCGTAGGGCCGGCCCAAAAACCCGATCCAATATTTATTAATATTTATATCATATAATATTAATATATTCTTTTATTATTTATTTATTATAAAAAAAATTAGATACCTTATGGTAGGATCTTTTGTTTCCCCTCTTAAATAGGTACAAGAGACTCTACCACTCTCCAATATCTCATTTTAAATATATCTAATATTTAGGTTGTAATTTTTAAAATTTTTTAATATAAAATTTTCTTATAAATATCAATCTTCTTTTCTTTTTCTTCACTCAAATTCTAATTCTAATTCTCAATCTTAAATCCTCTCAAGTTTCAAAGTGTTTAAATTTTCAATTTCTCTGGTAAAAAGCTATAAATTTAATTTTAAAAATAAAAATATAATTTTTAAAAATAAGGCAACTTAAATTTATAAAATATGATACAATAAAATTTATTAGTAAGATTATAAAAATAACAAAAAATGTACCAAAAATTATATAAAAACACATATTGTAGAATTTAAAAATAAAAAACTTAATTTGGAAATTATTTAAATTTTAAATTTTAATAATTAAAAATAAATTAATATACGGGTCGATCCAAAGGGCCGATCCAAGCCCGATCCAACTCCGACTTATCAACTTAGGCCCATGGATTGGGCTATGAGCCTAGGTTTGAGTGGTCGGGCCGAGCCAAGCTTGGCCCAAACAATACTTGAGGCCCGTAAGGCTTGGGCCTCGACCAAGCTTGGGCCATTACTTCTTTGGGCTGGCCGGCCCAGCCCAAAGATGAGGCTGGTGAGTTCTATTTGAACTTTGTTTATATATATATATAAATTAAAGTATTTATTTTATTTTAAAAAAATGCAAATGCCACACGTCAACAAATACCATTTAAGACTTCAAAGGCCCACGTTAGCATTTATACTAACATGTTTAACTCTATGAACCATTTAGAATCATTTACTAAAGGTTGAGGACTAGATTTCACTTTTTAAAACCTATGGATTAAATTAAAATCTATGGGAAAACAAAATTTGAACGAGATAACCACGAATGTTAAGGGAAGATTGGTTTCATTGAAAATAATAATTATATTTTAAAAAAGAATGGTGGGACCATGACTTATTGGTCAAGAGATGTGTCAATTACGAACTAAATTAGGTTGGCGAGAGTTCATTGTTAAAATATATATATATATATATATATATATTAATTATCAAGTGAGAATTTAAGTAATTTTTCTTTCCTTCTTAATATGATAATTTAAATGAGGGGGTTATTGAACCGTTTTTCTTGTATCGAAGTCAAAAGAGACAGACGTTAGTTTTTCTTAATAAAAGAGAAATTAAATAGTGTTTGGTTGGAAATCTAAATTTTGTTTAAAGTATTCAAGTTCACTCAATCAAATGAAGTGAGTGAATATGTTCTTGACATTTGACATATTTGTTTTTTAGAACTGTTTTAATTATTACATCTTTTACGTTTTCAGTGTTTTTAGATTTGAAATTTTAAATTTTAAGATAACTTTGGTAAATATATATATATTTTTTGTTATAAATTAATTTTATTTTTTTGGTTAAAAGTAAAAAATGTAAAATATAATATATTATAAATAGTAAAATAATAATTATATAAAATTTATAACAAAAAATATTAATAAATTAATTAATATTATTTTAAATTAAACTAAATATTTGGTGGTAATTATTGATAGTTTAAACTTATATTGAAACTAAACACATATGAAAATATTGAAAACAAACGTACCATTCATTGAATCATTTATTTTTAGATATATGTTTTCTGATTATTAATCAAACAAACTAAGTATTTGTTTCTCAATATCTATTCCAATTATCTCAGCTAATAATATCAACAATCTCATGATACCAAAAATATTACCATTTCACCCTGCTCAAATTTACCGAACCTTCCATCCAAGGTTTTAAATGTCAATATCTCAATTTTATGGAAATATCGATAAAATGTCAATGTCAATGAATATTTTTGTAAAAGTTATAGAAATTAAAAAATCGTAAAAAATATTTAAATTAATAAATAAATATTTTCATATTTCTAAATAAATTAAAAAATAATTAACATTAATATTATGTATATATTAGTGACATTTTATTGATATGATATTTTTTATATTATGTCAATTTTTATTTTTGTATTAAAATGAAAATGTCAATTTATCCATTGTGCGGACGTGGAACCCAAATCATCATTTCATCCAACCAAAAAAAGAAAAAAAAACAGTTATTTTATAGGAAAAAGGGGCGGCGTTACCTACCACCACTGGTCCACTACCGGTAGCAGCCAATTTGACTTTGCCCAACTTGTTCCGAAGCGACCAACCGCAATCCCGAGTCCCATCGTCATTCCTCATCCTTCTTTTTCTTCCATGAATTCCCAATCCATCCATCCATCCATCACTATGATTCCATGTCCATCAATTTCCCTCAAATCTCAGAATCAATCCGCATAATACTATGCAATCCACCATCACTCCCCCTTTCAATCCCGCCGTTTCTTTTCCGCCAAATCTCCCTCGTTTCGCGCCAATAATCCGCCATTTTTGCCCACCGACCAAGCTTCGGATGTCGATTACTACGGCTTCTTCGCCGCCTGGGCTCGTTGTCGGGTCGCAAACCGGCGCCGCCACTTTGACGGATTTTGTGGGGAAAGGAGGGATTGGTGTGGGAGATGACTTGGTCGTGCTGTTGACTCATATTCAGTATGCTTGCAAGAGAATTGCGGCTCTCGTCGCTTCTCCGTTCAGTGCCGATCTTGGGAAGCCGGCGGGTTTGGCTGCCGACGGAGGTGCCGTTGCTGGCTCGGAGAGGGATGCACCCAAGCCGCTCGACATTGTGTCTGTAAGAAATTTTCCACTGATTTTGGATATTGATTGATCTGGGAATCTCTTTGCCTCCGTCATTAGTCGATGAATTTTGAATGCATTTGTTTTCTGAATCTAATTAATCTCATGGTTGACTTTCAGTTTTCTGCATCCAGATTGTTCTGATTAATGTTAGCGACTAGAAAACAATGGATGTTTCAGTTTCAACTATATGAGAATGAGATCAAGTTCAGGTTGAGCAATTAGCAGCCTCTTTTTTATGTTAGGCTAAAATATATATTAGTCAAATTACGAGTTTAGTTTCTGAAGTTTTGCGTCTACGAAGTTTCTAAACTTTAAATCGTGTAATAGGTCTCTAGAGTCTAGTAGACTTTCAAAATTTTGTATTTAATAGGTCTCTTAACTTTAAAAGTGTCTGATAGTCAGGATCGACTAATTAGAATAATGATCTAAATTATATGTCTAATAGACCTATAAATTTAAAAAAATGTTTATCAGTTCAAAGACTTATTAGAAACAAAATTGAAAGTTTAGATACTTATTAGACACTTGTTAAAATTTAGGAAAGACACGTCACTAAAAGTTAAAAAGGGGATTAAACATATAATTTAACCAAATAAATTTGGTCCTTCAACATTCACTCCTTTTTCATTATTACGGTGGTTCTAGTTTTAAATGGACATTTGGCTGAAGTTTTATGATGTATGGGATTAAGAAGTTTGGGTTTATTATAGTTTTTAAATAATTGACAAGTTTAAGGGCATCATCAAAACATGTATAACTTCCAAGCCTAAATTGCAGACAGGCATATGATATAATTCAAGAGGCAAAAAGGAATATTACAGTCAAAACATTTGTCTGGAAAATTTTAATTTTATTAGTGAAGCGCCATTCCACAGTAATATTACCTACCAAAATGCTAGTATTGTGTCTTGGTTTCTTTGCAAATATATTATGAAGAGAAAAAGTAAATTCTGGGAAACAATCTTTCTCATCCACAGAATGAAATCATCTTATCGTCTCTTAGAAATTCTGGAAAAGTTGCTGTGATGGCTTCAGAAGAAGATGATGAACCAATTTGGATTAGGGACGATGGCCCATTTGTGGTGGTGACAGATCCTCTTGATGGCTCTCGAAATATTGATGCATCGATACCTACCGGCACAATTTTCGGGGTTTATAAACGTCTTGTTGAACTCGATAATTTACCGAGAGAAGAGAAGGCCGTGCTTAATTCTCTACAGAGTGGGGCTAAGCTTTTGGCAGCTGGATATGTTCTCTACTCATCAGCCACAATACTCTGTGCCAGTTTTGGTTCTGGAACACATGCCTTTACACTGGACCATTCAACAGGAGACTTCATTCTTACTCATCCACATATCAAAATTCCTCCTCGAGGTAACATTTCGGGTTCCATGGTTTCAAGATATAACGTGAGATTGATATGATCTGCCCGTATAGTTCAGCAGCATTGAAATAGGGAAAATTAGAATGACTTTATGTTGGCATTTCCTTGTATTATATACCTTTTCCCATATGACCCAATTGTCTTCTTTTAGTCTGCAAATGGTTCTAGGCATAACCCCCTTTGATCCATTTTAAGCTACGTCCCTATAGACCTAAGTTCATGTTATGAATATTAAGAGGGCATATTACTCATTAGCTAAGGAGATTGATGATGGGATGACTATAAATCAAGTAGATTGGAGCGGTTTTAGACGAGCAGACTTTGGAGAGTAGTTTTGAGAGAGTATCAGAAACTTGTGTTCCTTTTGTCTACTTTGGTTCAAATCTGTTGATCTTGTTTGGAGATTGTTTTATAAACATATCAAGAGACAGGGTAAGGATCTTTAGGACCTTATTTCACTTGCTTTCTTATTGTTCAGGTCAAATATATTCTGTAAACGATGCGAGATATTTTGATTGGCCGGAGGGATTGCAGCGATATATCGACACAATCAGACAGGGGAAAGGCAAAAATCCTAAGAAGTACTCCGCCCGTTACATATGTTCCTTGGTTGCTGACCTCCATCGAACTTTATTGTACGGTGGGGTGGCAATGAATCCGAGGGACCATCTTCGTTTAGTGTACGAGGCAAATCCTCTTAGCCTCCTTGTCGAGCAAGCAGGAGGCCGAGGTTCGGATGGTAAGAACCGAATTCTTTCAATGCAGCCAGTTAGGCTGCATCAAAGGCTGCCTTTGTTCATGGGAAGTTTGGAGGACATGGAGGAGCTCGAAAGCTATGGAGATGTACAGCAGAAAGTGAATCCCGGTTATGAAGTTTGAAGATGTGATCAATGGACAAAGAAAGCTCCAAGAAAATGTATGAATCAACCTTCAAAAAGGTCAGTCTCTAGATTTTGTGTATTTTTTTTTTCTTTGCACATATTTTCCAGTGGCTTGGCATGCTTTTCTGGAAGGGGTAGATAAAGTGTAGAGTAATAAGTAATAACAGTAAATTCTGACAGCATGTGAATCATAGTTATTTGCAATCTGAATACTGATGCTCTTTTACTGGTAAAACAAAATTTAGAGCTTTTATGAAGATCCTAACAGTCCATATTTGAAACTCATATATAGGTTTCTCTGTGTTCATTGATCATACAAATTGACACTAATGTGGTTTGATAATGTTGTTGTTTTGTATTCTTTTTCGTTTTTAGTTTTATGTTTTTCAAATTATTATTATTATTATTTTCAAAATTTGACTTAGATTGTTTATAAAAACTACATAGTAATATTTCTAAACTAATAATATTTCTAAAGTTTAAATTTTAAAAAACTGTAAACAAAAAATGGAGAGGCTGTTTGATGACCATTTAGTTTTCTTTTTTCATTTTTGGTTTCTAAAAAAGATTCTATTTTTCAAAATCCCATTTTTTCTCATAATGTTTTTGTTTTTATTTTTCTTCTTCTTCTTTTGACACTCCCTAACAAATCTCTTTCCCACTATGAAGCATTGACATTAGTTGATTAGGTTAAAACATTATTTTACAATTATATGAACCCTTATTTCTTTAACTCTAAATCATTATTACTATTATATAATATAATATCATGCTGAATATATAATTAAATTGGTTTGCAAAATCCTAACACAAATTTTATACACAATCCTCATCCTCAAGAACTGTTCTTGAGGTGGAAAATGAACTCAATAAAAAAAAAGATGAAAAATTCTTTAATCCAGAGCTATGACAATATTTCTATAAATTTATTGAGTCTACTGTTGGGTTGAAACCGTGATCGAAAAAAATATAAGTTTTTTTTGCCTAAATTTCTCTCTCTTAAATTTTCATCCCGAATGTTTACGATTAGTTCTCTTTCCAAAATTTTCATCTTTATATATATATTTTTTATTTTCTTTTGTTCTAACACATCACTCTCATTTTTTTCGATCTTTAAACACTTAATAGTTTCTTGGAACTACTCTCTCTTTCAAATTTTGCATTTTTTTTTAATAAAAGAAAGCAAAATTAAAGAAAGGTAAAGTCTCCAATTTCACTTTTTATATAACTTTTCTCTCTTTCTAATATATTTTTCACACTATCCATATTCAAACTTCTCTCCCTCTAAATTTGTTCTCTTTCAATTTACTATGATTTATATTTATTTTTTCTAACAAATATATTTCAAACTTTTTTTTGTCTAAATTTTTCTCACTATATTTTTCTTTCTTTCTATTGGACTTTACTCTCTCTAAACTTTTTTTTTTGTCTTTTTTATCTCTTAAAATTCTCTCTCCAAAGTTTCTCTTTAAAAAGTTTCTTTTCTATCTCTTTAAACTTTTATTTTCACGTCTCCACGTTAAAGATGACATAAATTCCAGTAAGGTTGGGTCCGTCTCCACGTTAAAGATGACATAAATTCCAGTAAGGTTGGGTCCGTCCTACTCGAATAGGGAATATATTTCCCACCCTGCCACAACCTCGTCCTTAATTCTATTTTTTAAATAACTAATACATATTTTATTAACGGTTTTACTAAATTATGAATAAAATATAAAATATTTTTTTAAACTAATTATTTATACTGATAAATTAGAAATTTTCAGTAAAATATATATATTATTCTTTTTATTCTTTAAAATTTAAAATTAATTACTAAACCGGTAATTTTCCCGTGGGAGATCTCTGTCCACAAATGAGGACTTCCTCAACATGGACCTCGATTCTCGAAATTGGAGAACGGGGTTGAGACAATAATTAAAAATTTACACGAGCACGAGGATAAGAGATGACATCCAAAACTCCTGCCACACATCGTTTTCATCTCTACGTTACATAGATTTTTTATTCTCTAACATATCTCTTCAACTTCCTAACTTTTTAAAAACAAAAAATAATAATGGTGATCAAACATGTTGGATTTTTTGTTTTTAAAAAACGAAAAACAAAATATAGTTATGAAGCATATATGGCTTTTGTTTTTTCGAAACAAAAAACTAAAAGTAGAAAATAAAAAAACTAAAAACTAAAAACTAAAATCTTTTCAAGTAATAGTTTTTGATTCTAACCACCTTGGGGTTGACGTGTGATTGATAAGGGCCCATGTAAATAATAAAAAGACTGACGGTAAAAAGACTGACTTAGAGATAATGTTTGGATGAGGTGTTTTGAAAATTTATTTTCACAAATGTTTAATATTTACAAATTTAACATTTTTATATTTCTGAATTTAAAACTTTTTCCAAATGTGAAATTTACCCTTATTTATGACATTTATATTTATTATAATTAGTTTTTTTTTAAATTTAAATGTAAAAGATTTAATATTCCAAATTTGATTTTCCTAACATTTAAATCATTGTAGCCCCAAATCAATTATTCTCATAATCCCTTAATTTACTCTTCAATATATTCTAACCAAAGAATGAAATTTATTACAAAATATTTTTTCATTTCATTCCAATTGTATACATTAATATAATAGACAAGCCAAAAACACATACATGTTAACAGAAGCGGTGGAGTACAGCACCCTAGATGACGAGAGTCCAGTAGTCGAAAGCATGACTAGCTTACGCTCTGACCCAAGTAGCATGGGGCACGTGGAATCTCGTGTGAATCACCAAGACCACCTTGCAAGGCTAAATACTTCTGGGTGATCGATAGTGAAGTAGTACCGTGAGGAAATGGTGAAAAGAACCCCCATGAGGAAGTAAAATAGAACATGAAACCGTAAGCTTCCAAGCAACGGGAGGAGACCAGGACTCTGATTGTGTGCCTGTTGAAGAATGAGTCGGCTACACAACATAAAAGTAAATCATTATAACAACAACATAAACTTTATATCCGGCTACCATTCTAACATAAACTTATATGGAGATATAAACTATATTTGGCTATAACTATAAGTGTTGACTATAGTATTAAGAATCGGTTCACCAAATTCAAGCTCAGATAAACTTATATATGAGCTATAAAATATATACGACTATATCCCACTATAATTAACAAACAAAGCAAATAAACTACATAGTTAAATAACACACTAACATATGCTAAAAAAAATCCATAGACTAGGATAATCCCCCATATTGAAAAGATGTTCTTAACAATACCCCAGACTCGAACACCCAAAATCGAAAATCAGAAGCAAACCTAAAAGTTTTAAAAATTAAACGGTAGAAAACAGGCTACCAAACAATTGTGAAAAGCGAGCAAATCGAAAAGGGGCTGCTTGCTTTAGACGATAATGACAGAAAACGAAGAAGACGAGGAGACGGCTTGCCAGAAACAATAGTGAAAAGCCAGACGGGCTGCTGCCGACGAGGGAACGGATAAAATGGAGGAAAAAATTGTTTTTTTTTATGAAGAAGACGAAGAACCAGCAGAACCGGCGACTGGTAGTTGTTTTCGGATGAAAAGATGAAGAGATTTGGGTATTTTTTACTTTAGGGAAGTGAAAAGTTGCATAAAATTAGAGATTTAAAATTTAACTTCCCAAATCAACCATTCCACCATTCCGAATTTCCATAATTTAATTATATTTAAATGTATATAAAAAAATATATTGGTAAATCGTTGATGAATTTCATTTAAAGGGTTTATTTTAAGAAAAAAAATGTAAATTTTGTAGAATGAATCTATTTATGAAATTATAATCTCTAAAAAACCTATCAATGTACTAATCGCGAATACTTATTATTTTCAGTTAAATTATAGATCTATGACTTATGAGACATTTTTTTTTTAAATTGAGAACCTATTAAACACAAACTTGAAAGTTCGTAGATTTGTTAGATGTTTTATTTTTTATTTTTTAAAGTTTAGTCTCAAAGACCCCAAATTTATAATTTAACCATTATTTCATAATTTCTTACCTAATAAACTAGTAAACAAAAGATGAAAAATAAGTGAGAGACAATAAGCACAAACGGCTGCGAGTCTATGACATTGGACTTGCAATTCCAATGGCTTAGCCATTGGAATTTTCGCATCCTTCAATTTTTTTCTCAAGCAATCTTTTTTTATAATTCAGGAGTCGACGGTCCTCTGATCTCCAACTCCTATAATAGTTCAACTTAAAAAAAAAAAGCCTAATATGAAGTTACTACTTGGTAAACAGATCCAGCATTAGTAGTTTTTAATTAATAATTAAAATTGTGTAGTTTTTTAGTATTAAATTAAAATTGTAATTTATAGAATTAATAATTAAAATCCGTAGATGGACATTATTTTAAAACATAAATAAATATAATATTCATATGAGTCAAGAAACTTATCCTTCTTTCAATTGAAAAGTAAAATGATAACAAAATTTTCAATATAATCATAATCATAATTCAACAATAAAAAGTAAAGTAAAATGATAACAAAATTTTCAATGTAATCATAATCATAATTCAACAATAAAGAGATATATTCGAATTGAAAGTTCAAATTCTCACGACCTAAATTAATCTAAAAGATTTTTAATGAAAAGAATTAGAATGGTTGGAAAATTAACTTTATACACCATCAGGTTGAAAAACGAGAGGAACATTAAAAAAATCTCTCTCTTTTTATGGAATTAAAAATTGCAACTTTGTACTTCATCCCCAATATTTTGGAAAATTTTAACTTCAAAAATTACCCCTTTTATTTATTTACTCATTAATATTTGGAAAATTCCATTATTAGGTAAAAAATTTATCCACTCCTAAATTCCCAATTTAATTTGTAAATCGGAAAAAATAAATAAAAGATAGAAGGCGAATCCAGTGTAATGCGCGCAGCGGCTCTACCGTGCGCCTTCGAGTCTTCTCTTTCGGGTAATCAATCTTCCACCCAAAAACCCTATTTTTCCGTCTTCTCTCTGCTCCACTCTTTCTGTAACAGTCGCAGAAAACCCGAAAAGTTTATTCGATTTTCAGTTGAGATTGTTCTTCCAAATTTATTTGTAATTATTGTAGACTTGTAGTCAGTTTCTGGAGAGAGAATTTGGCGTGCGTTCTTCATAAGCAGAGGGATTGAGAGAGTGATGGGAAGTAACTTTCCCTCTCTTTCAGTGAAGCGAGCGGCGGCGGCGCGCACTGGAATGGCCGATACATACGCGGGTATGGCGAATGGGTCCTCGAAGTCGAAGAGGTCCAAGAAACCTCCGCCACTCATCATTCCTCCAGGCCATATTGCTTTTCGAATGCTCTGCCACGCTTCGCGAATTGGTGGGGTGATTGGGAAGTCGGGTTTTGTGATAAAGCAACTTCAGCTGTCTACCGGAGCGAAGATCCGTGTTGAGGAAGCTCCGAGCGAATCGCCGGACCGGGTTGTTACTGTGATTGGGCCGCCCGCGCTTACCTCCAGGGTGTTGCTGGATCAAAAACATGGCGATTCTGGGGTCAGTGGGGAAGAAGTCGAGGCGTCCAAGGCTCAAGAAGCGCTTTTGAAGGTGTTTGAGAGGATTTTGGAGGTCGCGGCGGAGAGTGAGGGCGTTGGAATTGGCGCTGAAGTTGGAGTTGTTTCTTGTAGATTATTGGCGGAGGTAGCTCAGGTTGGGTCAGTTATAGGCAAAGGGGGGAAAGTCGTGGAGAAGATAAGAAAGGAGAGTGGTTGTAAGATTAGGGTCTTGACAGATAACTTGCCGGCTTGTGCAGGACCTTCTGACGAGATGATTGAGGTAAATGTTTTTCTTTCTTTTGGTTTTCATATCGTTGCGAGGTTTGAGTTTGTCTCTTAGGTTGGAGGTCTCTATAGTTATGAAGGGGGATTTTAGTTCTGGTTATGGGTTTTTGAACAGAATGGACGCGATAGTAGATGCATTTACGGGTTTTATTTTGTGGCATTGAAGAAGAATCCGTAGAAATTCTCATAGGTGAAGCAAGTCAAATCCATTTTCAGACAAAGAAGATAAAAAAAAACGATAGTGGCTAGCGGGCGGATGAAGAATGATCGAGATACTTCAATCCAGCCACTTTTTAGGAGTTGATTTTGGCTTGAGAAAAAGTAGGTTCATTGCATATGTTGAATTCAAACTCCTAAATTTGGTATGGGCTTGTGTAGCCCTGGAACTTGGTTAGTGAGAAGAACTAAAGTAGCTAGATCAGGATGCAGTTTCGTTCATGATATTTCTATGGAGAGAAATCTCCTTTTAGAGCAACTGAACAGTTTTATTCTACATTTCTTTTGATAATTTTTTTGATAGTATGCTAGTTGTCTTTCATGGTGGGATATTCCATTTTCTGTTATTTTTTCTTGTCGTGTGTGTGTGAACATATGACCTGGTTCGTGAGAAGAAAGAAGGTAGGTAGATAAATCTGCAGCTTTACCCCTGTTCTTTTTTTTTAAGGAAAATTTCGTTTGGGCCAATGCAATTATTTCATTTTCCTTTCTTGATTGTGTAGGCCAAATTTTATATGGACTTTCACTTAATATTTTATGGTTTTTATTACTCTTTGTGAATTGTGATAGGCTGTCAAGCACATCTTGACTTTCATAAAATATGTTCCATTTTGTAGGTTCTTCTCGTACAAAAGGGTTTTTTTTTTTTTTTTTTTTTTTGAGGAGTAGTTATTGCAATCACGACATGTGTGTTTGAGGGGCTTCTCACAAGTCACGTCATTTTACCTCTTTCATGTTATGTTTATTATCATAGGATATATATATTTAATTAAGAACATTCCCTGGAATATCTAGGAGGTGTTGATATCTGCTGAACTCTGTAGTTAAAGTAAGCCAACCATGTATCTGCTGCTATGAATATACTACTGTTTCTGGCAGATAGAAGGGGATGTTTTGGCTATCAAGAAAGCACTTCTTGCTGTATCTCGCCGTCTTCAAGACTGTCCTCCAAGTGAAAAAACGAGGACAGTTGCAAGCAGACCTGCTGAAGCAGTCATCCATGAGACTTTACCTGATCTACATATGGACCATATTTTTCAGAGGCATTCAATTCTGCCCATCATGCCTAGCAGTTCAAGCATTTTTGCTTCAGGAATCCATTCGCAGTCTATGGATGCTGATGTGCTGTCCCCAGTTGACACAACAGTTACACAGCAGGAAGTTGTTTTTAAGATTCTTTGTGCCAATGACAGGATTGGGGGTGTGATTGGCAAGGGTGGTTCAATTGTTAGAGCACTTCAGAATGAATCTGGTGCTACTGTAAGTGTTGGACCATCAGTAGCTGGTTGTGATGAGAGATTGATAAGCATTACTGCTTCTGAGGTGTGACATCCTTTTGTATTCTTTTACCAATCTGATTTTCTTTATACACTTACAATCCCTTGTGTACTGTATGTACTGACATTATTTTTCTTTTAATATCTTTTGTTTCATCTTGGGAAGAACATTGAATCGCGATACTCGCCAGCACAAAAGGCTGTTGTTCTTGTTTTCTCTAGGTCTGTAGATGTGGGATTTGAGAATGGGCAAGGCATGAGCTCAAATAAGGGATCACCTGTTGTGGCACGGCTTGTTGTTCCATCAAATCAAGTTGGTTGTGTGTTGGGAAAAGGAGGTGTTATCATTTCTGAAATCAGGAAGGTCACATTAACGAACATATCAATAATATCAAGTGATCAGGTCCCAAAGTGTGCCTCAGAGAATGATGAAATAGTACAGGTGAGAATGAAAGACATCTTGTTTTTCCTGGTGATAAATTCTTTACTCCTTCACCATCCTTACTTTCTATGGACACAGCCGTTTTTTAAATGTCGGTAAGTGAACTTAATAGCAATTTTGAGAAGTATTTTTGACTTGGTTGAATGTTTCGGAGTTTATTAGATTACTAGGACGCTTAAACATCTTTATTTTCAATGTTCTGTTAAAAATGTTAGTTATGCTGGTACAGGAAAGCCAAATCATACCAGTTTTAATAGTTTTTTTGGAATTTTGGTTCATGGTAGTTTTTGGACTTTCCTCTTGGTGATCATGGGGTGGGTATGAGTAACATAAATTGTTAAATCAAATTTCACATGGTGGACAAGAACTTGATTTTGCTTGTTGAACTGGTTGGGATTAAGTTTGAGATTATTGTTAGTTTATCTTCAATTATATATATGTTTAATAATGTTAAAAATTGAATTAAAACCTGAAGTTTTTTTGTCAGTTGTTATTATTGTCTATTTGCTTAAGCTTTTATAGTTGTAATTGATTCTTATTAAAAAAGTATTACGTGTATGCCACCAGAATGATTTTAACACTAGAGGACTGTTTTTTGCTTTCTTGGTTAATCTATTCTTAAGAAAAAAAGTGATTTTAACTTCTGGAATTAATTTTGCTTGTGCGTACACCAACTTGACCATTTTTTAGCTCCGAGTATGAACTGAATTGCGAGCTTTCTTTTTACTACATGCATGACATGCTCAGATATGATTGGCAGATGTGCTTGATCCTTGGGCAGCGACTATCATATGTTGTCCTTAAAATATTGCTAGTATTTGTTTTCCCAATCATTAAGAAATGTGTGCATGTTCATTTTTCTAAAGCATGAAAATTCTGTATCCCATCTGTCCGTATATTTTTAATGGAAACATCTCTGTGCTTTTATTACCTCGTATGATATGTTTTTCTCAGCATTTTTTGTTATTGGAAGCGGGTCAGGGACCAGGGACTTCTGCTGTATGTGCAGTGTGCTTCATGATCAAATAGTTTTAAGAGAAGCTCGTGACTAACTAACACTATGACTTAGAATTACAACTCCCATTCATGCGCAAAGAAAAATGATTCACTATGCATTAATAATGGATTAACAGATGTGATGCCAAACTTTTCAATAAAGCATGGCTTGTTCTCCTTTTATTTCTAGTGATTTCATATTTGCATTTTGACAGATTTCAGGTGAGTTTTCAAATGTTCAAGATGCATTGTACAATGTTACTGGTCGACTGCGGGATAACCTTTTCTCTAGTATTCTAAGTAACTCTGGAACAAGGAATGGTGCTGGTTCCTCCATATATCCTGAGACCAGTCCATATGGAAGACTGAGGGATCCTGCACCTCCAGTACGAACTACTCCGGTTGGCTCTTCGCATAGTAGCTTTATACAACATACTACAACTCAAAGTACGGATGACTTGTGCATCTCTCACAGTTTAGACAGTCCATCATCACCGGTGTTATGGGCATCACAACAGGTAGATTTTCTTTACCACATCCCCCTAAAAAAATGAAACTGGTTTTGTCTAGGCCAATTCGGATTATCAGGTTCACTATGTAAATGTTTGCAGTCTTTATCTGGAGAAAATTCTAGGGCCTTTCTGGATGCTGTCAGGGGGGTGCCATCCCATAGGGGTGGAGTACAACTTGGCAGGTTGGTAACACACATTCTTGTCCATTTGACAGCTGGAATATCTTTGAATTTTAAAAATATGGGCGATGGATGGGCATAGAACAATTCTTTGATTCCTTCCTCTAATTTTTGATCTGGATCAAAAATTTGATTACTTGGCTGGTCTTGTTGGATATGTCTTATCCTGATATCATTTATTTTCAACGGACATAGGAGCCAAGAACCATCAAATTTAATGTTGACTGGATTTCCTTGCATGTATTGAACTTGTGGTGTAATTGGCATATGATGGGCATGCTGATGTTTCTTTGCTTGCCAAAATTTATTGTGACATTTTATTATGAACTAAGAAGTACGGACACGTGACACGGATACGACACGACACGGATACGGCTACATGTAAATTTCAAAAAAAGTAGGACACGACACGTTGGGGACACGTTAATTTTTTATATGATTTTTAATTAATATTTAAACAAAAATTATATATATATATAAGAAAACCTAACTCTAGCCATAATTTTTCTCTCATAATCAAGAAGATCTAATTTTCATCTTGGATTTCCCTCTTCCCACTTAATAGTCTAACCATAGTTTTTATTTGTTTCGTCACAACCTGCTACATCCTACTTCTTTTTCTTCTTTTTCTCGCCTCCTCTCCTCTCCTCCTTTCTAAATACTGTCACCTCTTCTTCCTTCTTATTTGTTCACCTATCTTCTATAAGTTTGGGGTATACATGACTTTTGGGTTCTTTTTTATTTGGTTTCTAGAGAAGAAAGAAAACCTATAGCTTGTTCGTCGGTTGATGAAGAAGAAATAAGAAAACTAGGTAAAAAGAAAAAAAGAAAAAAAAGGACCCTTGCGTGTCCCCAACGGGTCCCATTTTTTAAAAATAAAAAATAAACATTTAATTTTGGACACGTGTCCGTGTCTGACACCGACACTTCGCCATTTTAAGTGTGTCTGTGCTACCTAGATTATGAAGTATATGCAGTTATTGAAGTTTTGTAGCTGAAGAAAGCTACTGGTTGCTACCTTGCTGTATAGGGAAAATTGAAAAGTCTAGTATTTTAAGATGATATATCTGATTGTCATTTCAAGTCTTCTACATTTTTCTTCTCTGTTGGCAGTGGGAACAAAACTGCTATAGTGACGAACACGACTGTAGAAATTGCAGTTCCCGAAGATGTTATCAGTTTAGTGTATGGAGAGAATGGCACAAATTTGGCCCGTCTAAGACAGGTAAAATGCGTGCTTCAAATATGGGGTTTATAATTTGATGATGAACTTCACTAATCTTGGTTATGGTTCTTAAGCTATCTAAAGTAGATTTGGGTTTGTAAAGTTGGTTTTTTCTCCCATAAAAAATAAATTAAAGCATCGCAACGTAATTCGTTTGGAACTGAAAATAGTATTTAGCTAGTGATAAGAGTTCGTTAAAACCACCGTTTTGAAAGCCATGCCTCATCCACTAGCTTTTGGAAATATGGATGGTGGATGAGTATATAATAACCCTCCTATCTTTAGAGCCAATTAGAAGGTCTTTGTCTTTGTAAAAAAACTTGTTTGGTCTGAATTGGGTTATATATTTTTGGTCAGATTGGAAATTTAGTCCATGTTAATTAAATGGATGATGATGTGAGATAAACGTTGGTTGATTTGACATGTAAAGGCAGAGAAGGAAGTGGATGGCGAGATAAAATATAGTATGTGCAACTTTTCGAACCGACATGTCAAATCAACCCGCATTTGGTCAATAACATAATTGAAACCTTAAATAGGCATGGGTATCAAAGTTTCGAGTCTTGATTATTTAATTATGTTTTTTGTTAGAAAGAAAAATGTGCTCAGGTTTGTGCCTATTCAAGTTCATGAAAAGCATCCTTTTGGTGTGCCTTTCTCGAGGCTTCTCCTTCCCTATTTGCTCCTTTTCCCATTTCTATTTCGTTCTACACACAATGCACCATCTATCATTTTGATCTCTCTTTGTTGTTCTGAGAAACTTTGAAAAAATCATATGATTAAAAGAATCATTCTTTTTGCTGCGTCTCAATTTGATCACATCCACTTGAACTGCTGTCTTGCTTTGTTTAAACGATAGTGTACAGTGATTTACAATTTACAAATACTTCACAAACTGGCATTTGTTAAATCACTCTGGTTTTCTGCTGTATCAGATATCTGGTGCGAAGGTGATGGTGCATGAACCCGACCCCATAACAAACGATCGACTCATCGTCATATCTGGAACGCCCGATGAAACCCAGGCAGCGCAAAGCCTCCTCCACGCCTTCATTCTCACCGGATCTTCATGACAAGTTTGGCTCGAAATTTTTCTAGATAGCTTTTTGAATCCCTCCCGGAAAATATTGTACACTAAAATTCAACTCGGGGCGGTATGTGTTTATTCTAATAGGAAAGGCTATTTGGCTTCATAATTCTTCCATGGTTATAGATTTCTGCAGGTGAGACGTCAAAAGGACAAAAAGATGACCCAGCTGACCTCAAAAAGTATTCTTCTATGCTTCTGAAAGATGGAACATGTCTTCTTTGAGCGTTTTTTTTTTCCATCATATTATCAGAGCACTGTAATATTAAAATTTTGGTTTAAATCTCACCCCAAACTTTTAAAAGAAAAATAACTTCCTTATATATGCAACTTTTCCACTTGGTCGGGGTGAATCACCCGGATCTTGAATCTAACTAGTAGGGCAATTCCTGAATATATGTTGATCAATATTCAGGAAGAGATCGAGAATCTTGATCTTTGCCAACATCATTTTTGTTTTTGAACATTAGACAATGTATTGAATTTTTGGTATATTTGTTGGTGTACCAAAAAAAAAAAAATGATTTGGACTAATAATTACTTATTTAAGTTTTAAAGATTAAAATTGAGGTTTCAATATTAAAGTGAATAACCTGGATCAAAATAAAATAAATTATTTAAGTCAGTTTAGAGATTAAAATAAAATAAACCTTTACTTAGAAGGATGTAAATTGATTTAAGTTGCTTTTAAAATATCA
This sequence comes from Momordica charantia, assembly GCF_013281855.1. NCBI lineage: Eukaryota > Viridiplantae > Streptophyta > Magnoliopsida > Cucurbitales > Cucurbitaceae > Momordica > Momordica charantia. The sequence goes on along the minus strand of NW_028275162.1, from coordinate 6,338,549 downwards.
GGGAAGGAAGTCGATTAAATATTTAAGCCAATATATATTTTTTGTTTAGAAAAAAAGAAAAAAGGAAAAAGAAATATATATCTTATTCTCTTTAATTTATCAACTATGTTCCGATTGTTATGCACTTTACACGTTCAACATATTTGAAATATTTTAAGATTTTAGTATTATTTTATAAGATTCTTTATGGACATAGTCATAACTTAATTTGTCTAAATTTTATATAAAAAAATGTTAATGGGTCAAAATATTTATTTACTGTCTAATTTATCATTTAAACTTCTACCAATTTATTATGTTACGTAAACTTGTCTCCCAATAATTATAACATTTATCAATAAAGAATATTTGATTAAATGGAAACATTTTAAATTATAGGAATTGAGATTAAAATTATACTCGAACCACTTGACCAATAGTTGGTGATTTAAAAGATTATCAATGGACGGTTAATAATATAATTGTTGGATGTATTCAAAATTTATAGAAATATGAAATATCATAGCAAACAAAGAGACACGATGAAGGCCTGCGCCTCCGCCATTACGCGATCTGCAAGCGAAAGGGAAGCAACTGTTTCTCGCTGCTTTTCCATCTTCGGCTATGTCTTCTCTTCTCGCCGGCGCTGTTTCGCCGCCGGTTTCTCCGATGAAGAATGAAAATGGCCTCTTCTTGCCCTTCAACTACAGCTGAACGGAACCGAGTGGCATCCACCGTAAAAACCCGCAAGTTTCAAGGTCATTTTCAGCCCTTGTCATCTCCTCCCTCGCGATTCTCCTCCCACGTTATCTTCTTCCTTTTTTCGGATGAATTCAGATTCCCGTTTTGCCACTTCAGCCTTCCATTTTCATCTTCCTGCTGATACTCCACCACTTTCGACCTCCACTACTGCTTCTTCTTCTGCGTTCGGATGTTTCGTTCGATTTTCTAGGGTTTTCTCCTTTGCTCGGGGGCATTTGGTGGGGTTGAATTTGGACTGGGAATCGGTAGCTTTACTTGATTTTCAGTTTTTGTTGTTTCTAGTCTGTGTTTTGGTTTTTAGGCGGGGTTAATTAATTAATTCCCCCTTTGTATAGAGCTTTCCTGTTTGGAATTTGAAATCCAAGCCTTTGTGAATTGTCTGTTTCTCGGCTGGGATTTCTTCTTTCAGAATTCTTCTGCCGACCTTTTCGATAATCCATTGTGTTTGGCCTATAATTTTTTTGGGGACTTTTTGGTTCCTTGTTAAATTAGCGTCTTCTCGGCCTTCCTGTGTGATGCTATAAGAAATGCCGGAATCCAATTTCCAAGACGCGATGTACGGTTCCGGAGCCATGAACAACGGTGGCCGGGATTTGGATAACATTCAGAACCGAGTGGGTGATGAAGAAGACGACGTCACCGGCGGGGAAGAGTCCATTGACAACCCTCAGATGCGCTTCGAAGACTCCGGAGGAATAAGCGGCTCGGTCTCGGTGATGAACCGAGTTCAGGATATTGTTCCCGCGACATATGTTTCCGGCTCCGATTACAACCCATTGACTGGAAACGGCGCCGACCAGCTTACGCTGTCGTTCCGGGGGGAGGTTTATGCTTTTGATTCTGTCTCGCCTGACAAGGTTTGGTTTTCAGTTGGGTGTCCATAATCTTCGTAAATTGTGCATTACGTTCTGTAATTATTCTGCCACTTGCTGAAGATTTTACTATTTGAAAATTTGAAGTTGGGTTTGGCTAATTTGCGAACGGTACGATGATAAATGTTGGAGTGGTGTGAAAAAGTTGATCTATACCATACTCATGCTTACTTATGGAGTGCAACTTCCAGCTCGTTTTACAATAATGATTTTGTTGTAGTTTATTCAAATTGGGAAGTGTTGATGTAAAAGGTATCGTAAGAGTGCTGGGTTAAAGGATTTTCTAATGTTCAGAGAAGGGGTATAATTTTATGATCCTACAGGGAGCTTCCTGTATTATGTTGCTGTAGTTTACTTCTCTATGAATCTATGATCACTGAAAGTTTGTGTCTCTTACAAGAAATAAAGATGATGAATAATGAAGAGATTGTGTGAGCTGAACTTGAGACAATGATTGCCAAATTAGAATTAGGAAACGTTTGGTGTGATGTCCACATATGCCATGCAATTCCGTCTAAAGGAGTTGTTTTGAGGTTCTAGTACATGAATATGAACTTGAGGGATTTTGAAGCTTTTTCCTGGTTAAATTTGACAGGTGCAAGCCGTGCTTTTGCTTTTAGGTGGATACGAAATTCCTTCTGGTATTCCTGCTGTTGGAAATGTACCCATCAACCAGCAGGTGCAAACTATTATTTGAATGGTCTACCCTCCAGATATTGATTTAAATCATCGGGTGCTGTGCTGTTGATTTTCTACCACACTCAGTTCTGTTGTAATTCTTACAGGGTACCGATGGCCTTCCTATCAGGTCAGTTCAACCACAAAGAGCTGCTTCGTTGAGTAGGTTTAGAGAGAAGAGAAAGGAAAGGTGTTTTGAGAAGAAAATTCGGTACAATGTGCGAAAAGAAGTTGCACTCAGGTATATAAAGTAGAATTGACGTTGGGAAGATAGTAGGGTTTATCCTGTCCAAAGAAAATAGTAGGTATTAGTATAATAAAATATCTGTTGGGTCAAAATGAGATTTTCTTAAACATTCCTCAGGTTTGTGGCAGGTGACGTTTCAATTTCAAATCTTCAGATAAGGAAGGTTAAGAAAGTTTCTGATGTAGGAAATGTTTTATTGATATTAATTATAGGTTTTATGGATGTTGAATGGGCTGTTCGTAATATTAAGAACATATTCTTGAATGAAAGACAATAAGAGCTATTGATGGAAAGGAAATTACAACGTGTGAATAAGTTAGAAGTTGATAGGAACAACTTTTCGTATTTTTATTTTAATTATAATATTTCTAATAACTTTCAGGAAAAATAGGAGGAATTTATAACTGTGATGATCTTTGCAGAAAGCATATTTTAGTGTACTTATACATTTTCACTAATTCAATGTTGTTTCTGTTACATGCCATTCAATATGATGTTTATCCATCTCCTTCATTATCCAGAGTATATTTTCTAAATTACTTTGTCGCATTATTCCCATCTTGTTGTCTGTAGTGCTCAGCGTATGATAGTTAAAGAATTTAAACTAACTATAATCAAATACTCAAATCATGGAAGGAGAGAAAAGACGATTTTATTCTTGAGACTTGATCTAACAACTCTTGTCTGGACTCATCAGAATGCAGCGGAAGAAGGGCCAGTTTATATCCTCTAAAGCTATTTCAGATGGAGTGGGCTCATCTTCAGTTTTGGCTCAGACGTTGGATTCTGGACAAGATGATGGCATGTTGGAAACTTCGTAAGTATTTATCGATCCTCACAAGTCCCATTTTATAATATTAAATAACTCTGAGTATCATCAGCGTGTCCTCCAACTCATTCTCTTTTCAATTTCTCCTGATGATTCTATTAATATATGCTTGAGTTGCCAGTTGGTTTTGCATCCAACTGGAATATCAAAATGCTCAATTCTCATTCAGACCAGAATATTCAGTTTTTCTTTTAATTTAAAGTTTTTAATATTGTCTTCCATTATTCTTAATGCAGATGTACTCATTGTGGAATCAGTTCAAAATCTACACCAATGATGCGTCGTGGACCAGCTGGCCCGAGGACTCTGTGCAACGCATGTGGGCTCAAGTGGGCCAATAAGGTTTGTTTGTTAATATGAGTTTGTCCTTTAGGTGATATAACATCATCCATGAAATGATTTACTGTTTTCTTGGGCTGAAACTTGCATGGTACTTTGGAGTTTAATGATTGGGTAAAGTATGGGTGTCTAACATTTCATTGTCAAATGTGCTATGTTTGTGGTTCTGATCTAGAAGGTGCTTTCAGTTGGTGGATGCTGGTTTTAAGTTAGATTTTTCAGATCAGTCTTTGTTTTCAAATTTTCATTGGTTAGGAAGGAAAGTTAATACAAACTAGACCTTACGGAGTTTTGAGAATTGCTTATGTTGTAGCATTACAATTTTTCATTGTTAGCCTTTTCTTTTAGTTTGGCTCCTTTTGTTAGGTTTTCTTTGTATGCCCTTTTGTAATTATTTCATTTGTCTCGATGAAAGCTCAACTTATCATTAAAAAGAAAAAGTATACATTCCATATGGTTTATGATGAAGGTAAAAAACTGGTTTCGGTAAAAGTAATTTCTTTTTGTCGATATCTTTGAGGCATGCCGGTAGAAAGATTTGCATACTATGAGGTATCCTGGATTCTAACTTTGTTCTTGACTATTGAGTTCCACCACACCACCTTTTGCCTTGAAATATTTAGTAGGCAGTTAAGTTCATAGAATATTTGGGTTTTTTCCCTGGATTTTTTCGTATGAGCTTTTTCGATTGTGTTTCTCAATGGATGTATTTTTTTTTCCTTGAGTTCTCATTAGTGAACTTTGAATGCGATAGGGAATTTTGAGGGATCTTTCCAAGGTTTCAAACGTTGGTATTCAGGAACCCTTTGTGAAGGAGACTGAACAGGTAGACGTTTTAACTCAAGTTTAAAAGGAATCAATAATTAAAAATAAACAGCTAATTTAAAAAATTATAATAAAAAAGCATGAAAACAATAAACTACTTCCATGCATTTTAATACTGTTTCTGCTTTGTGTTATTTCTTATTCCGAAAACTGCTTAAGAAATTGTTCCAATCTTCTGCAGAAGAAGAGAGAGAAAAACTATTGTTATGTAAAAACAGAAAATCGTTATTAAACATGGCTGTCAAACATTCTAGGAGTTAGGAAAGTTCGGTTTTTTGTTCGCCATGAAAACGTTAATCTGTGGTCTTAAACTATCCATTTTTTTCTTATACCAGAGCGATGGGGAAGCAAATGAATCCGACACTGGAATCAATGTGGATATTCTCAGTTCTAATGGTGATAAATAGGCCATAAACCACAATATGGAGATGTACAGAGCTGATTATAACTCTCTGCTAAGTGCCTGCTGATTGAAGTTGGAGCATTTGGGTATTCCAACAAATTATATGGAAATTCATACTCTGCTCTAAACTGCACTTTAGAGGAGAGAGTATAAGAAGAACCAAAAGCAGTAAATGAATTGCTTCCCCATTTGTAACCAATCAATCAAATCAGATTTCCAAAGCTGAAAATGGATGGATGGGATTCAGATGGGAAGAATGAGGGGAGCTGAAAGATCTTGCTGCACTCTCCAATGGCTTTTTGGTCAAAGAAGAAGAAGAAGCTGCTCAGTTCTCATAAGAACTGAAGGCTCTGATCAAAGGCTGATGAGATGAGTTGCCTCCACTTGAGGATATATATGAAATTAGTAAGTTATGTTATTCTTCTTCTACAATGTTTGGTTAAGGTGTAATCTTCCCTATGTAAAAGGGCAATTAAATGCTTCAGATCCATTGTTTTTAGCTTATTTTTATATACTTTTCACTATTATTTTTCTTAGATAAAGCCTAGAAGTAAATAATAGTGTAACATCTGACCTTTTAGTAGGGGTATTTTAGTTGCTTTGTATTGAAGGGAAAATTGGTATATTTATTTATTTATTTTTTTTTTAATTTTTTGAGTTCAAAAAATTGGTTTTTTGATTGAGAGTATATGTCTTAACTGATTGAACTATATTTAAGTTGACATCTTCTCTCGTGAGTCGTGATTTTATAAGTTGAAAGGTCTCAAGAATTGATTTGGATTATTTATTTTAGGGGTTTGTTTTCTAAAATTCATAAAGCCTAGGTTGAAATATAGTTTGAGACATTTAATTGGTCGGATGGTCGGAGGATGCTTAACTCTCTATAATTTGTTCTTTTAAATTTTCAGAATGGAAAATTTATATATTTAAAAAGTTAGAAGGTAGAATTTCCATCCAATTTTTGAAAAATTATACATAATAAAAAGTTTTTAATATAAATTATTAGTACATTTCAATTTAACGAGGAAAATATCATAAATGAGAAAAAATTCAAAAATTATACATAATAAAAAAGTTTTAATATAAATTTATTAGTGCATTCCAATTTAATGAGAGAAATATCATAAGATAGAGATAAATGAGGGAAAAATAAAAATGAATTGATTAAAATAGTCACGTTTTTTTAAAATAGTCACGTTTTTAAAACACCGACAGTAAACGGGATGTTTTAAAAGTATATAGTTAAAATGAAGAAAAGTTTGACTCTAATTGATATTTTGAAAGTAAATGATCAAAATGAATCCATGTTTGTTTTTTTCCCTCAATTAAATTATTTATAAATAGCAGGTTCTAAAATGACTTAAATAATGCCTATAGCTAACTATAAAAGTTTTGAAAATTTTCAAATTACAAAAGATTTTTTTTTTCCCACCAATCTCCAATGTTAACCAAGCTCTAGTAAGCGCCACAACTTTTGAAAATCAGGCAAAAGAAAAAAAATAATAATAATAATAAAAAAAATAAAAAAAATTCATGGTGGCAATTTAGACGGTATTTAAATTATTTTTTACTTGTCATCTCCAAGTCCATAGATTTAACTTTCATAATGGATCGTTTTATAATGATACATCTCAATGAAAATAGTATTTTAATGGTCAAATTTAGATTCGATTCATTTTGATCTATGTAGCGTTCGTCTTGATCTATGTACTATCAATTTTAATTAATTTTAGTTCAAATATTTTTAAAATATTCATTTTTGTTCTCCAACTTTAAAAATGGTCATTTTAATCTCTATTTTCAAAATTCAATATAAATTCTACACATATCGGAAATTCTTTAATACAAAATCATGGTTACATTTTAAGAAATAGATTGATATTGAAATTGTAATAGAAAAAAATGATATTAAAAATAAAATTAAGGGACGATGACTTTTTAAAAGTATAGGGACAAAAACAAATATTTAAAAAATACAGGAGCTAAAAAATGAACTAAAAGTTAAAAATCCATGGATGGATCAAAATGAATCAAAGTTGAAAGTAAAGGAACCAAAATAATATTCAAACATGTAATAAACATTATTTTTTAAATTTATTTGGTATATTGATTGAGAGCTTGACTTATTAAGTTGATGAATATTATTGGTTTGTTTATCTTATTTAAAGTGAATTTGACATGTCTTTTAATTTAATCATTTTTTAAAATATTTTTTTAGTTAAATGCTTTTAATTATGCAAGCACTAACAAATTTGTTTGGTTATTGCTTTCTTTTTTAATTGGAAATTAAAAGTCCCATACAACAACCATTCTTTTTAGGTTTTTTTTATTGTTTTTATTTTTTAAATATGATTATTATTTATTTATGTTTTTCTTCTTTAAAACCCATTTGAATTGTTAAGCATAAATATATTAATTATTTAACATATCGGGAGAGGGGAAGAGAAAAGAAAGAGGCTAAGATCATCTCAAAAAAAGATATAATTGAACAGAATAGCAGAAAATCAAATGGGAAATTATAATATTATATATTAGCTATTGGAGATAATTAATATTCAAATTGTCACTTCGATTGCAAAATTAATTAATTAATTAATTTTTTTTAAGATGAGACAATAGTGAACCAATAAAACCATGGGATGTCCAATACAAAATTCAAATTAAAAATGATATAAATTAAGAACAATCGAATCTCGAAAATTGATCTATAGACATAAAAAAAGATATGGGTACAATAATTTATAGTGTTGATATTGTTTTCTGTTGAGCTCACAGATCGGGTCACGAGCTAACAAGGACGAACTCCGAGGTGTGATCTCAATGAAACTTGCACTGAGAACAAACATTTCGACGCCCATGTTAGAGTGAGCTCAAGATGTATCAAGTCGTTCTCGGAGAAATTGCGTACCTGAATCGAGGGGTGGAATGTCCCTTTTATCGGCAGGTGGGTGAGACAAAGCCGTTGGAGTCGTTCCGACCGACGGTTACAGCTGTTGGGTCTGAGGTCGAATTCCTCAGGTCGTTTGTTTAATATGGATTGTTCATCTCAACTCGACCTGAATCTAGTCGGCGAATATGGAGGGGAACTGAGTAGGTGCTTACACGTGTCGATTCTGATTTGACCATAGTAAAAATATTACTTATATGTGACGGGAAAATATAAATTGAAAATAAAAATAAGCTATAAAATTACCAAACACAATTATACTAAAGAGACAACACAAATGTATGTGTATAAATTGAAAAAACAAAGTCTTTTAAGTTGAAAAACGTTGGAGTGGAAGCAACACCATTTAAAAGTGTTTTGTGTTTAAGATAAAAGTTATTTTTAGAAAACTAGAATTTTCATTATAAAAAATTGACACGTTTATATAAAGAAAAATTTCAATTTTTTTTATAAGAAATAAAAGAAACACGAATTTTATAAACTTTTTCCTTTTAAAAAATTGATAAATTTGGCAAGTTTCACCTCACTTCTTCCGTCGGTATGTTTAAGAAATTGACAAAATATATTAAACAAAATAGGCAGAGAGGAGGTAGTGTTTAAAAAATTGGCAAAATAAATAGAAAATCGAGCTTGGAAAGGATTCGAACTTGGTTGGTCTTAAACACACAAAATAAATAGAAAGTTTGAAATGGGAAGGAATTCGAACCCGATCAGGGGAGCCCCGGACTATACATAAATCTATTCCAATTTGAACATAGTTTAACTGCCAAATCGAGCATAATTCGTTAAGACATCTATCTCTGACCAGAAGGTTATGAGTTCGAATCCCCACCCCCACGATGTTGTACAAAAAAAAAAGGATAATTAACATCTACTTATAGATGAAATAAAAAAAATTTAGAGTAAAAATTGACTCACGCTCCGAGAAATTCTCACTTTTTAAAAGTAGGCCAAAACTAATGAACTTTAACTTCTTTCCCCTATTAATATTAAATAAAATCTTTAATGCAAAAGGTTCAATAAAGTTACAATAATTCATTTCGAGTTATATAATAAGACTCTTGTAAAATTATGGAGCAAAATGAGGCACCACAAGTCACGAACAACGAGAAAATACGAGATTTGACAAAATATAAAATTCGAAATGGAAATTGAAATTGAAAATAGAAAACATAAATTTAGAAAATAAAACATAATTGCTATGAATTTTCCACCAAAATCCACTCCAATTTTTTCACTCACAAATTAACCATGAATTGTCACTATCTATAGGCAATTTGTACAACTATGACGTGTTACATTTGGACATTAATCATAGGTAGAAAATAGACACATGGGATATTGAGAATTTAGCACTTGGACATTCTTCAATTTGACACTTTGAAGACGTTAGGCAAATGAATACGTTGACACATGGATTAGATTTATTTATATATCTATATTTTTGACATCTAAGATTGGACATCTATTTTTGATAATGTTCGTAATAAAAACATTTTTTGGTTGGGAAGGTGATAGTAAGACCTTTTCCTTTGCAAAAATTTATTAATAAATAATAAGACTGTTTTCTTCCTGTACTAATAATGCCATACAACAAACATACATTAAATCTAAGCTTAGACCGAATTAATGTATTTTATACATATGAAGAAATAAATATTTTATTGATATAGTAATAATATAAAATTTTAATACATGAGAATATTAAAATATATTATGTTATTTAAAGATTCTATCCCAATTAATATATTTGAGGAAAATAAATATTTTATTAAATATATGAGGTATACTAATAAGATATTATTATTTATTTAAATGAGAATAAAATAACATTAAAATTTTAATATATGATACAAAAAATTCACCTTTAGCTTCTATCAACGGGACCAAGTCAAATATATATATATATATATTTTATGAGAAAATTATTTCCATAATTTTCCTAGTTCCTCTATCGTTTTTTAGGAAGGTTCCCACCAACTGTGGTTCGTTGTTCGAGTCATAGCAAGGAACATTTTACGGAGCATCAAATTTAGATTCTACAAAGTTATTTTTCTAATCCTATTCATAATTTAGTTTTAAATAGAAATTTAATGTCGATCCAATATTTCCAAATTGTTTAGAAAATCATAATTTCGTTGCAAAATGAATTGTTTGTTCCAATAGAGGCATGGTTAGGTTTGTTCATGACTCGTTTTCCAATGCCAAAGACATCTTTCCTTTTGTAGGATCACTCAAGGAATTGTCAGGAGAACAGATACTCGTGCAAGTTCCTTGGTGGTTTCTTTGTGTAAATATAATGAGAACCTGGCCTTATCTTATTTTACCTTTGAACATCGTCCAGTTAATTCGGACATAATGACATCACCTTCTTTGAGGTATAGTGGATTACCCATACGATTTGTGGTTACAGTGAGATTATTCCTCATCTAGTATCGCGAGTTTCATGAGGAAAGTTGGATCAACTCCTCTCTTGTCTTCGGGAAGGGCTAGGACGTTAACTCTGTTTTAGATTTGAGCATCCCTCCTGAATGGTATGAGTACTATGTGGATCCATGACTGGAAAGGTTATAGCTAGGATAGAGTCAAGTTTGAATCGTTGTTCCCCACAAATGATGTCAACTATTAAAACGTGATTTGAGGAGGTCAATCGAATTAGGTGGTCTGCGAATTAGACCCATTGAGTTGTGAACTGAATGTGACCTGCACAAAGGAAGAGTGTGCTAATACCGACGTGGTGCTGGCATAACACGCTCCGATGCTTAAGTCAATATAAAGACCGATCAAGGGAAAGGAAGAGATACAATAAAGATGTATTTAGTGAGAGAAGGGAAATTCGTACCCTTATTGCTCGGAGACCCTTGTATTTATAGGAGTACTTTGGTCACCTCTACAAGTAAATTTGGAAGGCAAGTTTGCATGCACCGTCACTCATAAGCTAACAAGGGGCTGAACTGGTGCGGGGTGGTGCTGCCAAGGCGGCGGTACAAAGCTAGGGCTTACGCTTCTAGTATGCTGGCTGTGGAGAGGGCGCGGCCTAGATGTTGGCTGCCAAGGGGTGCGACCATCGTGGCCGTGCGACCATTTGCAAAGGAGGGGGCGTGGCCAATATGGCTAGGCCTGAGGGACGGTTGCACGACCCTTTGAAGGGGGCATGGCCAATATGGTCGCACTTGAGACATGGTGCGGTCCTTCGAACTGCTCCCGACATTAGTTATTAAAAAAAGAACTACTAATTTTTTCAAACTCATTTGATAATTAGAACTATACAAGAAATAATAAAACTCATTTGATAATTAGAATATACAAGAAATATATATATATATATATATATATATATATATATATATATATAATTTCAAAAATATAATAGTTTCATAATTTAGTGCAGACATGGTTTCATACGAGATTTAAATTTGAGATTAAAATTTAAATTACAAGTTTGGTCCTAAATTTTGAAGGTTGTGTTTAATTAATAGACCCCTAAACTATAAAAAATATATAATATAGTTTTAAACTCTAAAAAATATCTAATATAGGTCGTTGAATTTTCAATTTTGTGTCCAATTGATTATAAACTTTGTAAATGTCTGAGATCTATTGAACACGAAGCTTCACCAAAAATTTGTAATTTTTTTTTCTCTCTCCCCTCTTTTCTACCGATTTAGTAAATGGTTGGTCAGAGGATTAGTTAGGGCTTGATTTATGAGAGCTTGATTTTCATGGAAAATAATTTTTTTTTCTTATATTTGTTTTGTTTTTCTGCAAACAGAAAGTTTAATAGAAGGCAATAATAATAAATAAAAAAACATCCTAATCTAAAATTCACTTAAAAAAAATATAAGCATAAATCAACGATATTTTATTTGACATCTACTAGTAAATAAAATAAAAAATTGACTCATGCTCCCAATTAATTAAAAATTAAAATTGGTCATGTTTTAAATATCATTCAAGTTTGGTACGCTCTTCTGTCCATAGATCACTACGGGGATCTAATATATGCTCAAGCTAATGAACTCAATTTTCTTTTATTTTTTTTCAGTATCAATATTGAATAAAATCTTTAATGCAAAAGTTGACTTTATTTTCTATAAAATTTCAATAATTCATCTTGAGTTACTTTTTTCTTGGAAGGTCTATACTAATAATACCCTAGAGCAAAGTTACATTAAATATAAGTTTTGATGGGTGGGGATGAAACTACGTTAAACTTCACATTAAAAGTATTAGCATCTGCATGCACGTTATATTTTTTATATTATAATAATAAAATTAGTATGTACTTTAAATTTATAAAAAAAATTCATGAGTTATTTAATTGATAAATTTATGTCATATTATTTATACTTATTGTAATTGTAAAAATCTAAGATGAAAAAAAAAATAATTATTAATAAAATATGTTAAAAACGAAAATGTTATGAAATATGTCAAACTAGTTTTAGTTTATATATGTATGCAATTCTTTAAAACCATGATGAAAATGATATCTAAAGGTAAAAATCTTTCCCATCTGCCTCAAGATTTCACATCCCATTTATGGTGGGATACGTCTTTGGAGAAAATGAACATCCCTACGTATTTAACTTCTCCATTTTACTTAGTATTAGTGTGATTTTTTTATTCACTATAATATTATTTTCTAAAAATATATTAAATTTTTTTATCAGTTCTACCTACGTGTTTGCTGTATTAAAAAAAAAATTTCGAAATTTAGATTTGAAATTTGCGGTGGAACCCACGTAATTAAATTACGATGTTATCAAATTCAAAATTAAGTCTAACATGAACTTAACCAAACAATAACTAGTCTGTATTTGATAAAAGGTTATGAGTTCGAATCTTCCTATCTCCACTTGTTGATTGATTCGGTTTGAATAGTCGGACACAAACCGAACCGACCCGAATCAAATTATAGCCGTCACACGAAGCTCATGCCCCCAATATGAATTTAGGAATTAGGGCACACGCTCTTTGTTCTTCCCTCTTTCTCTGTGCTTTCCTTCTCCTTCACTCTCAAACATATATATCTGATGACAGAGCTCAGTCTCCATCACGCCCCCTCAGGCTGCTCTGCTCTCTTTTCCACTCCGTAGCGGCAGAAATTCCTCTGTAAGTTTTCATCTTTCTTTCGCCTTCGACTCCATTCTTTTGCTAATTTGAATTGGTAGCATTCATTTCTTTTACATTCTTGATCGATCATGGAAAATTTCCCCCAGAATGAAACATGATTCTTGGTCATGGATTTTCGGTTCGATAAGGTTCTTGATGAAGATGAGATGATTCTGGAGTATGTTTGATTATGTATTGTATGCTTTGTGTTGAGTTAAATGCATTGGCCCCTACTACTTTTGATCTTTTGGATACTTGAATGCTTTATTTTTGTCTATGGACTCTCGATGTTAATAAACTTGTTAGTTTAGAGTTTAGACGGAAAATGCCATCCTGGTGCAATCTTTTGTTTCTGTAATTTCGATTGGTTCTTTTTTTTTTCCTATGAAAATTCCGTTCTTGATTAATCTTAGCTTCATTGATAGGTTTCTTGGTGCACACATCCAGTGATCAAACAGGATGGGATTTGGGAATGTTTGGACCACCTTTTGGGTTATATTGAATCAGATTCTTGAACGTGTTGCTATTTTCCTTAGGAGATGTATTTTTACCGTTATATCGATTGGTTCGATTCCTAATCATATTGCTTTCATCATGGATGGGAATAGGAGATATGCAAAGAAAAAGAAGTTGGGGAAAGGGGCTGGCCATAGGATCGGGTATATGGCTTTAACTTCCATGCTCAAGTACTGCTATGAATTGGGTGTGAGGTATGTCACAATTTATGCTTTCAGCATTGATAATTTTAATAGAAGTCCAGAAGAAGTTCAAAGTGTGATGGATCTGATCCTGGAAAAAGTTGAATTGTTGATTAGAGAAGAAAGCATTGTGAAACGATATGGAGTCAGACTTTACTTTTTAGGAAACTTAAAATTGTTGAACCAACCTGTGAGGGATGCAATTGAAAGGGCTATGGTGGCCACCAGGAACAATAACAAAGCAGTCCTTTCAATTTGTGTTGCTTACAGTTCCACTGATGAGATTGTTCATGCTGTTGAAAAGTCTTGTGAAGAAAAATGGGATGAGATGAGTTCAAAAAGTTCAAATGCAGCAGGATGTGATTTAGGCAAATTACTAGTGGCTGAAAATGGTGAGAACCTCATAAAATCAACTGATGTTGAGAAGAATCTGCATACTGTGGTTACTTCCAACCCCGATATGTTAATTCGCACATCTGGAGAGGCCCGCCTGAGCAATTTTCTTTTGTGGCAGACTTCTTCAAGTTATTTGTACTCTCCTTCTGTGCTTTGGCCAGAAATTAACCTTTGGCATTTGCTGTGGGCAATCTTGAACTTTCAAAGAAACCATCTTTATTTGGTAAAGAAAAGAAAACAGTTGCTATTCTTGAAAGAGGATTGATTCAAAATGGTTATCATAAGAAAATAGATCTGATTACAAAATGAGGTTGAATGGTTTTTTTTTTTTTTTTCCTTTCGTATTATGGATAAATTAGATACTAGTTAGTTATACTAAATGTAACACTGTTTGAACACCTCTAAGATATGTTGTATACAATAAGAGAACTACAAAAAATTGCACAACTTTTTTGGAGTTTATGATCATGATGTTGGCTTTTGCTTGAGAAGTTGGTACCCTGTTTCTGATTGCAAAAATTGGTAAGAATTGTAGCAGCACTGAAGATTTGTTATCATGCCCTTTCATGACATAAGCATTGTTAAGTTTGTTATGCTCTCTCTGTTAGAAGAGAGAGGTTTTGCTTGAACCATTTTTGTTTCTCATTCAAATAGGCTTGTTCATTTAGATTTAGTGATTTATTCTTACATTCCTTTCAAATCATATATAGTAAAATACTCGTGATGCCTTGCAAAGTCATGTTGATGTTTTTAGAAATATAATCTTGTTCATTAATTGTATGTTTATAATCCAATTGCCTTCACCCAATTCATGCTCGTGAAGCGAACAATCGAGTTGCGGTGGTACTTCGGGTAGCAAGATATTCTTGTGTAGCATATAATCCTTCGTAGTGTATTACTTGTGCTGCATTCTTTGCCATAAATGGAGTATTTTCAATGCTCAATAAATCAAGTTCATAGTGGCACGTAAAGATATAGTCCAATGTTGGTAATTATATATCAAGCTCTTAATATAATTTTCAACTCACAGAAAAATAATTCAATTATCTTTTCATGGAAAGAATCTGGCTGTATACTGCAGGGTTGACAATTTTAGATGTTAAAAGTCAAATGTTTGTTGGGGGAGAAGATATGAATGATTAAATAAATCTAAATAAAACCATTTATATGTGACAAACCCATTGCTATGCAGGGATTAATTTGAATGGACGCACTATTGTAATTTTGGAAAGCCTAAGCATTTTCATTGATGTGTTTGACAAATTAAAATTTTGATTTTAAGATAGATATTTTAGAAAATCACTTGGTTCGGACTTAAAATGACTCGATGGATGAACTGGAGATGGGTTGAGTAGGGGAACCTGAAAAACGGAACACACTTGGATGCTAAAGTTAGTAGCCGACCGAACTAAACTCGAGAGAGAATTTAGTATTCGCGCTCTTGAAAATGGGGTGAACGTTATATTTATAGGTAACTTCTCCGACAATATTCTCGACATGGCCTCAACGGCTCTTTAAGGTGGTCGTGAATCGCGGCATGCTGTCGTAGAGTCTGTCGGAGATTGGGGCTGAGCTGAAGTGAAGCGAGTCGGTTCAGCGAGTAAATGAGAACGAGACTCCAAGGAAGCTTGGTCGGCTCGGCAGTGCAAGGTGCCGGCTCAGTCATAAAAGATGAGACCGAGGTAACAAAATTTTGAGCTTATCAATCAAAGCCACGTGTGAACATTACGTTCGCTTTAATAATATTTTGTTTAAAAATTTATATATTTTGTCGATGCTTTTGCAATATAATGAAATATTGATTAACTCGTTAGGTCACTATCAAACCAAACTCTTTACATTCTCCATTACACAAAATTTAAAGACGATAGGTTCTTGACTGATAATCCTGATGAAGCTGATTCACGTTTTTCCTTTCCATATTTTTCTCTTAGTTTCATTCTTCTCTTTTTTACCTTGAATTTCCTTTCAGGTTCGGAAGAGTTCTATGTGGAATATATGTACATTCAAAGTTGATAAATTTTATACGATCATGTATCAACTGTGTCTACATCAAGGTTTTAAATGTATGGAAATGTCGAGGATCCAATCTCCAAAAAAATCCCAATTGTTTCGAACTTTCTCTTTTTGGAATGGAATATTTACGGAATTCCCATGAATAGGATCAAACCTTATTCCATGGTATTTACATGAGATTCCTCTTTCTTATTCTTAAGCAAGTCCCCGAGAGGGCTTGGCTTAGTTGATCCATGATTTATGTTTCGTCTTTCGTTTCCTTTTCGTTTGTTTCGAGAAATATATCGATCAATTCCGATTCTTTCTTTTTCTATTGATTCTTTTCCGATCGAGATGTATGGATCCATGGGCCTATGTGTCTATATAGATCCTGTTCATGGATCAACGAAAATGTGCAAAAGCTCTATTTGCCTTGTCTCAATTTCATAGAAATATCGATGGAAATATCGATAAAATGTCGATGTCGATGGATATTTTTGTAAAGTTTATAGAAATTAAAAAATCGTAAAAAATATTTAAATTAACAAATAAACATTTTCATGTTTCTAAATAATTTAGAAAATAATTAATATTGATATTATGTATACATTAGTGACATTTTGTTAATATTTTTCATATTTTGTCGATTTTTTTGTATTATGATGGAAATGTCGATTTATTTATCCCTCATGTCGATGTTGAACCTATGAAAATATGGATATGTCGATGAAAATATCGACGTGTCGATAGATATTTCGAACCACGGTCTACGTCACCATATTGCAGAATGTCATGAATAAAAAATAGTGGTTTCAGTGGACAACCAAAGCTTAGAAATAATGAAATTATCTTTCATAGCGTCTTGCCCTGTTTCTCTCAATAGTTGTTTATTACCAGTTTTTTGCTTTTACACCCATAAATTAAATGTAAAAACTTTTAAGTAACAGTTATTACTTTATGATGGCTATTATTTTACCCATCAATTCTTAAGTAAAAAAAAAAAAACCTCATTGGTTGTTGGATTATAAGCATAACATGATTTTGCAAAGCATTGAAAGAATCTTGGGCTGACAATTCCAGATTTAAAATTCAAATCTTTCAAACTTATGTAGTACTGCAATTTTGGATACTTGGCATGTTGTTATATTCTACCATTTCACTTGGAAAAAGAAAAAAGACCTTTCATACCTTTTCAACTGTTTCAAAGCATTGAAAGATTTTGCAAAGCATTGAAAGAATCTTGGGCTGATAAACTTATGTAGTACTGCAATTTTGGATACTTGGCATGTTGTTCTATTCTACCCTTTCACTTGGAAAAAGAAAAAAGACCTTGTTCTAGATGGTATAGATGCACCTTTTTCAAAGTCAGCCTGAATCTAATTCAAGTTGCTAGACGCTTATACCACATCTTATGGATTTCGAGTTACAATCATCCCTCATTTTTTTTGCAATGTTCTGTTTTTTAAGGGAAAAAAATCATTTTCCACAAAGTATAATTAATTTAGAGAGATATAGAGTTTCATGAGAGAGAGCTCACCCACTTTTGTTCATCTGCAAGATTGGAACAAATTATTTTGAAAATAGCTCATTATTCGGTTACACATAAGAAGACCTCAAAATCGCAATAACAAAAATACAAAACCCCTCAATATGATATGATGTGGAGCAGCATAGTTACAAGAATCATAAAAATAAATAAATAAAATTACAATTGATGAACTACAGCAGCTGCAAAATTAGCCATTTGAGTGACTAATTATTTCTCTGGACACTTTCACTGCAAAATATTTTTACAACCAGCTGGCTGGCTTCCAAAAATGGAGTGACTAGTTTTCCATCTGCTCCCTATTTATTCTAATGGCAGCTTTAGAAATAATGCAATCTAACACTAAAATATATCAAGGAACACAGAAGGATGTGCAGAGGAAAAAATTATTTTGATCTTTGATGTAATCTTAGTTAGTAGAAGGAGCTAGCTCCCCATCAATCCAGTTCTGGTTGGTAAAACTCCAAAACCGCGCTTGTCGAGCAGTAAATCGAATATATTGGCTTCATTAGGTATGACTGGACTCTTATGAACATTCAGAAGTCATACGGATCGGCAGATGAATAATGGCCCGGCATGTAGGGGAATCCACCTCCATTAGAACCAGCACTAGGATGGAATGAAGTTAAAAGCTCCCCTGATGGAGATGACTTGCGGGATTTCAGATGCCTTGGAGAAGCAGAAAATGGATCACCGGAACTGGATGTAGAATACATGGATAATGGTGGCAGTCCACAGATCTTCGGTAATCCCATGGGGTCGGAACCCACATTATATCCCTTTTCAACTGTTTCAGCCTCCAAAGGTAATTCATCCAATGTCTACAAACATGGAAAAGATGATTTCATAGAAATACATTCATACTAATGTCAATATCAGACAGCAAACTGAACCACAACTTATTTCTACAGGATCAGAGCTCTTCATTGTTCTTTGAGTTGATATTCTCAGTCTTTTTGTTCGATGAACACATCTAATAATGAATCCATCTGGATGTTTCATTACAGCATCACTTACGACATCATATATTATTCATTCATATTCTCTCTCTGTTTCTTTCACCCTTCCACTTTATCTGCATACTATTATTGCTTCATAACTCACCATCAGATTGGTTATTATTACCATCTTTTTAATGCATAATAGATTTCAGTAGCTACAATGAAATGAGCTATATAACATGTTATGAAACATCATCAAAAAGATAAAACCATTATAAACAACCAATGAAGGACATCAAGATGGAAGCATCGCCAATTGTCATGTGACCAGGAAAACCATACCCGAAAAGCCTCCTGAAGTACACGGAGAGTTTCCCTTGTACGCCCTCTCTTCGTTGCCACATCATCAGGCTCCTGCAACATCTCTTCAAATAGGTTCTCTCTGTTTTAAGACATTACATCAAAACATAGAACACTTAACAAAAGGATGAAATCTAGAATGTCATTAAGTTTTTATTTTTTATTTTTTTTATAGAAGAATGTCATGAAGTTATAGAGATACAAGTTCAGGAGCCCAAAAGCAGAATCCCATGACATTAGAATCGTGCATACCTGTAAAGTTTTCTAATGAACACATTGTGCAGTTCTCGTTTGGTATGTTTGACCTGAATCGAACCAACCATAGCATAAGCAATAATTAAGATCCTATTTAGTTACTTTCTCAAAACAGCATTTTCTTCTCAGACTCTCGAACAAAATAACAAGAATAAATGGTGAGGTCAGGTATCACAGATTCCTTGGGTATGTGAACTGCCTACTAATCTGTACATGGGTCCAAATTTTAACGTTACTGACTCGTTTAATCACTATTCTCCTCATAAGTTTATCAAGTCTTCCTAGATCAAAAGTGATGTAGTACATAAGAAGTTATTCTTTAGTTATCTGTTATTTTAGTTAGGGAATAAGCTTCTGTATTTTAAATATACAGTTACTGACAGTAACTTAGTTACTGTTTTGTCTTATTAGGGTGCCCCCTATAAATAGGCCCCTCCTCTTTAATAAAAGTATGATTCATTTGATCTTCAAGAAACTCTATTGTTAGTGTGCATCAAATTTGTTAATAATAAGAAAAGAAAATAATTCTTCCTTGATTACTCCAAATGATTGATACAAGGCTATATAAATAGCAGTTACAAAGAAGAAACTAAAAAGAAATTCTTGCCTATTAAGATAAGGAAATACTTACCTATTAGAACAATAAAACCCTAACCTAAATAAAATAGGAAACCTTTAAAATAAAATAAACTATAATTTAACACTCCCCCTCAAGCTCGTGAATGAATATTTTCCATTCCCAGCTTGTTAACCAAATGCTCAAAGTTGTTGTTGTTCAATCCTTTTGTAAGAATATATGCTATTTGATTGTTTGGTGGTACAAATGGAGTACACATGAGGCCGCTATCTAACTTCTCTTTTATGAAGTGTCTATCAACTTCAACATGCTTGGTTCTGTCATGTTGAACTGGATTATGTGCAATACTGATGACAGACTTGTTATCACAATAAAGTTTCATTGGCCCTTCCCATGGAATCTTCAAATCTTCTAAAATAATTTTTATCCACAGTAATTCGCAGATGCCCAATGTCATTGCTCTAAATTCTGCTTCTGAACTTGATCTTGCAACTACATTTTGTTTTTTACTTCTCCATGTCACTAAGTTCCCACCAAAGAAAGTACAATAGCCAGAAGTGGATTTTCTATCGTCTATCGATCCTGCATAATCTGCATCTGTATAAACTTCTAGATTGAGTTTCTCGCCTTTCTTAAACAACAATCCTCTCCCAATGGAGTTCTTTAAATAGTGGAGTATTCGGTACACAACTTGAAGATGAATTTCTTTTGGACTATGCATAAATTGGCTTACCACTCCTACAGCATACGCAATATCTGGTCTCGTATGAGAAAGATATATTAATTTTCCAACTAACCTCTGGTAAGTTTCCTTATTTACTGGAGGACTCTCTTCAGATGCACATAATCTATGGTTTTGATCAATCGACGTTCCTATTGGTCTGCTGCCAAGCTTTCCTGTTTCAGAAAGTAGGTCAATCACATATTTCTGTTGTGATAAGAATATGTCTTGTTTAGAATAGGCTACTTCTATCCGAAGAAAATATTTCAGTCTTCCCAATTCTTTAACTTCAAACTCTTGGATTAAACAATTTCTCAGTTTCTCTTGCTGATTATTATCATTGCCAATGACGATAATATCGTCCACATAAACAATCAATGCTGTTACTCCCCCTGTAGCAGAATGTTTTATAAACAATGTATGATCTCCTTGACTTTGTTTATAGTCCATCTTCCTCATGACTTGAGAAAATCTACCAAACCATGCCCTAGGAGAAAAGCATATAAATTTCCTCGCTTTAATCCATACAATGCCTTTTTTAATTTACAAACTTTATTTCCTACTTGCTGATATCCAGGTGGAATCTCCATATAAATTTCTTCTTCAAGATCACCATGTAGAAAAGCATTCCATATCCAGGTGAGTGTTGGATAGCAATGAAAAAAAACCCCAAGGAACAAAACCCTAATGGGCACAAAACCCTAATGGGCACAAAAAACTAAGTTAAAAATTTTTTTTTTGAAGAAACCTAGAGCTCTGATACCATGTTAATAATAAGAAAAGAAAATAATTCTTCCTTGATTATTCTAAATGATTGATACAAGGCTATATAAATAGCAGTTACAAAGAAGAAACTAAAAAGAAATTCTTGCCTATTAAGATAAGGAAATACTTACCTATTAGAACAATAAAACCCTAACCTAAATAAAATAGGAAACCTTTAAAATAAAATAAACTATAATTTAACAAAATTGGTATCAGAGCACTTTCAATCTTGGGTGCAAGAAATGGCGAGCAAGAAGAGCACTATTGGAGACTCTTCCCTCACCGGAAAAGAGACGGAATCAACAGCTGTCCTCTCACCACGATCATCAACTGTACGCTTGCTGTCGGTTGAAGGAGACGTGAAAGCTATCCAGAAGGACGTGGGTGAGATTAAGCAAATTCTGGAAATTATCCATGAGAAACTTGAATCTTTAAGTGTGCAGCAATCCCCGGTTCGAACTCCTCCTCAACACCGAGCAAGAATGGATCAAGAAGTGGGAATAGAAGGCCAAAGAAACACCTATCTGCAAGAAAGGTAGACAGCCCCACCAAGAAGACCTCAAGCAATCCAGTTAGGACCAAGAAACTTCCAAGAACCACAACATTTGCGCCAAGAAGTCAACAGAAACCCATTATTTCAGCGGCGAAATGAGCTGATTTTCGATTCCTCAAGCGACGAAGAAGACGAACTAGTAGCCTTTGAAGGTGAGAGGTTCGGTAGGTATCCTAATCCTAATAGGCAGTAGGAAAATAATGAATACAAGATGAAAATTGACCTTCCTAGTTTTAATGGTAAGATGGATATGGAAGGTTTTTTGGATTGGATAAAGAATGTAGAAAACTTTTTTAGCTATATGGGAACCCCTGGACACAAAAGGTGAGGCTAGTAGCTTTAAAATTAAAGGGTGGAGCTTCGGCTTGGTGGGATCAATTAGAAATCAATAGGCACCGATATGGGAAACAACCCATTCGAAATTGGAAGCGAATGAAGAAACTCATGAGGGAACGTTTTCTTCCAATCAATTTTGAGCAAGTCTTGTACAATAAATATCAAAATTGTAAACAAGGGTCAAGATCTATAGCCGATTACTCCGAAGAATTTCATCGGTTGGGAGCACGAACCAATTTGTTGGAAAGTCAGCAACACCTTGTGGCTAGATTCATTGGTGGTTTGCGGGCTGATATTAAAGAACAAATCGCTCTCAAACCAATTGGGTATTTAAATGAGGCTATTTCTACGACGATTACTATAGAAGAACAAGTTAGTAATCGATTCAAGAAGCAATATTCAAGAAGACCAACTTGGGAACAAGGGGGTACATCCAAGAAGACCGCTGCTTCAAACGATTCTTTTTCTTCCCCAAGTCGCACCACTGCAGCAGCCAAAGGTAAACAATCTGACTTGGATATTAGTAACGAAAAATTGTCTGCTCCTATGGCAAGGAAAAAGACAGGCAACACATATAGCCGACCAATGTTAGGGAAATGCTTTCGGTGCGGCCAAACCGGTCATCTGTCTAATGAATGTCCACAAAGGAAGGTGCTAAACTTAGTAGATGAGGATGCTGCCCAAGAAGAAAGTGGTGAAGATTTGGAGGAGGATGTTGACTATATGAGCCAAATGAGAGGGATCCGGTCTCTTGTGTCCTTCAATGAGTTCTCCTGACTCCTAAAACTGAGGTAGCATCTCAACGGCATGCACTTTTCAGAACAAAGTGCACGATAAATGGCAAAATTTGCAACATAATAATAGATAGTGGGAGCACCGAGAACATTATTACAAGTAAGTTAGTTACTGCTTTACACCTCCCTTTATCCCCTCATCCTGCCCCGTATAAAGTCTCATGGATTAAAAAAGGTGGGAAACACAAGTCTCCCATATGTGTACCGTTGCTTTGTCCATTGGAGCAACATATAGAGATCAAATTATGTGCGGTGTGTTAGACATGGATGTATGCCATGTGTTGTTGGGACGTTCGTGGCAATACGATACTCAAGGACTACATAAATGGCGGGATAATACATATGAATTCTGGTGGATGGGTAAAAAAGTGGTATTACTCCCATTAAACCCATCTAAAGCTCTCACTCAAAAGGAAAATGATAAAGGGAAAGGTCCTTTATTCACAATCTCTTCGGCAAAACAATTTCCTATCGTTAGCAATGCACCTATCCTTGGATTGGTTATTAAGGAGTTTAGTTCGGTTACATGCTCACCCACTGTCCATCCTGAAATACAGCACCTATTAAATGAATTTCATACTATAGTGGATGAGCCAACAGGTCTACCTCCTCTACGAAATATACAACATCATATGATCTTATCTCCGGAGCCATACTTCCTCACCTAGCCCATTATAAAATGAGCCCCTCTGAATATAAAATCTTACATGAGCAGATTGAAGATTTGTTGAAAAAAGGCTATATACAACCTAGCCTTAGCCCTTGTGCTGTTCCGGCTTTACTTACACCAAATAAAGATGGCACATGGCGTATGTGTGTCGATAGTCGGGCAATAAACAAAATTACTATTAAATACCGGTTTCTTATTCCTAGAATCAGTGATCTATTGGATCAACTTGGGCAGGCCACTATCTTCTCAGGTGGACCTAAAGAGTGGTTATCACCAGATTCGCATTCGTCCGGGTGACGAATGGAAAACGGCTTTTAAAACAAATGAAGGCTTGTTTGAATGGCTAGTCATGCTATTTGAACTATCAAATGCCCCTAGTACGTTCATGCGACTTACGCACCAGGTATTACTCCCTTTTCTCAATAAATTTATTGTGTTTTATTTCGATCATATTCTCATTTATAGCCAAAACATTACTGACCATATTAAGCATCTTCGAATATTGTTCTCCACTTTAGCTTCTAACAAGTTAGTAATTAATCTTAAGAAATGTCTCTTTCTGGCTAATGAAATCTCATTCCCAAGATGCATTATTGGCTATAACAAAGTCCACATGGACCCAAAAAAAATTAAGGCTATTACTGAATGGACAGAACCAAAAACAGTAAAAGATGTTCAATGCTTCCTAGGGATTGCGTCTTTTTACAGAAAGTTGATTAGAGACTTTAGTTCCATAATATCTCCATTAACTAACTGTTCACCCTGTGGGGACAACCACAGGGTGATAGTTTTCACCTTATTAAAACTAAACTTAGTCAAAGCCCAATCTTAACCCTCCCTAATTTTGACTTACCCTTCGAAGTGGTTGTGGATGCTTCCGGTATAGGAATTGGAGCTGTATTATCCCAAAATAATCATCCCATAGAATATTTTAGTGAGAAGCTTAGCCCATCTAGACAAAAATGGAGCACCTATGAGCAAGAACTCTATTCATTAGTTCAGGCGTTAAAACAATGGGAACACTACCTTTTAAGTAAATAATTTATCTTATATACTGACCACTTCTCCTTAAAATTCCTACACACCCAAAAAGCAATAAGTCGCATGCATGCCTGTTGGTTATCATTCTTGCAAAGATTCGATTTTGTAATCAAACACAGAGTAGGGACCACCAATAAAGCAGCAGACGCCTTAAGCAAAAAAGGGAGCTTATTGACTATTCTTAAAGGAGAAATTGTGGCTTTTGATCACCTCCCTGATATGTACGAAGGTGACCAAGATTTTCAGGATATTTGGTACAAATGTAACAATCATATGGCAGTCGATGACTATCACATAGTTGAAGGATATCTTTTTAAAGGGAACACATTGTGTGTACCGCACACATCCCTTCGAGACGCTATCTTACATGATGTACATATGGGCGGCCTAGGGGGACACCTGGTTCGAGACAAGACACTCGATATTATTACAACAAGGTTCTTTTGGCTGCAAGTCCGCAAGGATGTCTCCAATTACATTAATAAGTGTTTTGTGCGCCAAACATATAAAGGCACCACACAAAACACAGGCCTATATACACCTTTACCTATTCCCTAAAATATTTGGGAAGATCTTTCAATGGACTTTGTCCTTGGGCTCCCACGAACACAACGTGGGTTTGACTCGGTTATGGTAGTTGTTGATCGTTTTAGCAAGATGACTCATTTTCTGGCTTGCAAAAAGACATCAGATGCCGTCTCTATCGCGACATTATTTTTTAGAGAGATTGTTCACCTTCACGGCATCCCTAAATCTATTGTTTATGATAGAGATGTAAAATTCTCGAGCCATTTTTGGCATACTTTGTGGAAAAAAATTGATACCTCTTTAAAGTTCAACGCTACTAGTCATCCACAGACAGATGGCCAAACAGAGGTGACAAACCGATCTTTGAGAAATCTTATCCAATGTCTTAGTGGTGATCGACCCAAACAATGGGATTTAGCTCTGGCTCAAGCAAAATTCGCCTATAACCGTATGAAGAATTGAACTACGGGGAAGTCCCCATTTGAGGTAGTTTATACTAAGTTTCCTAGGTTAACTATAGATCTCACTAATCTCCCTTCCTTTGTTGATCTTAGTTTGGAGGCAGAAGAAATGACCAGCAGAATTTCGGAGTTACATCAGGAGGTCCAACGTCACATCGCTCAAGCCAATGACAAGTATAAAGCTGCAGCTGATAAAAAGAGACGCTTCAAGGAATTTCAAGTCGGAGAACTTGTTATGATTCACCTAAGGAAAAGCTGATTTCCTATGGGGACGTATTCAAAGTTAAAAGAAAAGAAGTTAGGCCCCTTCCCAGTCATTGAACGATACGGAACAAACGCCTACAAACTTCAACTGCCCCCAACTTACAACATTAGCTCTGTTTTTAATGTTGCTGATTTGTATAGCTACCATCCTCCGGATGATTTTTCCCTTGCATCCTAACTCGAGGACGAGTTTTGTTTTAGGGTAGGGGAAATTGATGTAGAACATAAGAAGTTATTCTTTAGTTTTTTGTTATTTAGTTAGGGAATAAGCTTCTGTATTTTAAATATACAGTTACTGTGCAGTAACTTGTAGTTACTGTTTTGTCTTTTAAGGGTTGCCCCTATAAATAGGTCCCTCCTCTTTAATAAAAGTATGATTCATTTGATCTTCAAGAAACTCTATTGTTAGCGTGCATCAGATTGTAGTTCAAAATGGTGAGTATAACTGTCAAAAGTCGATGGACCTGTTGTCACAAAATTTTATTATTTATTTGTTGAAAAACCAAGCTTTACTGAAAAACATAAAAGCATATATACATGCAATAAAAACGAGCGTCACAAAAGGAGCCTCAACCCTAACTAGGCAGAAACGGATCCCAATCCAAAAGAATATGTCCTAACTAATAATATTCAAAAAAGGGAGAGAAAAGATGCCCACAACATGAATATTAAACCTAATAACTTCCCAAACCTCTTTCTTCCAAGACCTTTCTATCCCTCTAAAAATTCTACCAACCCCCTCAAGCCCAATGCCACACACGACGACAAAAAAATGCTGCCAGAGTACTCTGCCCTTCTCTTGGGAGGGAGGATTCAAAAAAACTTCCTCCACCGTAAAACAAGAATCCCTATTACGCACCTAGCAGATCCCAACAGTCACAAATAGTTGATTCCAAATAGTCTGAGTAAGCTCACACCTCCAAAGGATACGGTCAAGATCCTTCGAAGCATGTTGTTAGGCCCCCAATAGTTAACACTTATGCGAGGAGGGGAAAGAAAGGAATTGTACTGGGAGGCAATGAGTAATCGTTTCAGAGAGTGAGGCCCAGGGATCAAACGTGGGAGTTATAGCCGGGGGGGGGGGGGATGGAATATTTTCATGCTTTTGCTTTGAGTGTTGTAAGGAAGATTTGATTCGAGTGTTGTAAGGAAGGTAGAAAGAGAGTTTACCCACCCTCTCGAATAGGTGGGGTGTTTTCTATATAGCCTACGGGCTC
Source organism: Momordica charantia (assembly GCF_013281855.1). NCBI lineage: Eukaryota > Viridiplantae > Streptophyta > Magnoliopsida > Cucurbitales > Cucurbitaceae > Momordica > Momordica charantia. Next base: position 6,311,435 of record NW_028275162.1, on the reverse strand, counting down.
TTTTGCTTGATTATCAAATAGAATTGTGAGTAGATACCTCACAAATTGGTATCAGAGCAAGTTCGGCGCTGGGAATACTGTGAAAAGATGATGGTGCAGGAGCTGGAAACGAGGTGCAAAGTAACGAAGAAGGAAATCATAGCGACCTTGTCCGAGAAGGTAGACGAGCAGCAGAAGATGAGCGCTAGAATCCAAATGATGTTGGAAGGATTCATGGGTGAGATCATCGGTGACCAGACCTCGTCAATATTGCAACTGGGCAAATCTTCGATGCAGAAGAACAAGCAAACAAGGGAGATGATCGGAGTAACTCAGATTAACGATTAGCACAATAATGTATTTGTAATTAATTAGAATTTAGAAAGAATAAAAAGATATATTAGTAATTGTTATATATCTAGTTCCGAATTCCAATTCTAGACAATTTTAATAAATAACATCAAAGGAATTCTGATTCTAATTCCAAAAAATTTCTGGTAAATATCATCAACAAAATAACATTCCCATTCTGACTGATTTTCATTACGATTCATTCCCATTACGATTCCTAATAAATAAATGGGGCCTTAATGAATTCATACCAAGAAAGCAAGCACTTTGGTTTTTGAGAATCTCATGGCTTCCAGTATTTAATTGAAGAGAAAATATGATAGGAACTGGCAGTATTAATAAAGATTTAAACTTACCAGAAAGTGCATGATGGCTTTAGGTACAGAGTCCTCTATTTTATTCCTAACAATGTCATAGTATGATCTTAATAGTAGTTTAGTTATAGCAATTTCATTAGCCTCCTGCTCCGTATGACTTTCTGAGGGCCTCAAGACAGTTGGTGGCTAAAATAATATGAAACATGTTAGCAAGGTTAACTTATGCAGGGTGGCCAGATGAAAATCCATGAAAATATACTAACCTCTCTTAACTGGATCACTGATTGCTCCATACTATGGGTAGGCTCATCAAATGATTTTTTAGGTGAAATTTCTTTAGCAGAAGCACGGTTATCACTGCTACTGCTACCAAAAATAGATGAAATCCCCCAACTTGAACTCCCTGTGCCTCCTGTTAAGTTACAGAAGAATACAATCATTCATATTAATGAGAAAAACTCATTCACGTTAATGAGAAAAATGAAGAAAGTAGTTAATAGAATAATCTATTTTCATCCTTATGCAACTAAATGCACATCGATATGGGAACTATTGTTACCAAAAATAGAACCAGCTATTTTTGTGTGTTTCTTCCAGCCACTGTTGAAATTCAATATCCTAAGTTGGGGACTTCATTTATTCCAATTGATGGTGGGCAGGTCCTCGGTTTGATTCCTCAAAAAATATCTTTGAATCTGGACATAAGTTCTTGTGCAAATAAGATTGACGTTAAGAGATTCCAGCAAGTTTTAGAAGATGAAAGGTCATTCATTCTCCTATGGCAAAGGCTAAAAACAAGGGATGGTATGATTAATGAAGTAGTTGTGGATGCTGACATTAGGAAGGAAGATGAAGGAACTCCAAATGTGTGAGGGTAGAAGCAGGTGAATTAAATAATGAGCCTTTGCATGAGTTTGGCTTCCACGAGGTACATCTGGTAGAGAGTAAAACATTAATGAACAAGGTTGATGCTTCTGGAATCCAATAAGTTATAGAGAAGGAAATGGAAGAATTACAGGTGGATAGCAATAATAAGGAGGGTACAGATCGTGAACCAAGAAAAAGCCATTCAAGAGATATTCCAGTTGTGTCCTCGATTTTTGTCTCCTCCAGCAGCAATAATAATGATATTCCAGTTGTAGGTCATGTGGATCCTCTAGATGAAATTCCAAAAGACTCTTTTGGTCATTTTTCACGAGGATCTCCTCCAAAATTCTTCCTAAATGGTCTGCCTCCAAGAAAAATTTATTATGCCCTTTCCATTTTCCTATTCCAGGCGAAAATTTAAATCGGTGGCAACCAAGGGTCTTCCTTTCAGATTCAGGTGTAAAAATGAGCTCGAACTTAATTAACGCCTTCAATGAAAAAAGATAGGAAACTCCTTCAAATAAGAAAAGCTTGCCAAAGAAGAGGCATAACAAAGTTATAGAAGAAAATAGACTTTTATATTCTCTTTGCAGGGGAGAAATTAAATAAACGAATGAGGTATTCAATCAATGTTTTGCGGATAGGGTTCCATTGAATTAGTTAGGAGTTTAGATTATGTGGACTTAGTTAGAAGTTGTTTAGATTTTGTGTTTAAATTTAGTAAATAAATCTCATTTTTTGTTAGGGAAGTTAGGAGGTTATTCCTAGATTTTGTTTCTTCTTGTAACCTATATATAGTGTCTCTATTCCCCATCTTTAATCAATCAATTTGAGAAATAAAGAATTTATTTCTTCTCTCTTTTCTCGTGTATGTTTCTCTGGTGTCTCTATCCTTAGTTTTTATGGTATTAGAGCTAAGTTTAGATTGACACCAGAATGGTTAAAACAGCCATGATGACTGATGTGCGCAAGGATGAGAGTTCTGAAGAATCGAATACGACCTCAATTTCTCTCCCTCCAAGCACATCCACGACACCTCCAACTACAAATCCTCCACATTCTCAAACCAGCTCCTCTGGCTGTCAAGTGGGCCCTAGGTGTCAAACTCCCAAGATTTGACCACCTCTTTCCCTCCATTTTCGAAGGCACAACTTGAACAGCTCTATCGCCTCTTAACAGTGCCAGTTGAGTCTACTCCTTTGTCAAGTTTTGTGGCACAACGAGGTATTTTTAGTGCAGCTTTAACAAGTCAGCAGAATTCTGATCAGTAGATCTTAGATTCGGGTGCCACCGATCATATACCGTTTCTCATGATATGTTTACCATGTATTCACCCAACTCGATTCAGACACATGTCAAGCTTGTAGATGGGTCATCGGCCATTATTAAGGGCTTTGGTTTTGTTATTCTTAGCCCGAATATTACATTGCACTCAGTGCTCCATGTGCCTAAATTATGTTGCAATCTAATTTCTGTTCAGAAGTTGACTCATGATTTAAAATGTCAGGCCCTGTTCACTGACTCTAAGTGTTTGTTTTAGGACTTGATAACGGGAACGACAATTGGCAGTGCTAATGGCTTTGAAGGGCTCTACTACTTCAGAGAACCAAGTCTAAGAAATAAACAAGTTCTCCAGGTTGGTGGTGAGTCAAATTCTAGAGAACAACAAATTCTACTTTTACATTGACGTTTAGTACACCCGAGCTTTCAGTATCTTAAACGTTTGTATCCTTCACTTTTACATAAAGATGACCTTTTTACTTGCGAAGTGTGTCAACTTGCAAAACACTCACGTACATCTTATTCTTCTGTTGAGTATATATCACCCAGTCCATTCACAATGATTCATAGTGATTTATGGCGACCGTCTCGCATCAAAACTATGTCCAGTAAACGTTGGTTCCTTACCTTCACCGATGACCACACTAGGGTTTGTTGGGTCTATTTACTTAAAGAAAAATCATAAACTGCATCAATCTTTCAACAGCTTCATTATCTCATTTATTCAATTTAATACGAGAATCAAAATTCTTCGCACAGATAAGGGGACAAAATATTTTAATCAAACATTGGGTACTTTCCTGTCTCAAAATGGAATCATTCACCAAAGTTCATGTGTCATTACCCCCCAACAAAAAGATATAGCTGAAAGGAAAAATAGACATCTTTTAGAAACTGTCCGTGCTCTCATGTTCACCGTTCCTAACCGTTTTTAGGGTGATGCTGTCCTTACTGCTTGTTATCTCATTAATCGGATGTCTTCTCGTATTTTGAAATTTAACACTCCACTAGAAATCTTACTCACTATCTATCCTCAAATCCGATATGTCCTCACAATCCCCCTTAAAACATTTGGATGTACTGCATTCACTCATGTTTATGATCATGAACGTCATAAATTGGAGCCAAAAGCCAGAAAGTGTGTCTTCTTTGGTTACTCTTCTACTCAGAAAGGCTATAAATGCTACTATTCAATCACCAATAAATTTTACACTACCATGGATGTCACATTTTTTGAGTCTCAGTCTTTCTTCTCCTTAACTTACCCTTAGGGGAGACTGAGCATATTGCAAGTAATCTTGATGGAAGTTTTTGAGAGATTGACGATCTAAATACCAGGATCGAGTCCCCTCAGTCTAAAATACATGAGATTGATGGTCTAAATACCAAGTCACCTCAGCCAAAAATACCTATCCCGATCGTCCCAATTACTTAGATAGAAGAGTCGGTTCCTATTATTTCCTGTATAATGAAGATGATCAAGCCAACCCAAATCGAAATGACAAGCAACCTGAGACTCTTGTTTATTCTCGACGACAAACGGTTCAAAGAGGAGTGGAGCCACCACAGCCTCAACAGCAAAGTCATGAATCCATCTTGTCCTTAGGTACTGAACAATCTACCTTTGTGCCTCAAGACAATACTAATGATCTTGATCTCCCTATTGCACTTAGGAAGGGTGTGAGATCGTGTACTCAACATCCAATTGCTCGATGTGTTAGTTATAGTAATTTATCTTCAGCAGTTCAGACCTTAGCTCTCAATCTGGAAGCAAATGAGGTACCAAAATCCATTCAAAAGGCTATGAGCAATTCACAGTGGAAAAATGTAGTAGATGATGAAATGAAGGCTTTGAAACTTAATGATACGTGGACAATAGTTGATCGTCCACAAGATAAACCAAAGGTAGGATGCCGATCGATCTTTATTGTCAAATATAAGGCTGATGGGTCAATTGAAAGGTATAAAGCAAGATTGGTGGCCAAAGGATACTCTCAGACTTTTGGGGTAGACTAATAGGAGACATTTGCACCTGTTGCAAAATTAAACACAATTCGTGTCCTCTTGACTCTTGCTGCAAATTTGGATTGGAAACTACAACAACTGGATGTCAAGAATGCATTCCTCAATAGAGATTTGGAAGAAGAGGTGACATGGACCTTCCTCTTGGATTTGACATTGATAAGTATGATGGGAAGGTGTGTAAGTTGAAGAAATCCCTCTGTAGTTTAAAACAATCCCCATGTGCATTGTTTAGGCGTTTTCCAAAGGCTATTTGTAAACAAGGGTATACTCAAGCTCAAACTGACCGTATAATGTTCTATAGACACTCTCAAGGTAAGATCACCATCCTCATTGTTTATGTCGATGATATTATCATCACAGGCGACCATCATGAAGAAATAGAGAGACTAAAACAAGCACTTGGAAAGGAATTCAAAATAAAGGATGTGGGAGCACTTCAGTATTTTCTAGGGATGGAAGTCGCAAGGAGCAGAACTGGTATATCTGTATGTCAAAGAAAATATGTACTAGACCTCTCGAAGGAAACCGGAATGCTTGGATGTAAACCATCTGATACTCCAATAAGTCTTAATCATAAGTTGGGAGAGAGTCTAGACGGGGTACCGGTTGATAAAGGGAGATATCAACGCCTTGTTGCAAGATTAATCTATTTATCCCACACTAGGCCAGATATTGCATTTCCAGTGAGTATTGTAAGTCAATACATGCATGCTCCTACTGAAAAACACATGGAAGCCAAGTATCATATTCTTAGATATCTTAAAGGAACTCCAGGACTTGGATTATTTTTGGGAAATGATGATGACAGAAAGATTAAGGTGTTTACAGATGCTGATTGAGCATGTTCTGTTCAGGATATGAGATCTACGACAGGATATTGTACCTTCGTATGGGATAATCTTGTTACATGGAGGAGAAAGAAACAATCAGTTGTTGCAAGAAGTAGTGCTGAGGCTGAATTCAGGATATTATCTCATGGTATTTGTGAGATAATGTGAATGAAACTTCTTCTCCAAAAACTCAAGATCAGGTTTGATAGTTCAATGGAAGTCTATTGTGACAACAAGGCTGAAATTGCTATTGCACACAATCCAGTGCATCATGATCGTACTAAGCATGTTAAGGTTCACAGACATTTTATCAAGGAGAAGATTTATGAGAAAATTATAAATCTGATGTATGTTCCATCATCAGATCAAGCTGCAGATATCCTAAGAAAAGGACTCTTGAGGCCCGTATTTGAAAGATTGTTGGTAAAGCTGAAACTGTTCAATCTGTATAGTCCAGCTTGAGGGGGAGTGTTGAATTAGTTAGGAGTTTAGATTACGTGGACTTAGTTAGAAGTTGTTTAGATTTTGTGTTTAAATTTAGCAAATAAATCTCCTTTTTTGTTAGGGAAGTTAGGAGGTTATTCCTAGATTTTGTTTCCTCTTGTAACCTATATATAGTGCCTTTATTCCTCATCTTTAATCAATCAATTTGAGAAATAAAGAATTTATTTCTTCTTTTTTTCTCGTGTATATCTCTCTGGTGTCTCTATCCTTAGTTTTTATTTTCTGAAGATGATGAAGACATGAATGTTAGTATAAGTAACTTAGATTCCCCTGGTGATTTGGATTCTTCAAACGTCTTTAAAGAGGATTTTTCAAAGTATGCTTTCAATGACGAAATTCCTAATATCTTTAATGAAATAGTGAGTCTCTTTTATCGAATGGCAAAAAGGGATTATTACAAAGTAAGACCAAGGAATCTACTTCGATAGCACGATATTTTAGAAATCCCTTTTGAAGTTTCAGGAATCTCACTTTGAGACAATATTTTGAAGCTTCAGGGATCTCACTGGTTCCAATCAAGAGTATGTGAGGTATCCCCTCACACTACTTTGATTGAAAAACAAAATAAGAGCCCTAAGGCGATACGGAGCAATAACAAAATACGAGAGGGTGGGTATTCTCTCCCTAGGCTACTCAGTAGCACCAAAATACCAAAAAGTTCAGATGTCCCCTCCCCAACATTCTCCTCCCACTTAAAAGGACTACAGGTACACGTCCTACACTACTCCTAGCCCACCTTTCTCTCTCTTGGCCGTTATGGCCTACGACGGTTCAGTATCTAATTACCTCCTTACCCTTATCCTTCCCCTTTCCCTTCCCCCACCCACACCTTGTCCTCAAGGTGGAAATTAGGAAATTGCCTACAAACTTCTCGAACTGATTCCCACGTTGCCTCTTCCTCTGAGAGCCCCTTCCAGCTGAACAAGGCCTCCTGTTCCCCAGTAGTGGGGTTGAGCTGATTGCGACGACGGATTCGGGTTCCACGATCCACTTGGGTGTCTCCGAAAGTTGGGGAGGTATTTGAGTCGAAGTAGAGGTACTGCCAACATGTTTCTTTTGTTGCGAGATATGGAAAACAGGATGAATACTTGTGTCTTCCGGTAGGTTGAGCCTGTAGGCCACCTTTCCGATCCTTTATATGATCATATATGGCCCAAAGTACTTCGGGCTCAATTTCTCATTCCTCTTCTTAGCTAGAGTGCATTGCCTATACGGTCGTAGTTTCAAGAAGACCATATCCCCTTCTTCGAATTCCACCTCTCTGCGGTGCTAATCTGCTTGTTTCTTCATCCGATCTTGGGCTTGATTTAAGTGTAGCTTGAGCTGTTCGAGGGTCTCATCTCTTTTTGCCAGTTGCTGATCGAGTGTCGCTTTAGTAGTCCGTTGGTCTCCATGGAGGACCAAGGGTGGTGGTGGACGTCCGTACACCGCCTGGAATGGGGTGCGTCCCAAGGATCCGTGGTACGTCGTATTATACCAATATTCAGCCCATGTCAGCCACTGATTCCAACGCTTGGGGTGTTCACTGCTGAAGCACCGAAGGTAGGTTTCGAGGCAACGGTTAACTATCTTTGTCTGTCCGTCCGTCTAAGGATGGTAGGTCGTGCTTTGCTTCAACACTGTCCCCTGTAATCGGAACATCTCAGTCCAGAAGTGGCTGATGAAGACTTTGTCTCGAACTGAGAAAATGAATCTGGGGAATCCATGTAGTCTAACAACCTCACGAATAAACATAGCAGTTACGAATAAACACAGCAGCTACTGCCTTGGTAGTGAAAGGATGACTCAAAGGTATAAAGTGCGCATACTTACTCAGGCGATCAACCACCACCATGATTGTGTCCTCCCCCTTTGCTTTAGGTAGTCCTTCGACAAAGTCCATCGTTACATCCTCCCATATTCTGTCTGGCACGGGTAGAGGTTGTAGCAATCCTGCTGGGGCCAATGCCTCCGTTTTGTTTCTCTGACAAACCTCGCACTCCGCTACATGTTTCTTGACATCTTCTTTCATTTCCGGCCAGTAGAGTTCAACCGTTAGCCTCTTGTATGTTCTCAGAAAATCGGAGTGCCCTCCTAACACGGAGTTGTGATACATCTGTAGGATGGCGGGAACTAACACCGAGGATTTTGATACTACCAACCTGTTTTTGTAGTACAAGGTCCCCTGTCGTAGCTGGAACTTCGACGGTTCCTCGGGTTCTTCAGTCAGCCGAGCCATTTCCTTAATAAACTGGGGGTCTGCATTCACTTCTTGTCGGATGGTATCAATGTCGATTACTGACGAGGCTGACAACAGGGCCAATTGGGGTGTCTCTGGCATACGAGAGAGAGCGTCCGGTGCCTTATTCTCCAGCCCCGGCTTGTATTGTATCTCGAAATCATATCCCAGCAGTTTAAAGACCCACTTTTGGTATTCTGGTTGGACAATTCGTTGATCAAGTAGGTGCTTCAGTGCTTGCTGATCTGTGCGGACAATAAACTTGTGACCCAGAAGATATGGTCTCCATCGCTGAATGGCTAACACGACAGCCATCAATTCCCTTTCGTACACGGACTTTTCTTGGTTCTGCAGAGATAGAGTGTGGCTGTAGTAGGCCATGGGGCGGCCATTTTGAGCTAACACTGCCCCCAACCCCGTTCCTGATGCATCAGTCTCAATAACAAACGGTATGCTGAAATCCGGAAGAGCAAGAACAGGTATAGTTACCATGGCCCGTTTGAGATTCTCAAAGGCGATCGTTGCTTGTTTGGACCACTGAAACCCATCCTTCTTGAGCAGTTGAGTGAGGGGGCTAGCGATTGTCCCATAGTCGGCAACGAACTTACGATAGTACCCCGTCAATCCTAGGAACCCAGGTAGTTCTTTGACATTAGTTGGCACTGGCCAACGCAGCATGGCTTCGACCTTTGCTGGGTCCGCCTCCACTCCCTTCGCTGAGACCCAATAGCCTAAGTACTCAATCCAGTCCACCGTGAACTGACACTTCTTGAGGTTTACAAACAGAGAGTTCTCCCTCAGTACATTGAGTACCATGGCTAGGTGTGTCAAGTGAGTCTGCAAATAAGTGCTATAAACAAGTATATCATCAAAGAAAACCAATACGCACCTCCTGAGGAAGGGTCTGAAGACATTGTTCATCAGGGATTGGAAGGTCGAAGGAGCGTTGGACAATCCGAACGGCATCACTAGGAATTCGTAATGGCCATCGTGCGTCCTGAATGTCGTTTTGTGAGTATCTTCTTCGGCCATTTGTATCTGATGGTACCCCGACCTCAGATCAATCTTCGAATATATCCTCGACCCATGAAGTTCATCGAGCAACTCCTCTACCACTGGAATGGGAAACTTATCCGGTATGGTGACGTTGTTTAGGGCTCTGTAATCAACACAGAAACGCTAATTGTCGTCCTTCTTCTTGACTAACAGAACCGGGCTCGAAAAGGGACTGACACTGGTTTGATAATCCCGACGTCCAATATTTCGCTAATCAAGCTCTCAATCTCCCCTTTCTGGGCATGAGTGTACCTATATGGGCGAACATTCACTGGGGGTTGGCCCTCCTGTATCGGTATTCGGTGATCGACTTCCTGACTTGGCGGTAGCCCTTCGGGTTTCTAGAAGACATCGAGGTATGCATGAACCAATTCCTCCACTAGCGGGGATATCTTCTCGATTGTTTCCTCATCCTCGTCGGGGTGGGTTGTGAAAACCCGCAGCTCTACTAAGTACCCTTTAGCGTGCTCCTTACAGTGCTTTGCTAAACGCTTCACGGAAACCTCCAGTAGTGCTAACGTGGGATCTTCTTTTATCACTATTTGTTTTCCTCCTCGATCGAATTTCAGGGTGAGTGCGGGCCAGTCGGCTTCCATTTTTCCCATGGTCTGCAACAACTGCATTCCCAGAACTACATCGAGTGACCCTAGTTCCGAAGGAAGGAAATCTTCCTTTATAGTCAGTTCCGGTAGGGATAGCACCACTCCTCGACAAATTCCATTCCCTTTCACTACGGCCCCTGAACCCATAATCACTCCATAGCTCACGGTGTCTATCTTTGGTAGTTTTAGCTCGTCGGCGAGAGAGAGGGAAATGAAATTGTGGGTAGCTCCACAGTCTATCAGTACGATAACTTCTTTACCTTCAACTGTCCCCTTGATCTTGATCGTTCCCGACGTCGAAATGCCTACTATGGTGTTCAACAGGCACTCTACCAACTTCCCGTCCGTTTCTGAGGTGAGTTCAGACATGGGTTCCTGCATATCTTCCTTCATTGACTCAACCAGCTCGTCGTCGTGGACCACAAACACCCTAAGTTCTCGATTACGACACTTGTGGCCAACGGTGTACTTTTCTTCACAACAGAAACACAACCCTCGTTCCTTTCGTTTCTGATATTCCGCTTCCGTCAATCGTTTGTAGGGTATATCCTTCTTCATCCCTTGAACGTTTCCCACTGTTTGATTAGGGTTGGGATTTCTGCCTGCTAGAGTCACTGTGCGCGTGGGTATCGTGTCTTGGGCCTTAGTGGACAACTTATTTGAGACTGGGCCCAGTTTTGATTTAGCGTTTGGGTTTTGGTCTTCGGCCTCTCTGACTGCCTGGTTTATGTCTTCGATCAATTGGGCTTTACGAACGATCTAGTCCAATCCCTTAGGTTCCGTAGCCCTAACTTCAGCTTGGATGATTGGGTCAAGCCCATTGAGAAAGGCACTCTTAAGAACTTCATCGGAGAGTTGTGGAAGCGCCGCCGCTAGAGTTTCAAATTGTTGCCGGAACTCCGCGAACGTACCTTCTTGTTTCAGCGACAAAAGTTTTGCGCATTGCTTCCCCTCTTTTGCCGGGTGAAACCTATCTCTCAAACGTCCCTTGAGGTCGTTCCAATCCCTGTACTTCTCATGGTTATTCGTGTACGGATACCAAGCTAAGGCGATGCCGTCGAAGCTGATAACGGCAACTATCATCTTCTCATCTTCAGTTAATTTCTGTATCTCAAAGTATCGCTCGGCCCTGAAAATCCAAGCCTCAAGCTCTTCTCCCCCGAATATAGGCATTTCCACCTTCTTGAAGCGGTTGCGTTCGTTTCCCTGATTTTCGTGGCCTGTCTCTGGGGTCTCCCCGGCTATAGCCTTCCCTTTCCGAACGGATTCGTCCCCCGTGATGGCCGTTGTTGGGGGAGATGATGATCCCCCGATGATCTGGGTCATGAACGTTTGCAACGTAACATGGATTTTCTCTGTTTCTTATGATGCTCGTCGAGTTTCTTGTGTACCTCGGCGACCTCCTTCTTCACATCGGAAATCTCTTTCTCCACCGCCTCACAGCGTGTTTCCAGTTCCTTCACCGTCATCGTCGCTCGCAGTTCCCAGTCTCATGCCTCTCTGATACCAAGCTGTGAGGTATCCCCTCACACTACTTTGATTGAAAAACAAAATAAGAGCCTTAAGGCGATACAGAGCAAGAACAAAATACCAAAGACACAAAGCACACAAACAACCCACCAATTCGAGAGGGTGGGTATTCTCTCCCTAGGCTACTCAGTAGCACCAAAATACCAAAATGTTCAGATGTCCCCTCCCCAACATTCTCCTCCCACTTAAAAGGACTACAGGTACACGTCCTACACTACTCCTAGCCCACCTTTCTCTCTCTTGGCCGTTATGGCCTACAACGGTTCAGTATCTAATTACCTCCTTACCCTTATCCTTCCCCTTTCCCTTCCTATGGTAATTATTGATAATTGGGGGTCTAACAGAGTACTTTAGGAAGATTTTATCATGAAATATCCAAGGCCTTGGAGTTTACAAGTAGTGGTTGGCTATCAAGAAATCCATCAAAACTCATTGTCCTGATATAATTTTCTTTCAAGAAACCAAGCTGAAACAATTCAATACTAAGTTCATCAAATCATGTAGAGTTCTAAAGATATTGGCTGGGCAGAACTTGATTACATTGCTCTAGTCCAAGCAACAAGGAGGAGATTTCAAAATGACAAAGTGGTCATCAGAATGTTCATCAGGAAGAAGTGTAACTAGAGAAAAGAGAAAGTTCAACGGTAAAATCATTGACTTAGATCTTCTATAAATCCCTCTCTTCGTAGCTAAATGATATGATCTCTTTGAAGACAGTGTGCTTGGGTTTATAAAATCCTCAAGGGCTGGTTTAAAATCATCTGAGGAGATTCTAGGTTCAAAGATTTTTTAATTTGCTTTGGTTGGTTTGTTTGTGTTAGTCTTGACATTATTCAATTCATTCAAAAGTGGCGTTTCGGATTGCATCAATGATAGATTTATCTAAAGCTTCTTTTCCATATTTATTGTTTAATTAGATTGTATTTCCCGCCCATCTACTTATCTTTCTTAATCTTAATGCAATACTCCAAGTGTTAGTTGTTACTAGAGCCTTTGCATAGGAGGCAACCTAAAACTATGGTCTAATGCAGTGTATGCTACTCTTTTGGAGATTGTGGTTCAAGAAAAATCAAAGAATTTCAGAAGGATCGAATCATGTATAAAGAACTTTTGGGACCTTATAGTTATAGAACTGTTGTCTTCTTCTTGGTGTCTCCTTTCTAATAGTTTTGGTAATTATGAGCTATTTTTTTAACATAATTCTCTGTTTCCTATCCAGAAAAAGATGGTCAAGTCAAGTCTTATTACTTATTACATATTTGGTTCATAGAAGAATAGTAATATTACCAGACACGGTAACTTTTTCACCTTCTGCCAATGGACGAACAGCCTGTTAATAAGAGAAAAAATAGTATAAGAATGTAAGAACACTGGGTAATGTGACTATCCCATTTGCATGTTCTCGATAACTAAGCTACAATATTCCCAACCTGATCAGCTACTATCCCATTTAGTTGCCTCGCCAGAATTCCACGACTTTTCAAACTTCTCTCTGATGCCATTGCCTTGTCAAGCTCTAGACCATCCTAATCAACATAAAATTTAGTATTAAACAACAATCACAAATTAGTTGGAAAAATAATATGCAACCTCAATGGTGACTCATTTTCCAGCTGGGGAGGCCTTTTAAAATTCCTCCCCATGTTATTTTCCTTTGCCAAGGGATGTCGTTTCCTTTTTTTTCCCCAATACGTGACAAGATGTGCTGCCAAAGAAACAGGGATACAGCCTGAAAAGCCATGGGGGAGAGGGATCCCTCTGCCTGGGAGATTAGAAAATTTTCCTTTAAAGAGCTGTTGAGGTGGTGAGACTTATAAGCTAGGAAACACGGACACTTATTTTTGGGCGAAGTATCTGTGTCGGACACGTGTCCGACACGGATACGCCCGGACACGTGTCAGACACGCCAAAACGCGTGTCTGATTTTTTTTTTTTTTTAAATCAGACACGGCTGGGACACGGCCTGGGCACGGCCTGGGAGGTTTTCTGGGCCCAAATAAAAAGGCCCAATGCCCATGAGTAATTTAAAAAAAAAAACAAATAAATGATAAAAACCTAATACCCACCCACCACCACCCCTCCCCCACGAAGCCGACGCCGCTGCACGCGTTCTTTGCCGCTGACGCCGACACCGCCCCCGCCCGCCCTTATTGCCGCCACTGACGCCCCTGCCTCTGTTTTTATTTTTTTTTTTCCTTAGGTAAACTCCTCCGTCTCTGTTTCCTGCCTCTGTTTTTCATTTTTCTTAGGTAAACTCTAATAAAAACAATCCTCTTTTACATCCCTTCTTTGTTTTGTCACTATATTGGTCTTTTGGAACTTTGTTTTTTAACTTTTGTTGAAGGATGTAATTGACTTCATATTTATGCATTTCATTGTATTTAGCATTTTTTGTGTTAAATTTACATATATCCTAAAAAATATTAAAAAAAATAAACGTATCCCCAACGTGTCCGTGTCCTAATTTTTTAGGAATTGACGTATCGCCGTGTCCTATCGTGTCTGTGTCCGTGTCCCGTATCCGTGTCCGTGCTTCTTAGCTTATAAGTCTAAATTCATTAACTTTGGTAGTAGTGAATTTCTTCAAGATAAGGCAATGGTAACTCTCAATAGTGCATTTGTTGACTACTTTTTCAACAAAAAAAAAAAAAAAAATGTTCCACCATTTCCCATAACTTTAACAATCATCGCATTTGGATCATGCGATTTTAAGTTTTCCAAGACCCTTGACAGGTTCATATAATATAATCCACCAAGTGGAATAAATGGGCTCCACTGGACTTTAGGGTAACGAATATGTGGTTTGGATGTAAAGCTTGTTGAAATAATATAACATATAATCCACCATCTTATGCCTGGCATTTTGCACTATCCCTTCATCATCTATCAAGAAGGAAATTATGTTTTTCCTTTCTCAACGATATCCACCAGCTATTAAAGAGTCTAAAGGTGACCAATCTGGAACATGTCATTGAGAAACAAAAAACTTCATTAAGCTCAGACCTCCAGCAGGAAAGCTCTTATCAAAGAATCAATCACCTCCATATCTGGTTTCTTACGGAGTTTATATCTTGAACATTTTCCGTTTTATTGATGAACGATAAGTTCTCCAATTTATGACGGAAAGCACATAAGAATAATCTTGTCCAGATGTATTAGAAAGAAAGATTCCTTTAAAGTAAAGTTCTTCTGAAAGATATCATTTCTTTATCAAGAAAAAAATGATAACTGGTTGTCACGTTTACCTTCTGTCTGGAGATAGGCAGGGAAACCCTAGAGGATTTGACTTGTTGCAATGCAATCTCAACAGCCTTGCTCCCACCAAGAAAATTAGGGTGTGAAGTGTTTATGTAGTCCATCTGCAATACATGTACAATAAGATGTTCCGGGTCTAACATTTTGTAAGAATAAAGAGCCAAGCCGGTAAATAAAAATTAACACAGATTCTTATATATTCATGCAGAAAGGCCAAAGAAAACAAAATTCATTTTCACATAAAAAGATCAGTTCAAGAAATCTTAATCATGTCCATTGAGGAAAATGGCATCCACCTCAGGGACATAAGAACTTTGATGCTTAAGTCATCTCCACTATCATGTAAAAATAGGAAAATAAAATAAGAGGATAAGCTCCACCATATTTCTCATTATCAATACAGAATGATTTGAGAACATTTCACTGTACTTTCATGGATAATAATTTGTGGGTAGAGAGCCGAGTAGGAGTTTACTCTTAAGCAGTAAACAAAATCCTGAAGTGGCCCAAGAATCCATGAAACTACTTGAGTGACTACCTCACATACGGAAATTACCTCTAGTATATAATTCCGTGTAACTATAGTGGTTGGTAAAGTTTTATCTAATAAGTTACTTGAACACAAAATCCATAGTTAAAGTGGACCAATAATTATACCAGTCCTTACTTTCCAAATAACAAAAATGTTCAATTTAACCATTGTCCTGTGTGGTTAACCAAAATAACATCAATATGATTTCGTGCTAGTGAATGTATCACCACAAAATCAAACATAGATGACATACCTCCATATAAATAATATGCCCAATCATAGTCTCTGAGGGTTCGAGACCCTCTCGCAAAAAATTGCTCATAACTTCATCCATGCGCTTTCTTAAAACAGGAAACCTCTGTAGCTCATTTACCACACAATGATGGCTAATCTGAATAGTAAACAACCAATATTAGGAAACTATAAGGAAGCAGTAGGATAAGTATGCACAAAACACAGCAAAAGGAATAATAAAATAATAAATCCTACCTTTACTAGTTCATCATATATGAACCTTGCACACTGAAGGCTTGGATCTAATAAGCGAAATATTTGCTTGCGAATAAGAACTTCAAAAGGAACCTACACATTGAATTATCAGATCGACGTCAAAATAGGATGACCCTTCCCCATAATATGTTATGGCTAAGTTCTATTGACCATTGAAATTTCACAATGTCTCCAGAGAATGAAGAGAAGTCTGAGACATAATGAGATTTGCAGCCTCAAGGTGTACTATCTCAAAATTCTTTTGTAATTGTAATTTATTGCATTAAAGTTGAATTAGCACTCCTTTTAGCTAGTTGATTTGATTAAAAGGGCGTTGGTGTCCCCTCTTTTGTAGTCATATTTTCAATGAAAAGGAACCACACCTTATTGAGGGAAAAATAAGGAACTTGCACCTAAAGTAGGAAGAGCTTGAAAATATGTATAAAATGATGAGTTCTTAATCTAGATTTAAAAGAATAGACAGTTAAACAATAATTATGGGCAATATAAAAATGGAAAAAGAATATAACATAACCTACTTCAGGAACAAATAAAGCAGATTTAGGACCAGTTGCGTTCTGGATGGCAGTTCGGATGTCATCATCAGTCAAGTCCTCACATGGATCCACTTCCTGCCCATAACATTTCATTAACACTCCCCCACTACTCTGACAGCATTAATTGCAGGAATAAATAGCAAAGAAGTACAACTAAACCAAAATGTAAGTTGCTGAGATAGTAACAGTGTAAGCATTTAAAAGCCTGCCCAGTTCAGTGATCCATCCCCTGCAAAACCAGATAGAACTTGACAAGACCCTCGGCCAAATGAATAAGTTATTCTTCTTTTGTTGACACGGTTATTTTAATTATTGCATTTAGGAGATGGCCATAAAACATGTTTCTTGAGTAATCTTTCCAACCTACTACTCTCCCACTTTGACAGTATTCCCGAACAGGTATGTCATGCCTCAGTTATACATAGCGACTGTTTTGTTGGAATCGCTTCAATTGAAAAACAACGATAGTATGGATTAACCAAACAAAGGCGGTCTTGTGAGTTGGAAAGATATCACAGGATATTTAAAGAAAGACCAGAGAGATTGGATGGAGATGGCGAAGAAAGCTAGACCCAATTTGTAACTAATTTCAATTGAATATCCTTTTTGTAAACTGGGAACTTTTTCTGGGGAGCTTTTTCTTTAGAGTTCTTGTCAATTGTGATGACCTCTCATCCCCCTTCCTCATGCTCATCTATTGGAGATCCTTCCGATTCTTATATTGTCTTAGAAAGATGGATTGAGCCGCTAAATCTAGAATTGGTAAGATTGCAAAAGGAAATAGTTTCTTGCTAAGAAGCACAGACACGCAGACACAGCGACACGTCAATTTTCAAAATAGTAGGACACAAAACGTTGGGAATATATTAATTTTTTATATTAAATATTAAAAAACTATTTGATATTTAAATAAAAATTGACTTAAATAATAAAGAAAAAGTAGAGATATAAGATATTCAAAGAAAAAAAGAGAGAATTTGTGTATAAAAGAATATTGCAAGAAAACAGAATTATTACTAAAATTCAGTGTTTTCGAGGCGCAAGGCGCACCGCAAGGCGACGAGTCCTTTGATCGCCTTGAGGCGAGAGGCGATACAAAGGCGACGCCCGATTGAAGCGAGGCGCACCTTGATAAATAAGTAAAAATTATATATATAGTGCATAAATTACCTTAAAAAAATCAATACCAAAATAGTAAATGTCAACAAGATGCATAAAACAACCAAATTCTATAAGTTTAGTTCCAAATAAAGACAAGTAACATTAAGAAATTGTAGAGTCTGAAATAGAATAAACAGTAAATATAAGTAATCAAAGCTCATCATCCTCATCTAAATCTAAATTCTCTTCATCTTGGACGTCCTCACAATCTTCCTTTTCCAATTCTTCTTCTTCTTCGGTGTCATCATCATCATCACTAACCACAACTTGCACTGATTTTCGAACTCTTGAAGTTGTAGGAGCGGGAGTAGCAGGTGACTTTCCTTTAGATCTTGCATATGTTCTAGTTTGCCTTATGGGTTCTCTAACACCACTAGCCTCGACTGCATCTCCCCATGTGAGGTCGTCATCATCAAAGACCAACTCATTTTCTTCTTGACCATCTTCTTCTTCGAGTGTTCCAATCAACCATTCATTACTTTCATCAATATGATCCAAAGTAATTGGATCAAGTTGGTCTTGTAGAGTGTAGCGCTCTTTTAAGTGCTTGGTTATATTTTATATAAACCAAGTCATTAAGACGCTTTTGCTCTAACCTGTTCCTCTTCTTGGAATGAATCTACAGAATTATTAACGATGTAGAGTCAAAAGTGGATTTTTCAATCTTCAACTAACAAGGGAAAAACCAAATTATTCTCACTTACGTGTTCAAAAACACTCCAATTGCGCTCACAGCCAGAAGCGCTGCACGTTAGACTAAGGACTCTCATGGCTAACTTTCGTAAAATCGGAGCATTAACACCATAAAGAGACCACCATGCAGCTGTGCACATATTAAACAAATGATTTAGAATTTTAGTAGTTCAAACTTAAATATGTCTATTAAAAATTTAAAACTAAAAGTAATAAATAATGTCATTACCTGGTGTTTTAACACCCCTCGTCCTTATTGCTACATTACTCGAAAACATGCCTTTTGCTTCATTGTACAATTCTAATTCGATTGAACATTGAACTTGATCATCGATAGATGGTATTAATCGTTCTATAACTTTGATCAGACCATCCATGACCTCAGGATCTTGCATTATTCTCTCTTTGTTGTCATAAAAAAGAGATGGATTCAAATAATATCCGGCTGCATGTAAAGGCCGATGAAGTTGACAATCCCACCTTTTATCAACAATCTCCCAAATCGGTCTATACTTCGCCTCATTTCCATTAAAACCACTCTTAATAGCCTCCTTTGCCCTATCCATAGCTTCGTAAATATAACCCATAGCCGGTTTATCACCATCTACTAGCCTCAACACACGAACTAAAGGGGCCCGATGCTTCAAAGTATACACAACTGAATTCCAAAAAGATGGCATCATAACGGTTTCAGCTGCTCTCTTCCCCTTTGGGTCCTTCGCCCATTTAGAGGTGGTCCATTTCTCAGAAATAAACATCTTCCTCAAATTGGCTTTATTTCTGTGAATGCTGGCTAGGGTTAAAAATGAAGTTGCGAAGCGAGTCACTGCTGGTCTTACCAATTCATGTTGGTTAGTAAATTCTCTCATCATGTTTAGCACGTACAAGTGGTTGTAAATAAAACCACTAAGTGCCACAGCCTTCCGAAGACACCTTTTCACCTGCTCAATCTTTCCAATATCCTCCAAAATTAAATCTAGACAATGAGCAGCGCATGGTGTCGTATATAGATGAGGTTGCTTGGCTTCTAAAAGTTTTCCAGCTAGGACATGGTTTGAGGCATTATCCGTCACAACTTGGACAACGTTTTCTTTTCCAATCTTCTCCACCATTCCATCTAAGAGTTGAAAAATCTTTTCTCCAGTTTTGATGCATGAAGATGCATCGATGGATTCCATAAACAACGTTCCAACAGATGAATGAACTAAAAAGTTGATCAGTGTCCTATCCCTCCTATCAGTTCACCCATCTGACATCAGCGAACAACCATTTCTCTTCCATTCTACCTGATGATCGCCCATAAGATTTTTTGTGTACTGTACTTCTTTTTTCAAGTACGTTACTCGAGCTTCATGATAAGAAGGAGGTATCAAACCAGGGCCAAATTGCCCCACAGCTTCTAGCATCACTTCAAAACTTCTCAAGCGAATAGTATTTAGAGGAATACCTGCTTGATATATCCAACGCATGATGAATTTCACTGTAGCATCTCTCCCCTCTTTATCATATTTTTCAGTAATAGTTGATTGCTTCAACCTCTTCAATCGATTTCTATCATCAACTTTTCCAGGATGTTGATAAACAAATTTATCTATTGGCCCCTTTGGTCGCGGTGGTTTTAACACTGATGGACTACAAGAGTTACTACTTCCACTTCCACTTCCACTTCCTCTCCCTCTCCCACCCATTCACATTATCACCTGTGTTTATTCTTGTTCGCTTGTTCATTGGGGTTGATGTTGATCCAGATCCACTACCACTACCACCAACTACTTCCATTTCATCTTCATCATCTTCTTCAATCAAAGTTAAATCTTCATACGTTGGGAGGGCATTACTCTCTTCCCTTCTTGCTTTTGTTCTTGTTTGATACTCTTTCAATTCTTCTCTCACATTAGTTGGGCATTTCAAACATGCCTTTACATTTCTATTTCCCCCAACCAAATGGTTTGTTGCTCGGCAAACTCCACCTTTGGTAATTTTTCCACAAAACACGCATTTGCACGTGTTTGTATCTTTTGGATCATCCAATATGATGTATTGCCAACCGGGATGCTTGCATTTGTTTCCACCTTCTTCCATCCTAATATAATTCAAATTTGGAAGATAAAAAAAAAAATGTAAAGGAAAGACTAAAGAGCCACTGTGAAGTGTGAAGAAAGCCAAAGATTTAGAAAAATTTTGTGTGAAATAAAAGAGAGGAAACGAAAAGGAGAAAATGAGATATAAGAAATTTAAAAAAAAAAAAAAAAACCCTACGAACTATCGCCTATCGGAGTGAGCGGCGGCGGCGGTGGGGGCAGACGGTGACGGTGGTGGTCGGAGACGGGGCAGACGGCGACGGTGGTGGTCGGAGACGGGGCCGGCGAAGACGACGGTGGTTGGTGGTGGCTAGTATTTATGGATCTGATTTTGGTGGCTGGTGTACTTTACCTAAGTCGGCAGGTTCGGGTACAAGTCCTTGGAGTAATATATCCAAAGCATGGAAGCAAGTGGAGTCGTTTTCCCATTTACAAATTGGAATGGTAAAAGGAATCAGTTTTGGCATCATCCATGGATGGGAACTGTTTGGCTGAAGGATAGGTTTCCAGCCGTCTTTAGGATCTCTTCTGATCCTTTCATTGCGGTTGCGGATGCTTGGGATAGCATTGGTTCTTCTTGGAGGCTACCTACTAGGCGTTCTTTGAAGGATGAGGTAGTCATTGAATTGGCCGATCTATTATCCTTACTCTCTCCTATATCCCTCAATGATTCAGATGATTCTCGAGTATAGAGCTTGGAGGCCTCAGACTTATTATCTATTCATTTGTTGTGCAAATCTGGAAATTCGGCTTCTGCGGAGGTTTGCTGGAAGAATTTTTTTTAACATTGTTTGAAGTCTCATGGGAATGGGATTTTGGAGGTTTCTAACATAATATTGCAGCTTCTTATTGGTTTGCGAGTAAACTCAAAAGCCAATCTACTTTGGGCTTTCGGGCTTAAAGCCCTTCTCTCTGAACTGTGGTTTGAAAGAAATCAAAGGGTCCTTTGAAGGCAAGAATTGTTCTCCATTGGAGTGCTTCTCAATAGCCAAATACGAAGCTTCACAATGGTGTGTTCATTCCAATCTCTTTTCTTCTTATTCTCCTAGTATGCTTTGTATGAATTGGGAGACATTTATAACTCCCCTTTATTGAGGTTTCTTATGTTGGTGGCTTTTTATTTCTTTTTTTTTCACTCCTAAGGTAGTTTGTATCATTGAACAATTTTGTTCCTTTTCATTTATCAATGAAAAGTTCGTATCTTGTTCAAAAAGAAAAAAAACATTGTGGTTTAAGCACCAAGAGGAAGCATTAATTTGTACACGTTCACAAAAAGAATCAAAAGAGCGAGACATGTTGTTAAAGACCCGGTTGTTTCTCTCTTCCCATAAGTTCTACAAAAAAGCCCTTATCGCACAGCCCCATAGGATCTTAGCTTTCCCTTTGTAGGGGTAGCCCCGAAGAATCTCCAGAAGCCAGTCTTCTGTTGCCCTAGGCCTGCAGCCCACAAAGCCGAAAACTGTGAAAAAAAATGACCACCATTCTGAGGCAGAGGGACGGTGTAAGAAGAGGTGATCCAATTGTTCAGAATTCTTGTAACAAAAACAAGACACCAAAGGAGAAAGTGAACAGAATGGAAGCTTCTTCTGCAAGGTGTCATGTGTGTTGGTGCTTCTATGTGCTAAACTCCATAAAAACACTTTGACCTTCTTTGGGGAGGTGAACTTCCATATCTGCTTTATCAAAGGGGCTTCGATTCTTGGACAACACTCGGTAAGCTTTTGGAACATGGACTTGGTAGAGAAGGACAGATTTGTATCGAGAATCCAAAGCTTCTGTGAGCTAAACTCCATAAAAACACTTTGACCTTCTTTGGGGAGCTGAGCTTCCAATCTACTTTATCAAAGGGACCTTGATTCTTGGAGAACACTCAGTAAGCTTTTGGAACATGGACTTGGTAGAGGACAGGACAGATTTGTATCGAGAGTCCAAAGCATCTTGTCTTCCTCCCTACCAAAACGAAAGGCATATAACAGTTCCATCAGATATAGCAGACTGTCCACTTCATTGTCTCGAAAACCCCTTCTAAACTTCAAGTTCCAATCTGATTGAGCTTCGTTCCAACAATCAGCCACTGTTGCATCCTTCTTTAAAGTCAAATTGTACAGATCTGAAAAAAGGTGTTGTAAAGCATAATCTTTGAGCCAAACATCCTGCCAAAAGCGAATTCTAAGCCCGTTCCCTACCTTGAAACTCACAAAACTAAGGAAAGTCTCACTCAATTTTGTAATGTCGAACCAAGGCCTGCCTAGAGCTTTCCCTCTTGGGGGGGCGGGTCATCCACCTGACAATTACTCTTCTCCGTAAAGCACTTTTTTTTTTAAAACAAGAAATGAAGTTTTCATTGAAAAATGAAAAGGAATAGAAAATGTTCAAAGATACAAACTCCCAAGAGAGTGAATAAAAGTAAATAGCAAAAAAGTCAAAAAGATACCAGCTAAAATACCAAAAAGAAAAAAATATATAGAGTGACATCCTATACATATCTAAAGAGGGAAAAGGAAAGCCCCCCAATTAAAATTATCATTGGATACAGCTCACCATTGAAATGCTCCAAATTTGGCCAAACTGAAACACTCCATCGAAGGTCTTCTTTTTTCCTCGAAAATTATTTGAGCTTTGACCCCATGCACCCAAAGAAGCCTCACTTTAGGAGACAAAAATGGACCGAACAGCAGCTGAGTAACTATCTTCGAGACATCCACATCCAGCACCCAAGAGAAAGCTACTGCATATGGACAAGAAAAGAAGGTATGCACCTGGAATTCGCAATCTGTCATGCACAGCACACAAATGGTGGCTGCATATGCATATTTGGAATTTTCTTTTGAAGAACTTCTACCATGTTGACCTTTCCATTAATGGGAATCCAAGAGATGTTAACCCTTTTAGGGCCGCCCAACTTCCACAACTTAAAGCATTGATCATTTGATAGCAAGAAATAAGACTTCCTAGGCCTGCATAATGAGCTAACCGAAAATGACCTTGAAGAATCCAAACTCCATATCAACTGATCATCATCCTCGAGCAGGACAACTGAATTTAAACATGATAAGAGTACTAAATATTCATCAAATTCTTCATCTTTCAGATATTGTCTTGTTTCAGTTCTCCAAGAAGAAGAGGATGGATCCCAAGCCTCCTAGACTGAAGTGAAAGGGAAAGAAGAAACCCGAAACGGGGAAGGAAATTGGTCCCTTAGAATAGAGTCCCCCAACCATAGATGGTGCCAAAATAGGATGTGTTTACTATTCCTAACCTTGAAGAGAATGTTTTGCTACTAGCTGCCACTTTTTTTTATTGTTAAACCAATGACAGCAACTGCTCCCAAAAATAAAAGACGAAAAAATGGCAAAAAAGAAAGAGTTCATTCCCCTTCTATATCTTGCATCTATAGTATTTGGTGGATCACTCTTTCATTTAATAAAAGCCTAGAATCTTGGGTTACTAATTGGTGGAATACTGGGCAATCTGAAATTTTTTTAATGATATTCAAGAAAAGAGTATTATAAAAAAAGTTATAGAATTAGAGGAACTCTTTCTCTTGGACGAAATGCTAAAGGAATACCCCCTAGATACACACATATTTAACTAATATTTTTATTTATTTTGAGTATACGGATTCCGTTAAAGATTCAAACTTAATTTTCCTCTTTTTTTTCTAAAGTTTTTCTACAAAAAAAAAAAATCCAATGGATTTAAAATTTATGAAAAATTCTTTTCCATTTCGAGATTGTCTAATATATGTTTTACGTCGTCTATGCGAAAATGTTTCATTCCATAAACGATCCAATCAAATCTAGATGCTTGCCACTACTTGTCTCCATAAGGCAGAAGGTTCCACATTGAACTGCCAGCCCCATCTAGTCAACAATGATTCCTTGAAGTAAGATTGCCAATACCCAATTCGCCATATTCTTGGCATAGAGATGCAATATTCCATTTAACAAGATGATTCACGGAACCTTTCGGATTGTCACCCCAGAAAAGTTTCTTAGGCACTTCTTCACTTGCTTTCTTAGTTTCAGCATTTGGAATATCGAAAAGTAATACAAAGGGATGCTTCCAAGGACCGATTTGAAAAGAGTTAATCTACTGCCCTCTTGAAAGTTGATACTTCTTCCATCTTGCAAGCTTTTTCATAATTTTTATTTTATAGGGTTTCAAAAATCTGCAGATTCCAGATTTCCTCCCAAAGGCAGCCCAAGATATAAAATGGGCAGGAATTCAATTTTGCAATTTAACTTCATGGCCATTGTTGCAACATTTTGGGAATCAATATTGACCTTGTCCCCGCTCAAGAAAGATTTATCCCAATCCACTTTTAATCCCGAAAGCCAATCCCTACCAACTGTGAATCCTTCAAAAGATTTATCATCATAGAAGGAAGCTAATTTCAAAACTTGCAACTATATTGAGTTGAAATATTTATCAATCATTATTCTTCAATTTACTCAACGAGTAAAAATCATTATTAGCGTTGCCTAATGAAAGTGTTAGTGATAGCATAAGCAAGCAGCTCATCCAATCAAATGAACTAAAAATGGGATGGTACACTATGATTAAGTGCGAGTCTGATGGTTTTGTTTTAATTATTCCATGAAAAGTCCACACGGGGGAAACGATGGCCAAACTCCCTATGCAACTAACAGGTTTAGAATTTAGGTTAGCACGTGCAATTCCCTTGCCACACCCCGAAAGTTAATTATTCCATGAAAAGTCAGTAACAGGGACTTGAATCATGAAAATTTACAATTACAAAATGAAGCCACATGTACC
Source organism: Momordica charantia (assembly GCF_013281855.1). Lineage (NCBI taxonomy): Eukaryota > Viridiplantae > Streptophyta > Magnoliopsida > Cucurbitales > Cucurbitaceae > Momordica > Momordica charantia. The sequence continues at coordinate 6,286,328 of NW_028275162.1, read as the reverse complement.
TCTAAACTCTTCACAAAGATTGATTGAAAGATATAGTGAATACGAGCTCCACCCGAGAGCTCAGATGTTGACATTTCTTCATTCTTCCCGTCAACCATAGATGAAAATGCTGTTTGCAGCAACAGTTATATGGTTCAATTCTAATAAAGCAGATAATAGCTAGCACCGTATATGACATAGCTCTGCTTGTGGGTTTCACATGCAAAGAAAAGAGAAGCAGGTGAAGTCACACTTACCTTCACAATATTTTGATAAAATGTTCAGAAGAAGAGCACCTTGACCAGCCTAATGGTAGCACAAAGTTAACAGTTATGAAACCATCAGCCAACATCGAGCAGAGTGAATTATTAACTAAACTAAGGTTGCAGTAGCAAAAATAGAACAGAAGCAAGGAGACACTTTAGCTTTCTGGATACAGATAGAGAAAGTTGTCAAGGAAAAAGGCAACAGACGGAGAGTACATTTGCTCTAGAATTGCATGCATTAACATCAACAACACCATGGCTTTACAAGACTCAAAATGCAATGTTAGACCTTCAGTAATTCATTATGGATGATAATAAAAGAACCTCAAGAAAGACGAAATACTTTTTGACTGTAAAAAATCTCAACAATAAAAATAATCTTTGGCAATCATATACACCTTTGACTCCATGATTTCTCCGTAACTGGCATGCTCCTTGGCAGCTGAAACTAGTGCAGAGTTTATGCGTGACTTTAACCCAGGTAGAATTGCCTTGATTTGTTGCACCAAAATCTTCAAAAAGTGATTATAAAGTCAAATTAATAACAATTTCATAGAATTTGATCCAAACTTCAAGAGCTTAATTAAATGACTGCTAAAAAAAGGCAATCAAATAGAATAAATTTAAAAATCAATCAAATTGAAGGAGAATGTTGGAGAGAGAGAGAGCCAGAGAGAAAGGGCAGTAGCTCTCCTAGTTCATCAGCTAGAAGCAAATATAAACCCACATCTAAATGCCCAAATTTAATACCTGGTTCAACTTCTTTGCCAATTGAGGAACACCGCAACGATCAGCCAGACCATCATATACCTAAGTAACAGCTAAAACCATAAATAAAATATGTTCAAAACGGCTTCTCCATTCCATAACAAGGGTATAGCATGATCATACTGGATGGCTGTGAAAAAATTTCTCCTCAGCTATAAGTGCATCTTTAATACTCCGGTTGTGTGAAATATCCTAGTTTGGAAATGAAATCAATAAACCTAATCAGAAACATAGCACCATAAATAAAAGGTACATGTACATCAAAATGATCATAAGACAAAATAGCATCAGTGGTCATCATTATTCCTTCTTTGTTGTGGAGGACTTAAAATAAAGATAAACAATCAAGAAAATGAAAAAACTCCAAGCCAAAGCTGACTACTAAGGTGTACCTAGAAGAAAAAAAAAAGGTTAAAAAAGAATTAAACATCATTTACAAAAAGTTAGCATCCCCATAGGTTTGAAATTACCTCCTGACTTCGATTCACAACACCAAAGTAGCCAAGTCGCAAGGGAATAACTTTTCCAGACAAAAGATTCCGTGCATCAGTGCCTCTATCCATTATGTCTAGCTGCAATTATGGGGAAGAGAACCATCAGAAACTGATTTCATCTACAAAATAAAAATATGCTTGGTAAAATTATGGATCACCTTTGTGATTATCCCAATCGTTCTAAGACCTGTGAACACACATGAAATGCATGAGTTAGATGGGAATAAAGTGCTAGTTCATGGAGTAAATTCTGTGAAATAACTTACCATCAGGATCAGCATTTCCGGCAACCTGAAGAGCATCTGAGTTAGCTAAATCTGAATTTGCTGGTGAAACAGCAAGAATCAAACAGCTTGGAACTTTAATGTATGACAAAATCATTGTCCTAATGCGAGCTTCAATATCAGAAGGTTGATCTCCAACTGGAACTTTAGTTATACCAGGAAGATCAACCAAAGTTATATCAAGAACATTTGGTGAAAAGATCTTCAGACGAATTTGCTTGTCTGAGACACCTTTATTTCCTCCGGCCTCCCGATCAGTCTCAGCCTACACCATAAAAAAATGGCACATTGCAAGTTGAAGGTCATTAATATGTTTCAACATACTATAAATGCAAAAATATGTCACTCACTTCGGCGGATAGCTAGAGAGATAAATATTGTATTGACATCTACTATGAAATGTACAGAAGAAGAGACTAGTACTAAATATGCTCCCAGAGTACCATTCTAATGACCTCAAAAGGTAAGAAGATAGATGATTTCTTGATTATATTTGGAAGGTCAAGGTGCCTAAGAAAGTGAAATGTTTCCTTTGGACTCTTGCTTACAAGACTTGAACACTTAAAATAGAGTCCAAAAGAAAAATTACCACTTGGTTTTGTGCCCTTAGGTTTGCTATAACTGTGGCAACAACAAAGAATCAGTACATTACCCTTTTTGACAGGCAGTGGCAACAACAAAGAATCAGTAGATTACCCTTTTTGACAGGCAGCATGGCCTCGTCAGTTGGTTCAAAATTTGTAGTATTTTGTAAGGCCCCAAATTGTTAATAAGTATTTTAGGAGGGGCAAAGAGGGAAATTCACCTTCCTCAAGTTAGTTGGTCTTTTTATGCTTTGGGTTCCTGGTATGGCAGGACATGTTTTGTTTAGTTTGGGAAAGATTGGTGTAGGGAGAGTTCCAACCCTCTCAATTTGGCGAGAGAGACTTTTTTAAGCCCACGGGATCTTTTCTATTTGAATGTCAAGTTGTTTTCTAAGATGATTCCTTACAAATTGGTATCAGAGAAATGGCTCAAAAAAATGGGAAGAACGTATGAAACTCATAGACAAGGAAATCGGGTGTATCAAGAATGAGCTAGGTCATCTACCAATGATGGAAAGCTCGATAACTCAATTCGTGAGACCGCGAACCAGTTGACAACCAAAGCTCAAGAACAACAACGTAAAGATGAGGAAACACAGAAGACATTGAAGGCCATAGCAACTGAGTTGGTAGCGAGAAAGCTTAAATCCCCAAGTTCGAGTGTTGTGGATGGATCCACACCAAAGAGAAGGCCTCCAAATGAAACAAGAGACTCCCCACTATGCAGCACCAGGCCAAAACGAGAAGCACACACCGGAAGAACAAAGGAGGCAATGTACGACCACAATAAGTTCAGAAAGATCGAGATGCCCATCTTCGACGACGATGACTTTGATGCTTGGATATTTTGTGTAGAACAATATTTCGAACTCAATAGGCTAACAGACAAGGAAAAAGCTACGGTGGTCGTGGTTAGCTTCAACAGAGCTACCTTAGCTTGGTAGTGATGGAACGAAGGGGGACGCCTGCCATTCAAAGGTTGGGAGGATCTACGAAACAACTGCACGCCGGTCTTGGGATAGCCCAGGACCAGAGCCTCTGCATTCGTTTGCTCTCAGTAAAATAGGAGGCGACAGTCGCCAAGTACTTGAAAACCTTCCAGGCATTGCCCGTGCCACTGCCACACTTATCGAAGGAGATCCTTGAAAATACGTTCATAATGGATTGGACGACATCATTAGGGCAGAGGTCCTCTGTTGGGAGCCTGTTGAGCTTGAGAAAGTGATGCGGACAACCTAGCTCATCGAAAATTAGGAGCAAGCCAAAACCTGTAAGATCGGGCCAGCCCATTCCATACCTGCACAAACCAGCCCAGTTAACCCCAAGCCCAATGTGTTCCCTGCATAGGTCTGCCCCTATGTTGGCTGAAACCCTACCCCATGTGTACTGTCACGTTTTCCAGCCACAACCCTTCACCAAAGAGGGAGAATCACTTTAAATGCCTTATCAATATAGAACTTCAATCACGAAATGAAAATGACATGTGCTTTCGCTACGAGAAGAAGTACATAATGGGGCATTGGTGCAAGAGCAAGGAACTTAGCATTTTGTTGGTCCACAACTAGGTAGATCAGGTGGAGTGGAATCATATCTGAAAATCGAAGAAACCCTTGTAATGCAGACCGTAGAGGTAGGGGAAGTCGTTGAGCTCTCTCTTAATATGTGGTGGGGTTTTCGATGCCGAAAACTATGGAAGTTCGTGGCCACATCGAACAAGAGGAGGTGATTGTGTTGATATACTGCAGGGTGCCCATAACTTCATCGCATAGACGGTCGTTGACAGCCTGAAACTCCCTTGCTCACAGACGATGAACTGTGGTGTCATCATGTGCACAAGAATTGTCGTTCCGAGACGAGGTATCTGCCCCATAGTCGTTTTGAATCTCACTGAGTTGGTGATGGTGGAGAACTTTCTTCCCATGAGTCAAAGGTACGGACGTGGTCCTCGATATCCGGTGGCTCCAAACGCTGGACCTCCTGGAAATGGACTGGAAAGCTCTGACCATGACATTCAGACACAAGGATGTGTGGATGGTCTTACTTGGAAATCCAACCTTGACGAAGGCGAAGATATCACTGAAGGCAATGACGAAGTCATGGGACACCCAAGACTAAGGGTTTCTGGTGGAATTCCGAGCTCAGACAGCCAACACAAGGGTCACCGCTGATGAAAGTTCAACACCCGCACACCAACATATCGACGCCATTGAGAATGAATGAATACAACAATGTTCTCCACCCTTCCCAGGGCCTCCCCCCACAGAGCAGTGTCGACCACTGGATCCAGTAACCGAAAGGCCAAGCCCCATCAATGTTCGACCATACCGTTACCCTCACATCCAAAAGGCCGACATTGAGCACTTGATCGACGTGATACTGACCGCAGGGGTGATATGAACAAGCATTAGTCCCTATACGATCCCGATACTTCTTGTAAAGAAAAAAGATAGGATTTGGTGGTTTAACGTGGATCACCACACCCTCAACAGCGTCATGGTCTGTATAAGTTCTCCATCCTTGCCATCGAGGAATTGCTGATGAGTTACATGGTTCTCAGGTTTGTTCAAAGATCGACCTAAAGTTGGAGTACCATCACATCCAAGTTCACATGGCGGATATAGCGAAGATAGCTTTCAGAACTTATGAGGACACTATGAGTTCCTGATCATGTCGTCTGGGTTAACAAATGCCCCCCCAACTTTCCAAGTATTGATAAACAACATCTTACGTCCTTTCTTGAGTAAATTCATACTTGTTCTTTTTTTTTTACGATATTCTTGTGTACGGCCCGAATCTCAGCACACATATCACCCATCTGGCCGTGGCTTTCAATATGCTCTGTGACAACCAACTATAAGCCAACCGTCTCCAAATGTCAGTTTGCGAAGGACAAGATCGAGTAACTAGGACATTGGGTATCCGCTCAGGCAGTGAAGCTGACCCAGAGAAGGTGGGTGCAAACCGCACCCATACAAAGTCCATTTACGAACGGGAGTTGATGGCAAACGTTTTGGCAGTGCAACAGTTGAGGCTCTACCTTTTGGTTCAAAAATTCTTATTTTGAACCGATCATCAAGCCCTGAAGCACCTCCTCGAGCAGCACGTTATTCAACCGAAATACCATAAATGGATTTCCAAGTTGTTAGGGTAAGATTTCGAAATCCATTACTACTCAGGCCTTGAAAATAATGTTGCTGACACCCTGTCCAGGATGTTGCCCATAGTAGACTTGGCCGTTGACTGTTCAAGTCGTTCTCACTGTGGAGGTAGTAAAAACAAAGGTCTCTCAGAACCCAACCTATCCCAACTTATCTAACGGCTGACCGCCGACCCCGACAGCGTCCCACGATATTGGCTCCAACAAGGTACTCTCTTATACAAAAACTGCTTGGTCCTCCCAAAATCTTCTTTTCTGATACCCACCATCCTGCACACCTACCATGATTTGATTATGGTCGATCGTTCGGGGTTCCTCTGAACATATACGCACCACACCAGAGAACTATACTAGACTGAAATGAAGAGTGCCATCAAGGATTATGTTGAACGCTGCACAGTATGTCAGAAAAACAAACAGCTCCCCACCTCCCTCATCGGATTGCTCCAACCTCTACCCACCACCCGATCAGATTTGGGAAGACATCACCATAGATTTCGTAGAGGGCTTACCACGATCTGAAGGGCATGACACGATCATGGTGGTTGATCGTCTCAGCAAGTATGCTCACTTCATCAACCTTCGCCATCCCTTCACAACCAAAACTGTGGCTGCTATTTTTGTAAGAGAAATCATGAGGCTGCACGGGTTTCCCTAGTCGATCATCTCTGATTGTGACAAAATTTTCATTAGCCATTTCTTGATTGGATTATTCCGTCTCCAGGGCACTCAGCTATACCTGAGTACGGCCTACCACCCAAAAAATGGGGAGCATGGATCGCATGGGTGGAATATTGGTATAACACCACATTCCATATTTCTATTGGCACAACACCCTTCCATGTTTATGGCTGACCCCCACCTTCGTTACTATTTATGGTGAATTGTGCACCTCCAACTCTACTATTGATCAATAGCTCTCGAGCGAGACCCAACCTTAGCACTCCTTAAAGGACACCTAGCTGTAGCCTAAGCGTGCATGAAAATGTTCACCAATCGCCGTCGCACCGAGGCTGAGTTCATCGTCGATATTCGCCCATACCGCCAATCTTCACTAGCCAATAAACAGAATGAAAAGTTGTCTCTGAAGTTCTTTGGCACCCTTACCGCATCCTGGAACATATGGCCATTGTGGCCTACAAGTTGGAGCTACCGTCGGAGGCCTGCATCCACCCTGTGTTCCATATTTTGCAATTGAAGAAAGTTGTGGAATCTGACACCGCTTCGAGGTTCCCATCGATCGATTACAGAGGTTGAAACTACTAAACTTGCTTATGCTCCCGAATGCTCTTTCTATAAAAAAGATTGAGTAGGAAAAACGCATTTTGATCTCTTTCTTTAATGTTTGCTGCTTTTGAAATCTCGATAGAATGGCAGCATTTTTTAAAGAAAGTGTTAGTTGGTATTTTCAAACCGGGCCACCGCCTTTTTTTAAAAACATTAAAGCATTACTATTTCTAAGTGCAGGTTCGGTGATTCATGCCATGTCGGATGAGCATCCCTATAGAGTGGCCACAATCCTTGTTTCACTTAAGTTCGGTATATTTGATGAGAACAATAGTCTAAAGAACCTTGCTCTGCAAGGCTCGTGATTCTTTGCCGAATAGAGGGAGATTTCTCGTTATTATTGATGGATTCCCTTTCGAGACATTTCGACTCTTTCGATCTATTAGAACAGGCTACCTATCAATCAATTTGAAAATAGCACATTCATTTCCGCCCGGTCATGGCATCCATAGCGTTGCTTCTTTTTTGGCCAAATCCGTCTTTCGTTTTGCTTTTTCCGGTCGTCGAGCCTGATCGACTCGACTCTTTTCTCTGCTACATAGAGACTCTTCAATGCTGCAGGGCCAAGATGACATGACATACTACGATCACGTCCAGAAGTGTTGCCCTTCGGCTCGGCAATATGGAACCTCTCAACAGTTCCCGTGCATCCTTTTTCTTTTGTTTCGGCCGAAACTTTTCAACTCTTGATGTGAAGATGCAAGACTTTATGAGTCAATCAGCGAGATCTCCATTAGCTAAACCCTTTCTTACCCTACCTTTGGACTCGTATTTTGTTTGTACACAATCAACGGAGGCCTTCCCAACATCTGTTGCAATGTCTTCAATAGCATGCTCTTACTTCGTCTTTCCCTTAATAAGTCAGGGAGAAAGCAAATTGAAGAACCCGCGGATATGAGAAAAACTCAAATTCATTGTTAGCCAAGGCGTGGTAAAGACAAGATAGACTTTGACCAGACGTACTCGGAATCTTTTTTTTCCTGAAGAAGTTGCCATGATATATCTGATCCATGCATAATATCATGAAAAAAGGATACAAATTTTTGGCTGCTACTTAGTATCGGCAATAGGTCTGAAAAAGTATCTAAAAATAGAAAATTTAGATATTTGTACCATGTCGAAGTCCTGAGGCTCTTGGAATCGTAGCCTGTACCACAAAGACCATGGGAGAGTGTCTCCATAGATTTTTTCGCAGCTGTCATTCAGAACCATCCTCCCACACTCTCGAACTCATTTGAATGGATTACCACCCCTAAAAGAGGTCATGGCTGCCTGCTGCAATCCCATTGACAACGATGTTGAGATTCTAGTGCGCTGGCAAGGGCTCCCCGAACTCAAGGCTACATGGGAATCTTGCACCCTCTATCAGCAACAATTTCCAGATTTCCACCTTGAGGACAAGGTGCTATGTACCTCGAGGGTAATGGGAGGCCAAATTTGTTAATAAGTATGTTAGGAGGGGCAAAGAGGAAAGCTTACCTTCCTCGAGTTAGTTGGTCTTTTTATGCTTTGAGTTCCTTGTATGGTAAGGTATGTTTTGTTTAGTTTGGGAAAGATAGGTGCAGGGAAAGTTCCAGCCCTCTCAGTTTGGTTGGAAAGACTTACGTAAGCCCTCCGGCTCTTTTCTCTTTGAATTTCAAGTTGTTTTCTAAAGTGATTCATACATGCAAGAATAGTTTTTAAGAGCATCACTAGATCTACTCTTTGATCTATTTGGATGGAAAGAAATAATAGGTTGTCCAAAGATAAGTTTGCAGATTTTAACAATTTTTTTTTTCAGAAAAGAAACAAAATTTATAAACACAAGAAACAAAATAACAACCAAAGGGTAGGGGATGACAAAGCCCCCACCCAACAAAAAATTTTTTCTTTTTTTTTTTATAAGAAACAGAGAATTTCATTGTCAAAAGGAGAAGATACAAAAGGAGAAAAGCAATCCCCAAGGCCAACTGTTACAAAAAAAGACTTCCAATTGGCGTTAAGACTCATAAAGCTATAATTACAAAACAACTTGTCAATAAGGCACCAAGAAAAAGCAAAAGTATGAACAACTTCCCAAGAGCAAACTATAGAGTTTATGTTTGCCTTTTGAAGATTCTTTGATTCCTTTCAAACCGCATCCTCCAAACAGTGGCTATCACTGCATTATGCCAAATAACGAGCGCTTCTTTTTTAAAATAAGAACCAATTAACAGCTGAAAAAAAAAGCCTCTTTACAGATCTTTGGAATGAACCAACTCAACCCAAACTCTTTGAACACCAAGGACCATATTGTTGCAGTAAACTCCAAAAGAAAAAAATATGGGCATGAGATTCCATCCCTCCCAACAAAAAGTTAGTGGATCAAAACTTTCCAATCTTAAAGAATCATGGATAAAAAAGAATTTCTTGTGTTTAAACACCACAAGGATGTAGTAAGCTGCACACTATTTCTAAAAGAGTCAAACGAGCCTACTGCGCTCTCAAAAAATCTTTGGTTTCTTCTCTCCTCCATATATTCCAAAGCTCTAGAAGCACATTGCCATAAAACTTTCGCTCTTCCCCTAAGCTACCAACCATTTAAGAACTCCATTATCCAATCATCAATCAAGCTAGGGGCGCAAAAAAGATAGGCAAAACACCGAGCACAGGTAGTTCTTTGTGATCCAAGCTCCCTCCATTTTTCAAGCAAAGGCTGCACGCCAAAGGTATAAAGTCCAATTTCTAAATTTCTTTTGTAATCTCTCTTAGGTATTTAAGCTTCTATGAGGCAAGCTCCACGGGAAGACTTTCACCTTCCTAGGGATGTTAAACTTCCACACATATGCCTCCAGTCTCTATCAGCTTTATAAATGTTGATTTAGTAGTAAAAGCTTCGGAAGGGTCAAGAGACCAAACCACTTTATCCAGACCTCTTCCCAACCAAGTTGCATCTATTCTATCTTTTTTTTTTTTTTGATAGGAAACAAATTTCACTGATATCATGAAATATACAAAAAATGCCTATCCAATGAAGGTACAAAAAGCTTCTCCAGCTGGATATAAGGAATTTAAACTATATCTATCAAAAGGATTTACACTTCTGCACCAAGATAAAGCCAAAAAGATAATGGAGTCAATCAACTATTGGAGCGATTGATTGATATCCTTGAAGATTCTAGAATTCCTTTCTTTCCAAACAATCCAAATGTAAACCCTATTTATGTTCATCCATAGAATAGCCTTCTTTCTTGAAAGGATGCATCAAAAAAATTGTCTCAAACCGATCTGGAATTCTTTTTGGGAGGCACAGACTCCACCCAAAAGCTGTAAGGAAATGGGTCCATACAGATGCTGAAAGTGTACAGCTGATAAAGTTGTGCCCTTGTGATTCGGAGGCTGATTTACACAAAAAAACACCATGTTGAGGATAGGGACCACCTTGGCATCCATTCTATCAATTAGGCCAACCAACTACTCGTTTCCATATCAAAAAGACCTCTTCTAAAGCCAAGATCTGAATCTTTGATGGTTCTCATTCCAACAATTAGCTATTGTGGCGTGTTCCTTCATGGAAATATTGTAAATATCAGGAAGCATTGTCTCCAACTCATACGGACCTATCCACTAGTCCTTCCAAAATCTTATTCAGTGCCCATTTTTTTATAAGAAACAGAGAATTTCATTATCAAAAAGAGGATGAACAAAAGAGTGGGGAAGAGCAGACCCAACGCCAAAAGTTACAAAAAAGGTTTCCAATTGGCGTTTAGACTCATGAAACTATAATTACAAAACAATTTATCAATGAGGCACCAAGAAGAGACAAAAGTATGAACAACTTCCCAGGAATGGACTATGGAGTTTTCTTTCCCTTTGAAGATTCTTTGATTCCTCTCATACCAAATCCTCCAAGCTTTCACCTACTTTTTATGTGTTCAAATTTTTTTCCACATTCATCGGAAGGCTTCTAAGCTAGAATGAGTAAATTGGATTGAAATTGCTAAATTAGGTCCACAATATTGATTATTTAATGATAGTCTCTTTTTTTCAAACCCAAAGGAAAGAATGAGAGAATATAAAAGAAATCATGAACCAAAAAAGGCTGTAATTTCATTTTCAATTGATTTTATTTTGTTTGGTGCCCTCAAAGAACATAGAAGATGGGCTCATAGTGGTGCTAGCCAATCTATGGTTTAAAGGAAAAGGCAAAGTTCTTTGGTCAAACACTTGTTAGCTCTCTCGTGGCTTCTTTGGAAAGAGAGAAACTCTAGATGTTTCTAAGATAAGATTTATATTTAGACAACTTTTGTGATCGAATTCAATATACGGCCTCAAATTGAAGTGTCTTACACAATTTCTTTTGTTTTTTTTTTTGGAACAAGATACGAACTTCTCATTGATTAATGAAAAGAAACAAAAATTGTTCAAAGGATACAATCTCCGAAAGGGAGGGAAGAAAAGAGAAATCAAGAACCCAAAGAGGGAAACACAACCCTACAGAAGCAGAAAGATAAAAGACAAATAAGAACATTGAATAAAGGCTTTAGGAAAAACTGGATCTTCAAGCATGATAAACCTCCCACTTGCATGGACCAGTCTTCAGAAGACTTAATGAACTTTAACCTTAGTAACCACTTCAAAAACAACTTCAAGTTACAAGGTTATGCAACACTGAAACTTCAAACTCGTTCAGCTTCAAACTCCAAACTTCCTTCTAGAAAGAACTTATAAGCAAAAGGTCTTTACTTTGTCAAAATCATTCTAACTCCAAGATAAGAAAAGCTGATCAAGCAATAAGAGGAATTGAGCATCCTCTTCTAACAACAGCTCATCAAGATGCAAAACCGAAAGGCTCCACACAAACCATCAAGAATGAAAAGCAAAAGTTCTTCAAAAAACTTGCTGCAGAAGACACCCTTACAGTTTCAAAAGATAACTTCATTTGTTAAATAATCTTTAGAAGGGGGTGAAATTGTTTCTTGGGATGCTCTCATTTCTCAATAATTTGTACATTATTCTTCTCTTTCTCCCCTCACTCCCTTGGGGGTTTGTATCTTTGAACTACTTTGTATCTTTTCATAATTTCAATGAAAAGTCCGTATCTTGTTCAAAAAAAAAAAAAAGATAACTCCATTTGTTGGACAACATGGGAAAACCAAACGACCCCTGCTCAAAAACCCGACATCTAAACCTTTAGGCTGCCTTTAAGAGCTCCGAGAAACTCTTCAAACTATTCCCAACCGAACCAACTTGAAGAAGAAACTCCACGCTAAACCAACTTACCTTACTTCTTAAGCTTTTATCCACCTAACCCACTCTAATTCAAATCATATTGATTGGAACAAGGAAAATGCCAACTTCTTCAAAATATTGAAAAAAAAAATTGAGTATTAGCATCTGTTGCCTTTTCATCTAGCAACTGCAGTTGGCGGGAGTGCATAATCAAAGAATCCCCTTCCCTATAAAATCTTTTACAATTTCTTTTGTAATATCTCCTCTTCTTATCTCTTTAGCGGGAAGCCTTTTATTTAATACCTTCTATTTAGGCTTAGGGATCCCTCATCCCTCAGGCCTTTAGTTTGTTTCACTCTCTTTATTTTTTAATGTATCTTTCTTCGTTTCTTATTAATAGAAAAAAGAAAACAGAACTCTAAGACCACCAAGATCTCTTGAAAATGGGGGACTTCTCTCATTTTAGGGGAGGGCATTTGAGTCTTTGTAATGCAATTCTTTCTAGCCTAGGAAATTAGCTTCTTTTCAGGCTCCCCGGACAAAGGTATTTAGTCTCCCATAAGCTTTCACCTATCTCTCAGCTTGCCACAGAGGCAATGGAGAATTAGATATCATTTTCTTATTCAAAAACCAACTTTCATCAAGGAAAAAATACAAAAAGGCCAAAAAAACAACTACCCTACAAAAGAAACCAAGAACCTAAACTAACTATACAAAAAAGAAAAAAAAAATGGCTTCAATCCAAAATAACAAAGAACAATCCATCTTCTAAAGTGTTTCTTCTTCAAGACTGCAGATAGAAATTCTCAGTCCAATCTACAACAAGTTCTTAAAGATTACTTTCTTTCCTTTATTTGTTCTACTTGTGAGTTCTTATTCTCTAAGGGAGAGAGAGCTTCAATTCTTTATCATCTCTTGAGGTCTATTAACAGCTGAAACTTAGCTTCTAGATTTTGAAGAATATTCAATAGTTCTTCTTATCTAGGTTAACTCTAAATTTTCATTTTGTTTGGGAACAACTCTAATAGTCTTCTTCAACTTATATACAAAACTTTTTTTTTGGCAGTCATGCCAGAATCCTCTAGTCTAATACGGTGATAGCTCTTCTTTGGAGGATACGGGCTGAAAGGAATAAGAGGATTTTTCAAGGGGAAGACACGCCTACGAGAATTTGTGGGAGAGCCTAATTTCACTCGTCTACTTGGCGTTCCCTCTACAATGAGTTTTGTCATTACCGTTTCTCGCAAATTTACGCCAATTGAGAATCCTTTTTGTAATCCCCTTGGCTCTTTGGAGATACGTTTTTTGTACATCCTCCTTTGATTTTAATACATATCTCATTTCCAATCAAAAAAAAAAAAGAGTTGGGTTTGCCCCTTTACATCTTATTTCTTTGAATTGGAGACCCTACTTGTATAGTTAGCTTCGGACTCTGTTGGTGCGCTGCCTTTTTGTATACCCCTTGGCTTTGGGCTGCTTTCCCCCTTTTGTATGTGTTCTCTTTCATTTTTTCTCACTGAAAGCTTGGTTTCTTATCCCAAAATTAAAGGTAATAATAATAATAATAAATAAATTAAGTTACCCGCTCCTTAGTCAGTTTATGTTCTAGATTTAGAAGAATGCTTTGTGCTTGTAGGTTTTGAGATTTTGAAAGGCTTGCTGAGAAATAGTCATCTTGTGTTTGTTAGCTAGTAGTAATGCTAGGTTAGATTATGAGAAACAAGAGGATGTGAATAGTCTTACGAGGTTGTGAGCAATTTTGTGAAAACCTTATAAGTTTGTTCATAAATTAGATGAAACCAAACACCATTCCAGCTTGAAGGAGTCTGAGTGTGAGTAGCAGTTACACATCTTGACCAATAAGTTGAGATTCACAAAGAAAGCAAAAGACAACCGGGTTGCTAAATAAAAAGGAGATTTTTTTAAAACTTTGAAAGTAATCAAAGGCACAAAAACAACCTATTCAATTCTAAATTGTAAGCATGTAACATTACTATAACGTTATGCTTCCATATCTTTAGGGTCTAATAATAAATTGAAGCCACTTGAGAAGTATTGTAATATTACATCATCCCGGACCTCCTCCCACCAGACATTTCTTCACAACTTTCTGATCAATTATTCAGCAGGTAAGCAAAAGTAGTTAGAGGCTTTGCTTTAACATGACTGGCGAATTCTCAATGTCAGATAGGAACTTCAAATGCTCTACAGCTCTTTACCCTATATCCTAGCATGTAAAGTTCAAATCCTCCATTGTTCTAGCAGCAACAGTGTACTTCCCAAGTTCCTCATTCCATTCTCTATGCCGACCCCCAGACCCCAGTGGTAAAATCTTTTCAGATGTTTCATTTCACAACCCCATAAGTACCCGAATCCCAAATCTAATGCAACAATCCACCTGATATACCAAATAGTTCGAGAGCACTTGTACAGTTTTCAATAAAAAAAGCTATCGCATTTCCAGTTAATAATACTCGATGGAAAACAGAACTGATATTTCAGATTCCATAATTCCCAACGCCACCATGTTTCAGCTTTAACGCGCAAAGAGTTCAAATAATGTATGAGTACAAGAGCCAGAAACACAAGCCTTACACGAATTTCCCTCCTAATTTCAGAGAAGTCGTAGAATTTCTTCCCAGGTAGGTGCAAGAACTCCCCATACTCCTCGCCAGTCTTGGTCTGCAAGAGCTGAAGCACCAATGGCCGGCGCGTGCAGATTTCAGAACCCCTCGGCAGGAAGTCGCGGCCGACGAGAGCTTCCAGTACGCTCGACTTGCCACTGCTCTGACTCCCGACGACAGCAACCTGAGGGAGCTCAAAGGTGGATTGGCTGCCCAACTGAGCGAAAATGTCCTGGAGTTTGTTCGCTATAGGGATAACGGAGTTGCCCAAAGGAGTGGCGGCGGAGGAGGAAGATGATGAAGGGGAAGAAGGCATATTCTCACTCGCCATTGACGATGAAGGGGAAGGAGGCACATGCTCATTCGCCATGGCGATGATGGATCGCAAATGATGTCTTCTGGGGCTTTTTGGAATCGCTGATTGGTGAGAGAGGGGTTTTCAAAGAGTCAAATTTGTTGAAAAATTCAGAGGAGAAAGTGAGATTGTGAGATTCGGCGGGGGACCGACGGAGGACATCAACGGCGGTGGAGGACGGCGGCGGTGGACATAATCAGGCCACCCTCTCGTATTGGCAAATTTGGCCAACAGCAATTCTGCGCCTATAATAATAATAATAATAATAATTCTTTTATCAATTATTGCACGTATCATTTTATTTAGGGAAATTATTTCAAATGGTCAAATATTTTACAAAGTTCATTTTTTCTTTTCGAATTTTACCATTTTAGATTTTGAGATTTGAATTATGATACCTGGTCTCCAAATTGCCCTCTAATAATAAATAAATAATTTTGAAGCAAATCTATTAATACAAATTGTAATTTTTTCCTTACCCATCATGATTTATAATTAATTCTATATTTATTAATTCATATAGAATATTTATATTAAATGCCAAATCTTTTAATTTAATTGGGGTCATCTTGTATTTTAATAACCTAGATTTAATATTGACTCAAAATTTTCTCAATATGGTAGGCATCACCATTGTACTATAAAGAAAAATGTTTTTATTTCGTCTATTATATTTTAACATTTTTCAAATTTACTCTTTCTCTCGGTAAATTTTGAGATTAACTAATGATAAACTCATATGACACCATATTTCTTAAGTCGACAGATATTCGATAAATTATAGTATGTTCAAATATATATTAGTTAGCTAATATGGACATACTTAGGTGTTAATTGACATTTACTCATTTCTTCGAAGTTAGAGGATCAAACTTCTATACTCATGAAAAAATAAATATGTTCTTTTTTAGAATTTTCACTATTCGAATTATAGAATGTAAAAATAGTTTTAAAAAACAAACATGTGAAACACTTATTCACTAAATCAAAACTTGAAAAATAAGAAATAAATTATGATGGTCTATCAAACATGTCTTTAAATATTTAAAAAAATATATTATGAGAAAGTTGGTTGAAGAAAAGAGTCTTTCCCAATGCTTTTTTTTAAAAAAAAAAAATTGCTTGCATCTACATCTTCTACGCATTGCTTATCATCAACAAACGTCATATTATGTAGATACTTTCTCAAGTGTCGGGAGAAGCTAATTTTAGCTACAATATAGAAAAGTGACGATATAGATGTTCTCTACTAAGGTTTTAAATGTCGAGGTCGATGAAAATATCAAAATCTCAATTTCATGAAAATATAAGAACTTTGTACCACATCCTAATTGTTTATTTTTCTTAGGACAACATGTGAAGGATGAACGATGGAGATATATGTCAATTACCGTTAAACTATGCTCTCTTTTGCATACCACACCTCAATTATCATTCTCCTTGATGTAACTGATTTTTCTACGTTTAAAATCAGTCCATAATATTTGTTTTGTGCTTTACTTTTGTTCCTAAAATTTCAAGTTATCCTTTAACATACAGAATCTATTTTCAATCAAATTCTTATTAAGATGATATGTAAAATTAAAATGAACAACCTTTTTAAGGAATTTGTTATTTTGTTAGTTGTTTAGAATTTTTCATAGGTTTATTTTATATATCAACAAGATAATTCAAGTGGGTAAATTATCATAGAATTGTCAATCCGAACATAATTTAATAGAGAAAACACTCGTTATCATTCCAAAGATCGATAGTTTAATCACTCCTCGCCCAATTATTGAACAAAAAAAAAAGAAAAACCATAGAGTTAGATGATATAAAATGGGCAAGTTTGACACGTCTATTTTAACAAATTAACACAAAGATTTTCAACTCAATTAATAAAAACATATTTTATCATCACATAATTTTGTCAATTAATTCCAATATTTTATAACAACAATAACTTAAAAATCATTATAAAAGATGGAAGACAAATAATAAAATTGACCCAAAAATTATATTATATATAACCTATAATTTATGATGACACTTTAACTTTCAATACTGACTAATTGCCTATGTACCAATTTTTGTAGTCACAGGATATAATGAAGGAAAATGAGCTCCTCATACCTCCCCTCGGCAATTGGCAAAATTTAGCTTCCAAGTTCAAGACAGCCACAGTTTTCTTATAACAGAAATGCAACCTTCCATATCCCTTGTCTCACTGAAAGCTCCCTTATTTTTATGCACAAGATTAGGCATAACCAACCCTACGACAGAGAGATTCCGATGGGTCCAAACCGTTCTCGATCATCTCTTTAAGTAACTCCTTCGCCTCGGTCGACTTCCCGTCCTTGCAGAGGACTTCAATGGTAGAACTATAACTAGCCTGACTTGGAGTCATTCCTTTCCTGACCATTTCTTGAAGAAACTTCAAGGCCTTGTAAGAGTTGCACTCCTTGCAGTACCCATTTATCATTGTATTATAGATAACATCATTAGGTTGTAGATGCGTCTCAATCATTGATTTATACAGCTTTGATGCCTCTACCATGTTACCTTTCATACACAAACCATGCATTAGAACACCATATGTATACTGATCCGGGACTGAACCGACTTTCTTCATGAGATGAAACATCTGAGAGGCTTTCCCCACATCGTCTGATCGAACAAAGGCGTCCATCAGAATCGTGTATGTTACTTTGGAGGGAGAAATGCCTCTGTCCTCCATCTCTCTCACTAACTCACAAACTACAGCAGAATTTCCTGCTTTTGAGAAACCTGCAATCAAAATGTTGTAGGTCACTGAAGTTGGAGACAGACCAATCAACTTCAACTCATCAAAATAACTTAAGGCCTTATCAAACTTTCCAACGTTACAGAACCCATCCATCAACAAGTTAAATGTTATAGTAGATGGATTTATATGAGCTAGTTTCATTTGCTCTAACAACCATTCTGCTTTCAGAACTTGTCTGTTACGACATAATCCACCAATCAGAATATTGTAAGTGACTACATTACACGATACTCCTCTTGTACGCATTTCATCGAACAACTTAAATGCGAGACACAATGTCCCATCCCTGCAATACTCGTTAATAAGACTGTTATAAGTATATACACTAGGAAACACCCCAATAAGATTCATCTTCTCATAAAGCTCAAATCCATCCTTCTTACATCCTTTCT
Organism: Momordica charantia; assembly: GCF_013281855.1. NCBI lineage: Eukaryota > Viridiplantae > Streptophyta > Magnoliopsida > Cucurbitales > Cucurbitaceae > Momordica > Momordica charantia. Next base: position 6,268,160 of record NW_028275162.1, on the reverse strand, counting down.
TGAACAACCCATTGATCATCACAGTGTAAGTATATTGGTTAGCAACCAAACCAAGGTCACCCATCTTCGAAAACAATACTTTAGCCTGCTCAATGTCACCATTTTTGCAGCAGGCATCAATCAAAATAGTGTATATAACAACATTGGGAGACAAACCCATCCTCTCCATTTGAGCCAAAAGCTCAAAACCTTTACTTACATTGCCACCTTCACAAAAGGCTTTAATCATTATCCCAAAACTATATACATCAAAGTGAGTCCTCCCCAGAAATTCATTGAAAAAACACCAAGCTTTGTTTAAATCCCCTGACTTAGTAAGTAAACCCAATACATTATTGAAAGAGTTTGAACTCGGACAAAGGCCTTTAAGGACCATTAGTTTGAAATGGTTCAGGGATTGTTCTGGTAATTGAGATTGAACATGAGCGCTGATGATTGCTTCATGAGGACAGCCACAGAGTGGATAATTATTCAGATTTGATCGAGTTGAATGGGTTAGAATAGAAGAAATGGTGAAGAAATGCGAGAAGATGCGATTGGAAAGAACTTGTACGGGAATGGAGTGAACTTGTGGTCGCATATCGGAGGCAAGAAAGTGGTGCACGAAGCCAGTGAATTTGGGTACCATAAAAAACGAGACTAAAGAAGAACTAAGAATCAATGACAAGAGAGATATGACATGAAGAAAAACAGAGACTAATGCATTGATCTTCAGAGCTTACCATCACATAAGATGAATAATGTTGTCAAAGATCATCAAGAAGAGGACTCAGAGGCTCTTCGAAAATGGTGATGAAGTTGAGTTGGACATTGAACATCGGAGGAAAAATCTCGCCGGTTCACCGAGGAGATTGTCCCAGAATTCCTTGTTCTTCTAAATCCAAATTCCAAATCTATCCGTCCAGCTCTACTCGCCCTCTCAGGAGAGCAACATGTCCTCTTCTCGCCGGCGCAGCAACCCTAAATCACATTCATCTGCAGCCAAAGTTGTAAGAAACATTTCTGAAATCGTGCCCTAGAAATTTTATGGAAGAATCAAAGATTCAGATGCAACGAAGAGAGGAAGCGAAATTCTAAGAAACAGAACGGAGAGGAGTTTCAGAACGGATTCTCGGGGAAATCGGCTCAAATGAACTTCAACAACTTTTGAAAGGTTGAAATGACTCACCCCTCCAATTATGCTTAAATAACCCACTTTTAACTATGATGTGTCAGAAGTAGGTGAAATGACCAAAATGTCATTAAATATATCAGATGACCGCTCGAATAATTCCCGACCAAGGTAGAAAAATTCTCGCCCGAGGTAGCTTCAATGTACGGCAAAACCAATTTAATGCACACAAACTTGTACCTTAGTAATCAGTACATGTCATTACTAATCTCAGAGAACATATGTCCTTATCGTGAATATTCTCTCTGCACAATCCTAAAAATCTGAAAAGTATTGTGAATATTCTCTTTAAAAGTTTCAAGATTTTGGGAGGAGTAGTTCTTTATTTTTTATGCTTTCTCCTTTTGCGCGTTAATCTTGCTTGATGTCTACATTTGAACATATGTGTTTTTATTTGATTCTCGTTTGGTTTATTTTTGTTACAGTCGGAGTAACAATAACTTTTGTTATTTTGTTTTAAACCCATATGTTCATTCCTCCTGCACTATGCGTTTTAATTTTCGGGTCATTCTCGAGCGAGGTGATATGATTCTCGACCAAGAATCATGTTTTTGATGAACATCGGGCGAGGTACTAAACTTTCTCGACCGGGGTCAGAGGTTTTCAAAACGGAATGTTTGTTAAACTTACCTCGGGCTTGGCTGCGTATTGAACTCCATCTCAAGCAAGAAAATATGTTTCCCGCCCGAGGTTGATGTATATTATATACATATATATTCCATCTCTAATTGTCTTTCAATTGTGCTTTGTAATGCAGAACAAAATGGTACCGAATCGAAACTCTCATACTTGGTTACGCCGAACCCGTGTACCCCCGTCAGAGATGAAGAATATTGGATTTTACCGGATGACTACGTGCCCAGGACAATTAAGCCACCAAAAGTTTTTCCTCGTGTTGGACGCTGCCACCGCATATTTTTCTTAATTCCATAATTCTCGGCCAAGTTATGGTCGACCCCGACCATAAAATTCAATGAGCTACAAAAATAGAGATTAAAGTTCTGTACATTTAATATGGAGGTTGTTCTTTATTTCAGTTCTACCAATATTCTCGGGCTCGAACTCGGTCGAGGTAGATACCGAGGTTGGTATTTTTTTCAGTTGTGCAAAAAACCTCAAGCGTGAACCAGCTTACCTCGACTGTAAAATACAATGTTCTTCAGAAATAAAGATTAAAATGATCCTAATATTGAAAACGCAGTCCTAAACTCCATTAATAATTGATGTTTTATCTCAATGTATCTAAACGAGTCCCTGTTAAATCATAGTCAATATACTTAAATTCATTCGTATTATCAAATTTAACTAAGTTACGTACAAAATAAGAAAACAATTCTAATGGAATATCAATAAATAGGTCTATTCGCCCAAAGTTGAAAAGCAAGTTGCCTCCTAAAGTATGCAATCCTAGACTGTCTTAGAGTATCCAATGCGGACCCGGTTACATCGTACTCAAAATACTTGACGCAGAAAATCCCACAGTCGCCACCGCCAATCTGCTGTGGAGCTGACTTAACTCGTTGAATCCGCCATGGTTGGATCGGTAGATTGGGTCGGACTTTCATAACATCACATTTGAAGAGCATTACTGGGATGATGGTGTGCATTACCTTCAAATGATCCTCTATAGCATGATCCGTGGTCATTGAATTCAAGGAGTCCCATACTACGATCTCGCCTTCCTCGAGGTCGATACATACCATTACCCAGTGCTTGCCCCTATGTTAAATGGGAGATATATGGCGTCCACTTCCATCCACCTCAAAGGATAGTCCATATGAGTGCCGTCAGTATAACCCATGATGCTCTTGTCACTCCCGTCACAATCGTACTCGACCGCTACTTTTGAAGGCAATGAACTATCAGATTGCATGCATGCATATAGACCATCCTTACGTCTGAAGTAGTTCTATAACGTCAAACTTAACCCAATGAGTCATCAACCTATGCACTATGACCAATTTAAAGTTAGTGGATAGGCATGAACACACGTACCGCAAGAACTAGATCGCCAGTTGTGAACTTCCGAGAACATAGGTCAGGCCGCTGCTCTAGCTTCTTCCGCACTAACATGAATAGCTCATCGACGACCTATGAATAGTACCCAATTTATAAACATGAACGTATACATATTTACTACATTTAGTGTGGTTAATGACCACTTACCTCGGCTGTGCACCAGTTACCTGGCCTCAATAGGTTGCGGAACCAGGCTTTATTCCTGATGGAGTATGCGGTCTTTCGTACTTCACGCTTCCGAAGTCATCTACTATTCCAAGCAGACTACTGTCGTACTTCACGCTTCTTTCTCGCCCGTAAAGTATAAATTCAACAAAGTATACAATTGAGACCTTCACCGCATCCCAATCATCCTCAAAACGAAGCACTTCATACTTCTTCTCAAACTCAGCCAAGGTTAGGTCTACATTATCATCGAAGTACAGGGCCCTAAGCCTACGAGGATAGGTGTCCTTCATAACGGTGACTGTCGAATATTTTAGGCCGCTAATTAAATCAAATTCTCTCCGTCCAAAGGACACCTTACTACCAAACAAGTTAAAACTCATGGTGTCCTTACGACTCTCATTTACCTCCCTAAGCAGTAGACAATGAATTAGTGGCCCGTTAAAGACGAGATCCACATCAAGCAAATGCCCAACTGTAGTCTTCCTAAATAAACGAAGCTGACCAGGGGTAAGTTTCTTCTTAATAGCCTTGGATATCTTTGCTAGGTGCGATAGACAGGTCAGCTGGGACGAGACATACAGCGCGAGAGGGATCTTCGGTACCAAATCCATTACCTATAAGTAAATACACATAAACATTTACACTCAGATTCAAACCATCAAGTTTACACTAAACTAAACCATATATGGTCAGAAATGAACACTGTTTAATAACTCACTAAATAATTCGGGCAAAACATATATTACTGTTAATAAAGTTTACAGTCTATAATTTTCCTCGGGCACAACCTCGGGTAAGATCGGGCCCGAGAAATTTCACAGAATATAGACTACACAAAAATATGTAAAGTCGCTCAACGTTTGTAAGCTTCTGTCATTTTTCTCGGATTGACCTCGGACGAGGTTATGCCCGATGTATTCAGCATAGTCTCAACCTCGAGGTTCCTCGAGGTTGGATTTCTTTCAAATACCTCGGGCTCAACCTCGCCCGAGGTCAACCCAAGGTACTTGAAAGAAATCCAACCTCGAGCTTACCTCGAGGAACCTCGAGGTTCAGCCTCAAGCATCTGACGAATACCTCGAGATCGACCCGAGAAAAATGACAGAGCTCTCCTCCTTCTTCAACCTCCCAACACACTTAGAACGGTTCCCTCCCACATACCTCAAAACTCAATTTCAGCTCAAAAATCAATTTCAACAGAACAACAATGAAGGAAAAACCCACAAGTAATGGAACGAACAAAATAAAGTAAAATCGGACAGCGAAATCACTCATTCATGTACATGATCAACAAGGTACAGTGTTGGTGTTCAAGAATCAATGGAAAAAAACTCATTCAACATGAAAAAACGTAGCCCTAACCCGACAGAACAGTGGAAAAATTGAACTTACCTCGAGCGATTTCGAACGGAGACGGAGCGGGAGAAGATGACTCACGCGAACGGAGAAGGAGAAGACGACTCACGCAAACGGAAAAGGAGAAGACGAACGGAGAAGGAGAAGACGAACGACGACTGAAAACGGAGAGAAATTGGGGAAAGTTAGAACGGTTCAATTTTTTGAACGAAGGGTACTATAGTAATTTCGCTACCTATAAAAATTAATTTAATATTCAAGTGGGTCATTAGGGCACAATAAAAGGAAGAGGCTCATTTGAGCATTCCACAAACTTTTGAAGGTCATTTGACTCAATTTCCCGGAGACTTGCTTAACCTATCAATTTCATATTTTTTTTCAGTTAAATGATTGAGTGGAAAATGAATGAAAATAAATAAAATAATTTTTAATTTAAATTACAAGTTTAATCATCCTCGACGGATAGTTTTCTAAACTTTTAATTTTGTATCTAATAAGTTTTCGTTCTATAATCAACTAAATGAAGAACCTCGTCCATATTTTATATAGTTCATCAAATGTCTCTCTTAACCTATCTAAAATAGGTTAGGAAAGTTTTAAAGACATTATTCTTTTTAGTACACGTAGAGTGGGAGATCGAACTAAAAACCTTGCCAATTACCGTTGAACTACATTCGTTTTGGCAAGGACATTATTATTTACACTCTAAAAATTAATTAGCTGGTTCTTCTAAGTTTACTTTTCTCGGATTTTAATCCAAATAATTCCTTAAAATTTTAAATTATATGTTTCTTTGTAGCTTGTTGAAGATCTTTGCTCAGTTCTAGTTTAATTTGTTAATTAAGTCTCTTACTTATTGAATAATCTTCAGTTTTTTCCTTGTTGAAAAACTTTAGCTCTTCGAAGATATTTTAGTCTTTGAATTTAGTCTTCAAAAAGTCTTTCGATATTCAAGTAATATGCTTAGCACCAAATTAAAAAAAAAAAATTGTGATTCACCCAACTTCCTAATCAAAGTGCTTAATTTTTAATCCTAATTTCTTCATTAATTATCTTTCCTATACAAAATACTCTCTCTCTCTCCATCTAAAATGTAATCTTATTATCATGAGAGGCTCCCTTGAGAAAGTTGATGCAGAGCCTTTTCCATGCCTCTCTGCTTGGCTCTCCTTCTTCCACTTTAACCTTCAACTCCTTGGCATATGTTTCCTATAAACCAATTTAATTAATTACACAATTAAAAAAAAAAACTAATCCATTTTATAACCATTTAGTCCTTAAATATTATAGAGATTTAATTTTTAGTCCATACCATGATGAAATTACGTTGAACGAGACGATCAATCAGATGGAGAAGAATGTCCATGGTATACTCTGGATGTCCTTGGATGCCCATCATGTGGTCCCCGTATTTGAACATCTCGATCCCCGTCTTTTCTGACCATCCGATCACTTCCGCTTTAGGTGGAAGCTCGCGGACCTACAAAACATTTCGTACATCACACCCCATCAAATCATTACCATAAGCAATTATGTCTTGTGAGTTGAGTTTATTTAATGAACCTCGTCTCGGTGACATTCAATCACCGACAACATTGAAGGGATCTTGAAAGATGAGAAGACTTTGGATGACGGGGACATGTGTACGGTCCTGATTCCGATGTCCCAGCCAGATAGGGCCCTACCAGTCTTTCCACCCAATGCACGACATAACACCTAGACACACCATCAACCTTCTATTCAATTTTCCCCACTTATAATTAAAAAATGTTTAATAAGAATAAATTTGTAAACCGTGCAATTCATTTATAAGTTTATTTATTAACTATCTAAATTTTAATTTGTTGTGAATTGACTAATTGTAAAAAGTTAATTTAAATTTATCTACAAGTCACACCATGAAAATTTTGGAATTATTTATTCCTAATTATATAAAAAACAATAAAAAAAAACTTTTGACAAACGAACCCATAGCTTTCAAGCATTTATAATGGTATATTTTCATATAAAGAAATATTAAATATTTAAACATTTAATAGCATAGAATTCACGGTCCAAAAACATCAAGAGCGCCAACTATTTTTCCTTTTTTTTTCTGAACATGAAAACAAAATTTCGATAGTACCCAAAAATACCTTTATATATAAGAAGGGTATTTTAGGTATTACGATAATTATATATCACCATCATCCTACGTGGAGTCATTAAAGTCACCAACTTCACCACGTGATGCAATGAAGCACACATCACGACATGTTCATCCTCCATTCCTGGTCTCCGATATGACGTGGCACCAAATATCCATCGTCCAAAAATTAATATCCAAAAAAACTATATTTCCACACCATAATTTATTTACCGGTAATATTTATCAGTATAAGTTTAACTCAACAGTAATTCTACCTATGTCTATTAAGAAATATTGAGTTCGAATCCCCAATTCTAATTGTTGTATTCATGAAATAAAAAATTTTAACAATGTGCTTTTTTTTAAATAATCTATACTCTCTCTTTTAATTGTCAATTTTTAAATAGCGGTAATAATTAGTATGAGATACCACCAATTATTAAGCATGTAATATTATTTTTTATCTAATGATAAAAGAAATATTGGACCAGTCAAGTTATTCCTGTGAATTCCCAAATATGCATTTCTAAATATGAGTAGAAGAACCATAAATAAACATTTACGGTACAAATTTTTTCCCTAAAATAAAAGCTAAAAGCTCTTATAAAAAAAGAGGCTTAATTTTGCTTGTGGATCTAGATATTGGAAAAATAAAAAGTTTCAACCAAAGATTTTTAACAATGATATAAAGCATACCTTTATATATCTATATTATTACAAGGCCTCTCTCTCTCTAAATATATTTATTTAATTGCATAGTCTAGCACTTCACTAAACCAAATAATTAAATGCATTTTTATTGGTCAATATTTGGCTTAGCTTTTGTGAATGCAATGTGTGCAAAAAAAGCTACACCTACCCTCATTGGGGAAATGACCCATGATCCACCACATGTTCATGTCTAATAATTATTTATTTTTCTAAGATATTTAAAACATTTTCACTACCTTTTTGTCTAATCAAAGAATGTATCCATACATGGGGTTTTGTTTGCAAAATATTTTGAAGAAGTATCATGGGTTTGTGATTCAAGACTAAAATGATTGTTCAAACACAGAGAAATAAGCTTTATTTAATAATATTGTAAATCGAATAAATAAATGAAGATTTCAACCTATAATCTACCAAAGAAAAGTGGCTAAAGCCTTATGACTATACTCTTTATGAGCAAGGACTAATTTTAAATTAATTTTTATTTCGTTTTTGTATTCTTTCTAGAAGTAGAAAAAGTAGTGTATTTCGTCTATTATGATTAAACTAAATGTGACTGATCTCTACTCAAACAATATTGTTTTTTACGAATAATATAATTAAAATATATTGTCTTCTTTTAATAAAAATCTATAATTATGAATATTTGAACTAATTTTAACAACATGAATATAATTCAAATGCATCTACTCATCCTCTCCGGTTCGAAAATTTAAATCTTCATGTCTACATTTGTGTACTAAAAAATAGGGGTTTTCAAAAAATCTAACAACTTGACGAATCCAACCCAAACCATAAGGGTTGGGTTGGGTTAGATGAAGTCTTGAGTTGGGTTGGATTGGATTCTGAGTTCAACTTTTAAAAAATTGGGTCAATCCAATCCAATCCAAATTTATGCATATATGTGTATTTTTTAATTAATTAATTATGTGTATATATATGTTTATCTTCAATGTCAACCGTCCATTTTTAGTTTTAATCCTAAACCTTCATTTAAGATTTTCATATTATCTTTTTTCATTTATATCTTAATATCATTCGTCTATGTAGTTTTATTCTTAACTCTTCGTTGTCGCGTTACTTAAAAATTAAAAATTATAAAAAAAAAACACAACCGAATAACAAAAGTACCCAACCAAACCCGAAAAATGTTGGGTTGGGTTTGGTTGAGTTGACCATCCAATTCAAACCCAACAGTTCCTATATATGATTCGGGTTGGTCCCAAAATCCCTCCTAACCAGACCCAACCCAATATAACCTGTGAACACCTTTCATGACCTCTTGGTCAAAAATAGGTGCCAGATATAAGTGTCTTAACCACTTGAGCTATGCTCATTTTGACAACTTACCCATTACTAATATTTTACCAATTCAACAATATTTAGATCATACTTTTAGATATATATCCTTTTGGTTGTAGCATTTGTTGCTAAGTTTAAATACTCATGTAGCTATCTAATATTATGATGAGTTATTTTCACCAATATTTTTATAGTTTGATTTTGAATTAGTTTATTGGCTAAATTTTGTATAATATTAAACTCGATTTCATTTTGACGAATTATTAATTTTGTCATTCATTAAAATTTGAAGTTTGATTCCACGAAATTAAAAATTAAAAATTAAAAACATTTTTTATAGAAGACTAAAATAATTAGAAAAAAAAAAGGTGCCCCGATCAATTTGTGGAAAAGCACTGTGACTGCGCTTGTACTATACAGTGTACTCAACAAAACAAACACCACAGTCCATTTTCAGCTTAGCGACTTTCCTCGAATAAATAAAAAAATAATATATACACACACACGCACACAATTTTCTCCCACCAGATCTCTTGTCGTACACTAAGAAATGTCATCGGACCAATAAAAGTTTGACAACTTGAATTTAACCTATTTAATTAATATATTTATCTTCATTGAATTTAAATCTCCACCATCACAATATCGGTGTATTGTAATAAAAAGAATTGACAATTGAAAAAAAAAAAGAAAAAAACCTTTTTGCACTTCTCTAAAACAAGAAATAGATGCTAAAAACAATTTTCTTCTTCCCCAACTCCATTTTCCGTATGTTTCCCGAGAAAAACAAAAAACACTAATTACCCCATCGAATTTCCCATTTTATATAATTACTTCTAATAACTCTTCCATTAAAACCATAAATGATAATTTTGCGAAAACTTCAAAGCGAACCTATAAAATCCCATTCCCATTTCTATGACCTTTTATTTGCCTTCTCTTTTTATAAGATAAAAGCATAGGTTAAAACTAAAACTCAACTAACTTAATTTAGCTCGTTAAGATATTATTTTCTAGAAAATAAAAAAATAAAATTATATTAAAATTTAGGGACTAAATAAATATGAGAAATTACTGACCTGATGACCGAAGCAAATTCCGAGGACTTTCTTGTTCAAGGCATTCAATTTCTTCAAGAGGAGGAGGAGGTCACAGATCCAAGCGTCATTAGCGTCTGCGTCGCTGCAGCTGCCGGTGATGACGAAGCCGTCGTAGATTCCGACGTCATCGTCGTCGGGAAACTCGCCGTCGGCGACCCGATACGCGTCCCACGTCTCCCCTTCCTCCCCCAGCATTCTGACGAAAACCCCAAAATACCCTCCGTACTTCTTCTTCACGTACTCCGAGTCCTCCGCGCATAGCAGCACCGCAAATCTCTTCCCGCCCATCTCGCCGGAAGCTTTTTCCGGCCGCCGTTCGTTTCCGGTTTTAGAGAGAGAAACAGGGCCGGGGGGACCACCGGAGAGAGGAGAGAGAAAGAGAGGGGTGGGTTAACAGATGGGTTTTTGTTGCATGTTTTATGGAGGTGAAAGCTGTGTGCAATGCATTATAAAGACATGGAGTTACGAAAGAGGGCTTGTTTGTTCTGCCATTTACGGTTATGCCCCGAGCTGAGCTGGAGCCATATTGTAATGACTCCCTTTACTACCTAACCTTTCTATTAATAATAATAATAATAAAATTCGGAAACCGACGGATCCAATAAATTCCATAATTTTTGAATAAGAATAATACCTTTTATGATTATCCCGCACATTTTGTACTAATTACCACAAAAATGTGTAAAATCAGATTGTTTTTTTTTTCCTTTTTATGTATTTCAAAAAGATAAAGAATTAAATATATACTTTTTTATGTTTTATATATTTAAATATATACTTTTTCTAATATAAAAGGTATACATTTATATTTATTTATTAGTTATTAATTCAGTTTACTAATGGTAATTAGTATAGATATACCAAATAATTCCTAATATTTTTAAGTAATTTTTTAAATTGGACACTCTTTTTTTGTTTACTTTATATGCATGCATACGTATATATTTATTTATCTGTTATTAATTAATTTGAATTATGGCTATTATATCAAATATATTAAAAATCCCTAATCTTTTTTTTTTCTCAAATCGGACACTTTTAACTTTAATTTTAGTTGGTCAATCTAGACACTTATATCCAACCAAAAAATGTTTGTGTTCGAATTTCACCCACATGTTGTACTAAAAGGAACTTGTGTATTAAAAATTTTCAATTAAGATATTTCATAAATAAATTATTAAAATGTGTCCATAAAAATTGATGTACTATTAAATTAATTAATTTTTTATTGTATATTTAGATATGTGAAACATGTTTTTATTTTTATATAAGAAAGTGAACTTATCATCCTAATATTACTTGACACGTGAAACTCAATCTACTCGTTGGTAAAATTTAGCTTACTCATCAACGAAATCTACTTTTTCTAAGTTTTTTTTAATACAACAATTAGGGGTGGAGTCGAACTCATGATCTTTTGGTCGAAGACACGTGTCAATTACTGCTGAGCTAATTAGTCCATATTCACTACTTTTTCTGAGTATTATACCTATTTATTTAAATATTTTTAATCAAAATTTTACTATTATGAAACATTAATGATTAGTAGTAAGTGGACAATATGACATTGAAATATGTTTAATCGAAAAATTCTTTATATTTTAATTTATTGAAATAATAGACATGTGTACCCATAAAATCTAAGTGTCTACTCTAACATGTAGTTATAATTTGCACATAATTTTTTTAAATGACATAAATTTAATATATATTTTATTTTTTTTTTATTACAAATAATATCAATTTGACTTTTATCATTATGCCTAATATTATATTCAAATTTAAATTTGATTTTGATGGTGTTATTTTTGTACAATTTTAAATTTTTTTTATATCTCAAAGTGCATATTTATATTATTCCATTTATATAAATGCATCAATTATTTATCCGACTCAAAATTATTTCCTACTATAGAAAATGGGTCCACTAAAAAGGTACTATTAAACTAACAACAGACAACTTCATACAAAAAAAATCTTTAAAAATTTAAACATCATTTTTCCTTTAACACTTATTGATATAATAATTTAATAAAAAAAGGTCAATATATCAATTAGATAGAAACATTTAAAATGTTAGAGAAAAATTAGTAGAGAGAGAGAGAGACGAAATTAGAAAATGACAAATATTAGGAACAAAATTACATATTTAGCATTTTGAAGTATTATTTCCACATTATCATTAATTGAAAAGATATTTTTTTATTTACTATTTCTTCTATTTTCACTCTTTTCCATTTCCATCCACTTCAAAAAGCACAAATATAGATTTTTGAATAAAGAGGAGATAAAATGAAATTGGCAAGGCTATCAAAAATAAATATGGCAAAATTTAGAAGAATATCTCCAATATCACCTTTATAACTTTTATCCTTATTTGTATTATTTTTTTTAAGCTCCTCATTTTTAATTCACATCCGAAATATTAATTGTTAAATTTGTAAAAAAGAATAAAAGTCATATTCATCCCTCTAAACTAAGACAGACATGGAAATCTGAAATTAAAAAGAACTTTATTTATTTATTCATTTTTCATCAAATAAAAACTGCATTACAAATTTTTTCAGTTCAATTAATTGAAAAAAAGTGTGAACCAGTATTTTAAATATCGATATCGATGGAAATGCCGAGGTCTCAATTTCATGCAAATATCGATAAAATGTTGATGTCAATAGATATTTCTGTAAAAGTTAAAAAAATTAAAAAGATTGTAAAAAATATTTAAATTAACAACTAAACATTTTTCTATTTCTAAATTGGTTAAAAATAATTAATATTATATATATATATATTAGTGACATTTTGTTGATATTTTTTATATTTTGTCGATTTTCTTGTACTATGATGTAAATGTTGATTTACCCCTCATGTCGATGTCGAACCCATAGAAACATGATAGGTAGATGAAAATGTCAACGTGTTGACGGATATTTAAAACGATGATGTGAACACAGTAAAATACTATTTATAATTTTATTCAAAAAAGGTACCGGCGGAGAAAGGTGATGGGGTGGGGAATTTATCCTAGTCCATATATCCAAAAAGAAGAAATATTAATATAATATGAACATAACTCAATGGTAATTACTAATTAACATGTATTCCTTCTTCGAGGTCGGAGATTCGATCTCGAGGAAAATTTCTTAGAAAATAAAGAAAATTTCATTATTTTGTTTAAAAGAATGAGCTATTTTGAACCATTATTTTCAAAATTGTTTTTGAAGACAATTTTTTTTAATTTGTCCCTTGTATTTCTTGTTTTAAAAATATTAAAATAAAATTGACTCACAAATCAAAGCGATTCATCTACTTCACATACAGTGTCAATATCAAACTGAAATTATTTGGCTTTTAAAAGAATTTTGGCAGATGATGGAAGATATAGAAATAGTTTCAATGAGACATATCAGTCGAAAAGCAAATAAGGTGGCCCATGGTTTAGCCAGACGAGCGATGGAAAACGATTTGAGGGAAGAGTGGAGTTGTCAAACTTCCTCGTAGCTGGACAATTTAATTTTTTCGAAATTTGTTTTATGTTGAGTTATTTTCTTCTTATTTCCTAAAAAAAAAAGAGAGTCATCTTAAATATTTGAGTGGTGCCCGATAAGGAACTACCAAACCCATATTTTACAAAAATAGAAAACGCAAAACAAAAACACCACCCAACGAAATCTCTAAGTACCTGATTGATAACCCATTTTGTACTCCTACTTTGATTTTAAAAATTAAACTTATAAACGCTACTTCCACCTATACTTTCACCTATTTATTTCTTTGTTTTGTAATTTCTATTTTTTAAAAAGAATATAGATTTTAAAAACTTGTTTTTATTTTTGAAATTTGGCTATGAATTAAGTCAAACATTGTAGACACCGTTATTGTTCCGACTAACTTTTTAAATTATTTTTTTATTTATTATTAATTTTTTTAAAAAAATTACTTTATTATTGGTTATAAGCTAAAGTTTAAATAAAATTAAAAAAAATAGATTTTGTTTTAAAGATTTTGATTTTATTAATAATAAAAATTAAAAAAATAAAGATTTTATGTTAAACAAATGGGTTCATTTTTAACAGAATTGATCTTTCCCTACGTGGTGTCTCCTACCTTCCCTTTCCTTTTTTTTCTCAATAGTTTTACTCGACTCACACATGTTTCTGCTATTTTTTTTTTGTATTTAAAGGGCACACAACACACACAAAACCATACATGACAGAGACTTAGAAACCCATCACTATCTTCTCCTCTCCATCTCTAAAACTCATCTTTTTCCTCAATAACCACCAATTAATCTCTTCTCCTTTCTTATCCCACCATCACCACCTTTTCTCATTCATACCCACAATATCCGACGACGCAAGGGAGCCGCGTGAACGACATAACAACAACAACCTTCTTCACAAGAATTTTTCTTTTAAATAAGGGAAAATAGGCTTTGGATAATTTGAAACAGATTGTTTTGTTTCTTACAAAAAAAATTTCTTTTTTAGAAAAAATGTTTTTTTAAGGAATTTTTTTTTTTTACTTTTTTGAAAAGAAAATACTTTTAATAAGAAACCATTTTTTTAAGATACAAAAAATCTTCTAAATTAATTTTAAATAAGTTTTTGAAGATAAAATAAGGATTTTGATATTTTAAAATTTGTTTTAAAATAAAAAAAGTTTTTCTTTTTCTAATAACGGAGAGTTTTTTTTAATGAAATAAATATTAAACTTAATTTTATTTTAATAGAAGATTTTACTTTAAAATTTTGGTTAAAATACGTTAAAAAAATAGGATTTTTATAAAATAAATTTTGTTTAAAAAAATTTGGATTCTTTTAAATTTGGATTCAAAGTTTAAGAGATAGTTTTTATTTAAAAGCAATTTTTTTTAATAAGGTTTACTTTTTTTTTGTGTCAACTTTGTTTTATTTTTTAATTAAGGAGATAAAAACATAGTCTTTTAGAATAAAATCTCATTTTTTTTAAATAGTTTGGTGGTTATGGTTTTGAAAAGAATCTTAACAAAAAAAAAAAATCAGTTTTTTAGCAAATAAGTTTTGTTAAAGTAAATTTGATTTTATTTTTAAATAAAAGTTTTTTTTTCTTTTAAATAATCTTGTTAATTTTGAAATAAAAAAAAGTTATTTATTTTTTGTTTTAATTTAACAAAATTCGTAGGGTTTTTTTTAATTTAAAAAAATAAATTAAAACTTTTGTTTTTGTAAAAGAATACAATGTTTACATCTTAGGATGAGGTTTGGTTTTTTAATGTACATGACCCAAGTTAGACCCTAAAAGGTTGTGAGGAAATCAACATAATTTTTAAAAACTAAAAACGAAAATGGTAATATCTTTTTTTTTAAGTACAACATGTCGGGATGGGGGATCGAACTCACAACCTCTTGATTGGAGATATATACTAGTTAGCGCTGAGCTATGCTTGCTTTGACACGAAATGGTAATATCAAATAGGACTGAATCATTTTTTTAATGATTTACTTTAAAAAAAAGAAAAAGGTAGCAAATGAATCTGACTGCATAATTGGGTAAGATTGATCAAAGGATTGAATATGATTCATCATCTTTAACAAAATTAGGGTTTTTGAAATCCAACACAACACTCTTTCCTCTATCTCTTTTTGACCCATAAATGACCATTTTGATTTGGCAATCCCTAATTGTAAGCCATTTTATGGGCAAAGTGCATTACACGATTGCCCAATATCATGCTGGTTTTCCAATCAAACAATCTATCTTGTGATACTATGACACTCAATCATCTACTCTCTTTTCTCCTTTTATTATGGATTTCAAAGTTTTCACCTTTTTTTTAGTTATATCTATTATCTAACTGAGAATATAGTATAATTAATGATAAGGGTTTGATATCTAATTTAATTACTAATGTTGTTAGAGGCGACGAGGCTTTACAAGTTGCAATTGTGGGACCTTTCGGGGTCTTCATTGCATTTCGTACATATTCGCGTCTCTCCAATAAGCTAAAGAGTCTTTTAGGGCTCGTTTGATAATGTTTCCGTTTGTTGTTTCTCGTTTCCAATTTTCTTAAGAAATCAAAGTATTTTACAACTAACTTTGTTTCTTATTTCTCTTTTTTTGGGAACATTCTCACAGTTGTATAGAAATTTTGGGAACAATCAAAACAAGTTTCTCCCCCGTTTCCAATTTGTTCCAAAACATAAATAAAAACATTGTTTTATCATACTTAAATTCTTGGAGATTGAAATCATGCCACATATTTTCCTTCATTAAAAATAAAGAAACAAAAATAAGAAACAAGAACGTTATCAAACGAGCCCTTAGTACGTTTTCTTGATTGGCTCCAAACGAGCCCTTAGAAATGACGTAGATGTTGCATTATTTGAAATGAAAGTTAGTGTTAGGGTGTAGCGTTACCCCTAATAATGATGAGTTTTGAAAGTGTTAATTACAAGACATGTTCATGTAGTGTGGGCATTGTATCATGGAGTTGTGGGTCGTTTTGTTCATGTAGCTAGGAAAGTGTAATTGGTGCTATTAGACTTGATGAGAAAATGGACTAAATCGAACGGATTATGGTTTGTATATCGCAAAATTCATTGTTTATCCTCTCTAGTTACTTCTCCATTGCTTCGTCGAGATCGTTCAATATTCTTATAATGCTATTCAATGTTTCTTTTTTTTAATCAAAGAAACATTTCATTAAAAAAAAAGGATCACTAAGGGTTACATCAGAAAAGTGGTGACAACACACCACAAACATAAGCCACAAAGGATAACAACTATCTCAAATGACAGATTAACGTGGCCAATAAAACAGGTTTTTTGAACAAATTTTAGCTCACTAACACTTCCTCCAAAGTCACAACATTTCCAAACTCATTTAATGATTTCGGGGGAGATTTATCAATTAAATGAGGGATCTTAGCTTTTCAATTATGACACCCCTGTTTAGGATTTGAAGAGAAATAATTGCCTCCAAATTAAGTTGCCTTATTCTCTACCATGACATGTAAGGAAAAGATTAGACAAATTTTCCAAATCAGGCTGGATATATACTATATAACTACCCGTAGTTAATGGGTAAATTTTTGTCTTAAGAGGATTTTTTGGCTGCATGCATTCATCACTTCTCTAGCAATCTTTTTTGTTAATTTATGTGCTCTTTCTTCCTTATCAATCTCTAATAAATAAATAAATAAATATATATGGCTCTAGATTATATATAGTTTGATTTATTGTGTGGACTAAATATTTTCAATCAAGTCTTTACAATTAGTAAATATAAAAGGAATAATGATGTGAAAATTTAAAAATTATTTTTTTTAATGAGGTGGCCAACAATGGTTAAAATAGTTGTATTTTTAATGAGTTTACATGTTCAACAACAACACAATCAACCTTCAAAAATAGGGGTAATTAGTAATTATGAGATAAAAAATTATGCTTGAACATGTCCAACTCATGACATTAAACATAAAATTTAATTTTTAAAGAGACGAAATTATATATTTTGCCTATTATGTGAAGGAGAAATTCATGTATAACATGCATATAGTTCAGCTCGTTAAGGTACTTATCTCTGACAAAAAAGTGGTGAGTTTGAATTCTCATCACAATGTTGTATTCAAAGAAAAAAAAAGGAAAAAAAAGGAAATTCACGCATAATTTCTCTTAATTTTCTTGTGGTAAACTTAGAGAATAAATCTTATTGATGTTAATTTACAAAATTAAATACTACGGAAAATGAATCTAAAAACTTATTTTTTTCTAAAGAGTCAACGGTACTAGTCTACATAGATCCAATAAGGTCTCATTCTTGAACATATGTTGTAGAAAAAGAATTATCTTCATCTTTTTTTCTTTTCACTTCAATTATTTTGAAATAAATATAATAGCAGTGAGATAGCATAAAGATGGGTAAATATGATAATTATAAGGGAAATTGTATTGGGAAGCTAAACTTTTATACATATTTACAAAAATGTCAACCACTTTTGTATTTTGTAAATATGGTAAAATATTTGAATTTTTATTTTTGGAATTTTTATTATTCCAGTTTTACCCTTATGATATCTGATATACACTCAATGTATATCTGACATAATGGATCTATATCTGATATACGCCTGATGGATGTATATCTGATTTACGCCTGATATATCTCTGATATACTTCCGATCTACATCTAATGTACATCCGATCTATGTCTGATATACATCAGATGTACGTATTATACATCTAATTTATTTCTAATTTATGATATACTAAATATATTTGTAATGATATACCTATGTATATCTTATCTGATATATATTTGATGTATCTCTGATGTAAATTTTACGTTCATCTGATGTATATCACAGATTCATCAATGTTAGATATCAATAGATATCATGGTTATATCAATGGTAAATTAGAGACGTATTAAGTATATATCATGGATTCATCAAAGTTATATCAGTGGTAAATCATATAATCATATGAGAAGTTATATTAGTAGATATTATAGTTATATAAGTGGTAACTTAAAACATATCAGGTATATATCATAGATATATAAGTGTTATATCAGCATGGTAAATCAATGGTAAATTATATAATCATATAAGAACTTATATCGGTAGAAATATAGTTATATTATACGTATATCAGTGGTAAACCATATTAGAAGTTATATTGGCAGATATCATAGACATATCAGAAGTAAATCAACTGTATATCAGTATTATATCAGTGGTATATCAAAGACATATCAATAATATATTACACATATATTAGTGGTAAATCAATAAATAGTAAATAATATAATCATATAACAAGATATATTAGTATATATCATAGTTATATCAATGATATATCAGTTGTATATCAGTAGTAAATCAGATGTATATCAGTAGTAAATCAGATGTATATCAAGTATATATCAGAGATATATATATATATATCAGTGCTATATAAATGGTATATCAATGTTACGAGGGTAAATTTGACATTTTATTATTAGACCTTCATTCTAAAAATTTTGTTATACTTGCAAATCTAAAATGTAGATGCTAAATTCGTTATTTCCTTAAATTTTTTTGTCATATTTGTAACTACCCCTAATTATAATGTTCCTATCGAATTGATGAATATGTTTAAACTAATTTTGAATATGCTTTATGAGAAATAGCTAGATTGTTATGCATTAATTTAGCATTTAAATTTTTTTTTATTTGATGGAATTGGAAAAATCTCTTTAGGTGAGAAAATTATTTAGATGGTGACTATAGAGATTAGTTCTCTTTTGTTAGACTTAATGTCTCCAAAGTTAATTTATTGTGGAAATTATGTTGCCTTGTTGTGCAACTAGAAATTTTTTAAATATAGGTATGTATATTGATTTTCTTCTAATTTCCATCTTTCTAGTATTTATGTATATTAGTGCTATATGTGTATGCGCTGTCTAAAGTTTATTGAACTCATTCACTAGAATTTTCTAGGAATAAATCCAATAGTTTTTTTAACTTAAAAATATTAAGGGTTAGTATTCCATCTAGATTATATTTCTTCATTTCAATATTCACTGGATTCAGTAAATATTTATTTGGCTGTACAGTTTTTAAAATTGTTCCCAAGTTCTGTGATCCAAATGGTGGAAATTTTGAAAGATAAGTTTTTATGTTTTCAAATGCAGAATTAAATTAAAAAAAATATAAAACAATTTTGATAAATATACTATTTTTTCAGGTTATAAATCCATTTCATTTTTTAACTTCTAAAAAATATAAAATATAACCTATTATAAATTATATAACGTTCTAAAATAATATATTCCAAAAATTTATAACATTTAGGGTAATAAATTAACTAATATTTATTTTAGATTGAACTAAATATTTAGTTGTTAACTCGTGCTGGTTTACAAATATATTTCTATGAAAACATGAAATACAATCTTTTTTTTTCTTTTTTTTTTATTGAATCCCTTGCTTTCATATACCAACCAAACACACTCTGTAAACCACTTCAACTTCTCTCTCCACCCCATTCTATACCTAAAAAAGAATGAAAAGGGAAAGAAAAAAGAAAAAAGAAGTTAGTCCGACTAAATTTAAATAATAAGAGATTCAGACGGACGTTATACCTGAACGAGAGTAGTGTGATAAAAAATAAAAAAAAAAGAAATCTCCCACACATATTAACTTTTGGTGGCGTGTAGCAAAACCACACAAATATTTTGCTTTATTTTGTCAAAGAAGTGATGGCATGGAAAATAATAAGTGGAGATTCCATTGCTTGTTGAAACAACAAAAAAATTGTGTCAATATATGACATGATCTACAATGTTTTATTCTCCATTTGTAAAGTTTGAGAAAAGCTAATATTGACTCACGTATCCACCATTTGCCTTGTCATCTCATTATAATCCTACAACATTTTTCTCTTTTCCTTAGTGCTTTATACCCTTGACGTTGGCAAAAAAGAAAAAAAAAAAAAACTAGGCACTTAATTTATTAAATTAAATTTCCAACGTATCCGTATGGAATCCTTAACAACGTGTTAGTAGAGAGTCGAGACCTCTAGAGGCCTTTGACTGATCTCAAACTCGAACTATTTCGATGTAATTCTTTTCTAATTCTCGACTTTATCTTACTGTATCAAGAGTGTTAACTATATCATCTTAGGTTAAAGTGATTTAAAAATCAAATTTAGATATATGGCTTAGTCAAGAGCTTTAATCAAGCTATAAGTTAGTTAGATAGTCATCCGAACATGTGCCTAGTTTAGTTCTTGTTAAGATTGGGATATAATCATGTGCTCTGTTAAATGATGATAAGCCACGAAATCTTAGTCAGGTTGGTTTGGGTTGCAAGTACAAATCAAATCGGAGTTGTTCTCCTTTCTTTTTAGTTTCTTTTTCACTAGAATGTGTTAAAGCTAAATTATTTCCTTCAAGTGTAGGACGATAACACATCATGATAATATTTAGTCTTATTGTATTAATCTTCACTTAGACACAAAAAGCATACATTATCATATAAATAGGGTGAGTACAAAATTAACCTACCAATTTCTCTCCCTAAAAAAAGTGTTTATAATGGGAATTGACTAGACATAAGCAAAATATTGTATAGACATATTGCATGGTGATTAAAGGAATAAACATGACACAAGGTGCAAACATTATGGCTATGTGAATAAAAGTGGGGGAAATCACATTTTTTAAGTATCATTTTCTTTTTTTAGTATCATTTGATAATGAACCCAAATTCAAATTAAAAAAATGTTTAAAGGTGTCACATCATCAACGTTATATATTCATTTGGACTTCAAAGTATGCAAAAGGAACGCAAATGCCAAATCGAGCATAGCTCAAGTGGTTGAGGCATTTATCTCTGATCGATTTATTGGGTTGGAATTAATTTCTTGAATTATTTTTATTTTGATGATATTTAATTTCCTTAAAATTTTATGACTTGCTGAAAATTTTTGGAAACTTGTAAAAACTAGGATGTCATTTTTTTGTGTTTCTAAGTCAATCTTTTCTCATGATTTTTTTAGTGGTTGTGTGTGTTTTATTCAGCTTCTTGTGAGAGTCTTTATATTTGTCATGTTTCGTTTTTTTTATTCTTAATAGAATTTAGAGTGGGAAAATCTATCCAAACATGAATTGAGCTTAGCTTAATGGACCTAATTGGTACATGTCTTTGATCAAACTGTACTCGAGAAAAAAGAAAAAAAAATGTGAAAATCTAGATGTTGCACCTTCCAGTTCTTTCCTTGGGAAGGCTAATATGGAACTTGAGTTTCAATATATATATATATATATATATTTATTACAAAGGTTGAGTTTAGTTCTAGAGTCCACAAAAAACAACGGGGTAAAGTTTTGATCTTGATATCGTTAAAAATAAATTACGTTTGCAATTTTAAGTCCATACATTTAGGCCCTATTTATTTGTCAAGACGAGCATGGTTTAGAGGTAATTGGTGAGTTCAATCCTCCACCCCACTTGTACTAAAAAAACCCTGTTTATTTCAATGTATGAGAAAATAAGGGAGGAGAATATTCTCTAGTGTTTACTACACTATAGGAACCAAATTAATGTGTTGGACTCACTCAAACTTTGAATGACGCTCCTTACCATTGGTAATCTCATTCCTCTCTTAAAACATCATCAATTTTCAACGAAAAGACAAAATCTAATTATCATTCTTTATTTTGTATGCTCATACATTTTCAATAATTACTTTACAACTTTTTTCTCTCTCGTCTACTAATCAAAATTCATAACTTTTAATTAATTGTTTTACCATTTTACTCTTTTTTTTTGTTTATTTTTGTTTAAAATACTATTTTGGTTCTCGTACTTTCAAATTTGGTTCATTTTGGCCACTCAATATTGAGTATATTGTCGTGTTGAAATTGTGATTAAAAAAACAATATTAAAAATAGAATTAAAGAAACCAAAATAATCACTTTTTAAAACTACACGGACTACAACGACTAAAATAAACTAAAGATGAAAGTAGAGGACAAAAATAAACATTTTAAAAATACATAACCAAAACTAAATATGAAAGGGACAAAATTGTATATTAACCTTTATATTACTAAAATTTGTCTTCTAATAAAAAATTATATTTTATTAGTTGATGTGATTTTATTATAAAGTATTATAATTTTCTATTTAATTTATCAACAATTTATTATTATTAAAACAAATAATACTGTAACTAATAAGTGTTAAAATATAATTTGTTATTATTAAATACTGTAACTAATAAGATTTTTAAATAATATTTTATGTTAACGATGGTTGTTCTAAATTATATTACTCGTTTTTAGTTGATGTAATTTTAGTTTAATTATTTATTAATCAAGCAAATTGTTATAATAAAAAATATTTACTATCAATAATATAGATTAAAATTTGTTATTACTTTCATTAAAGTTAATATTAACACATTTTTTAGTTAATGTATTTGTAATTACCTAGAAATAAGATAAGGACGTACACTAATAATTGTTATATATATCTAATCCCTATTCCAGTTCTAGATAGTTTTTAATAAATAATATTAATATGTTTCTAGTTTCGATTATAAACAATTTCTAAGAAGTAACGGGATGTCATTCCAATACCTAATAAGTAATATTATCACAATATATTTCCGACCTAACTCTAACTCTTTACTTTTCTGTACTAAAATGAGGGCTCTCTACCTTTTATTTATCGTAATTTATTTGTGGAAGTACATTGATTATTGTTTTTATATATCTTTTCCGTAAATTAAATTGTTGTATTTCAAATTTTATTTTCTGATGGGTTTAACATCAAAAACTTTTCATCAAAAGGTTTGAACACAAGACTCAGCATAGGCGATACCATTACAAATATATATATTTTAATTGTTGCAAAGAAAAAGTTTATTTCAAATTATTATTTTTCATATTTATTAACTCAAATATTAATTGCATTAATTAAGTTGGTTGAATTTTTGTTTTTGAAAATTAAATGAAATTTACATATTGATCTTAAACTTTTTTAATGTTTAGATAATTTATTAAAATTTTAAGAAGATCTAGTATATTTTTTTTTTTTGAGTACATAGTTTTGGATTGTTAAGACTTATTTAATAATTAGATTATTGCTTTCAAGCTGTATTTATTTTTACACTATCAAATCTTACTTTTATCGCCCAAGCAATGTAAACCTATATCCCAAACTACTTTCTATGTTATGTCCATACTTTAGGGATGGCAAAAAGAAAAAAAAACCCTTAAAAGACTCGTTCCTCAAATGATCGGGTCAGAGAATCTCCAATTTGATTGGAGATCAGGTCAGATCGAAGATCCTTATAAACGAGGTCCTCAGTAGGGGTGGGGATGAGGGGACGTCTCCTTGCCTCGTCCCCGACCCTATTTATTATTTTATTAATTTTTATATTTTTATATATATAATAATATTAATATATATTAATTTTAATAAATACTTTTTAATTTTTTTTAAAGCCAAGCGAGTTCCCATTTAGCTACTTTTTCTTTCGTTTTAACTCTCATAAAAATAAAAAATATATTTATCAAGGACGGGTTCCACCGATCGATGAATCCCGCCTCGTCCCTACCCCCAAAATTTCAAAGAGGGGGGCAGGGATGAGGATGGTCCCCACCCACCCTATTGCGATCCCTATCCGTATCCTTACATTGATATGTAATATAAATAAAATTGTGAGAGTTGAGACTCCGTGAAAAGAATTATAAATATACCTCCATCAGTTGATTCAACTAAATACTTTAATAATTTTAAAAAATACAAGGAGATGACATGATTTAAAAAGTAATTAAATCTCTAAAGCGAGCATAGCTGACATATATAAATAATTAAATCAAATAAACTATTTATACAACATTTTCGCTATTTTTTAAAATTCCGATTATAAAATGAAACTCTGCAAAGTTTCAAGAAAGAGGTGTCTGTGAACTTATTTGATTATTGAATCTCCACCAAAATTTAAATTAAAATTGTGAGAGCTCATAGACCTTTGAGGAACTATTTAATATATCCCACATGTTGAAATTCAATTGGATACTTTAATAATTTTCACAAAACTACAAGAAAATGACATTACCTAAAAATAATTCATATCACCTATTTATACAACATATTTTAATTACACTTGTTTTATTCCATTCACAAAATGAAACTTTGTCAAGTTTCAAGATAAGAGGTCTCTATTAATGTATTTACAATTATTTTGATTATTGAATCTCCGCCACAAATATTTCATATTATTCACGCGTGCATAAATTTGTGGTTTAGAATCCAAAACAAATACCAAATTTATATGCTAACATGGATTGTTCAAGTCATATATCCCCACTAAAAAATTATAACCCTAGCCCATTTCCATTTTGGACGGAACAGATCTATGGACCTTCCAATCCTTACTTGAGGTATCGGACATTGTACCCAAAAAAAAATATCAAATTTATTTGAATTAGATTCAAAATTTCTTTATTAATTTATGGTTTAGAATCCAAAATATGTCCTTAAATATCATTAAGATATCATTCAAACCACTTTATTTTGAATGCATTATTAGTTTGAAATCAACCAAAGTTTTTTTGTCAAAAAAACAAAAAATCAACCATATTTAATAATTATTTAAGCTTTTATCTATATCTACTATATAAAAAAGAGGCTACGGAAGAGGGTTTTTTTCTTTTCAAAAATATATTTCATTGAAATTTTTAAAGTTCTTTTTGTTTATTATTTTGTGATTATTAAATTAAATAAATAGAGTTCTTAAATGATGATGGTTGAATTTCAGTCAAGGGACCGTGATTATTGAATCAATACTAAGTTGCACGTGTTAGCCCGAGGCAGATTTGAAAACAAGTTCAGATGAACCAAACTACGAACTAAGCCAATTATGTAATAGAAGTCTCCGAACTTGTCTCTAACGTTTAAATATGTAACCGTACAACTGTATTTTCAACCTCAACGCATATTTCACGTCTAGAATTGTGAAGTTAACTCTGAACTTGAATCCATGATGCCAATGGCTATATACTCTTCATATGAATACCATGAAATTGAATAAGGGAGTTACGCAAACTTTGGTTTGAGATTTTTTGTATATCGTCCTATGTTGACAAAACTTTCGGAGTGTTAACTTCTTTTTGACAGGATCCAATTTTAATCTTCGAATGTTCTTGGAGATCGTATTGCTTTAATTGAATTTCTTGATTAAAACATTGAAAAAATTTAAATGGTGGTACACAATAGAGACGGTGAACTTTATATTTTTATTTTGCCTTTTTCTGCTTGTATTCCTTTATTTTATTTTTTTTAATCAAAACATCATCTTTTAAAAGTATTATTGTCATGGATATAATTACATATTTAGCCTGAAATATGTGTATATATATATATATATTTTTTTTTTTGAGCGATCCTGAAAAATATTTTAGTTCATAACAAAGTTCACATCAGTGACTGTGGCTGTGAAGGAAAGGAATTGCGTATGGTTTTTCTAATTATTTTTCTAAAATGATATTGTTTATGATTATCCTCTAAAAACTAAAGTATTTTGATTTTTTAATTTTAAAATTCGGTGATTTTTTTAGGAATCAAAACTAAAACATACCTTTTAAAAAGTCCGCACCAAAACAGAATCTCAAAATTCAAGAACTAAAATAAACATTTTAAAAATAAACCATAACAAAACGGATATGGAAAAGATTTTCATCGATGGGAAGGAGATTGTTGAAGACTTTTATAAAACGGGCCTTTTCACAATTGACATTCATCCCTTTCTATTTTTTTCACTTTTTTTCATTATAGTTAGTTTGTGATACGCTAATGTGAAACGAACCAAACATAGTTATCGGTAATTGACATATATCTTCAACTAAGAGATTGTGAATTCGATCCTCCACCCAACGTATTGTACTAACAAAAATAGTCAATTTGTGATACTTAAAAATTTTGGCCGTGAGAGGGTTCAAGATATCAAATCTCAAACTTTGACTTAATTAGATTCAAGGTGTCAACCTAAAAATATGTGAATTTTCTTAATTTATAAAAACAATACAGAGATAACAAAACCTACAAAACTGACAGAAAATTTTTCGAACCCATTTAGATATATGGTATAAATATACGAGTGAATCTTACCTTTTAAACGTTTGCAAAACAAAAGTAACAAGAATCATACACTTGTTTCCGATAATTGTTGGGATTATGAAGTCAAACCGAGCAGAAAATCTTTTTTCTAAGGGTCATTTAAATTTTTCTTTGTCTTATTTAGTTTGGACCTTTTTTATTTTCTCTTTATTTTTTCATACCATTTATTATAAATAGAGATAGATGGACCATTTGATTCGTTTGCACAAATAGAGAGTCGTGAGAAATTCTCGAACAAGAGAGTTTGAGAGCTAAATACTTGTGTTCTCGTTCGAGAGTTTGAAAGGCTTTTAGAGTGATTCGTTAGCGTTTTCTGTGTAAGGGAATACTGAGAGAGGTCGGGTTTGTAAACTTTTGGGAGATTCTTCCTAACATTTTAGTAGAACCTGCAATGGTAGTAGAGAACTGACCGTAGTCCACAATGGGTGAAGCAATATAAATCTGACGTTTAATTTTCTTCTCCTAATCTTTATTTATCGTTCTTGTTACTTATAAGTTTTAAATTATTTTATCTAATCCTTTTAAGTGTGGGTTGCATTTTTTCTCAATAGTAATATCATATTGGTCATATTTAATTACTCTTTTTCTTTATTTTCCCCATCTTTATAATGTACTTAAAAAAGATAAAAAAAAAATAATTATAATAATTATAATAAATAATGAATTATAGAAAATGATTGAATATAAGTTGGCCTTTATTTACTCGCCTTTCTCATCCATTGCCCTTTTTTGGGGGGCCAGATATACTGGAGGTTGGTCTGATGTGCATTTGACCTTTATTTGATATTTTTTTTATTATATTTTTTTTAACACATGGAAAATAATGAAGCAATAATTAATGATAAAAATATATATATATATATGTGGTTTGACTTTTTTAGATAAATTACAAGTTTTTAGATCTCATATTTTAACTTCTTTATTATTATTATCGTCCATGGTGGTTGATTATAGTTTAGTTGAGATATTTTGCTAATAATAAAAATCCATCGTCCCCACGGATAGCTGTGATGGTTTGGAGTCTCAAAGAATATCTTTCCTTTACGTATGTACGGGTATTGGGACAGTGTGCATACCCTTAAGTATAGGACATAAATCTGCTCTACTCAACATTCTTTAAATCTTAGTCGTCAACCCGAACATAGTTCGACAGCAAAGACGTACATATAATTCTTTTTTTTTAAATTGAGTTTAAATCCCTACACGTACGCCTCTACATTTGTTATACTAAAAAAAACCTTAATCTTTCTCTTACTTCTAAGCGAGAGATCTCCATGTTATAAATTAATAATTATACAATGATTTTTCTTTAGTTAAAGACTTAATTGAAATTTATTAAAACTCTTGGGACTCAAATATAACCTTTTTAACTTTTAGGGACTAAATTAGAAAATTTTATGAACCAAACCTTTTGTTTTAACCTTTAATATTTTATAATTATAATATTCAAATGTATCATGTGTTATAATTTCTCTTAGTTGCTTCCATCTCAAAACAATTATTATTTTAGCCAAGGTTTTAACCATGCATGTAATGACATATTGTAAGATTTTGTTGTATACATAATTATTACTAGTAGGCCCACATCAAGATCCCAATGGATTCTTGTCACATTCTTTTATTATTTTAATAAATAGATTAGAGGGACATTATAAATGATTTTGATATGTTTTAAATATGAATATTTTACCAAATATTTCTTTAAAAAAATAATATTTTAGACCCAAATCATACATTTGAGATAAAATATATTGTCAAAAGGAAAGCTATATATTAGTTTATATAGTCACATGGGTCTAGACAAAAATATCATATAAAATTGTTAATTTCATCGTGATTTTACTGTTATTTTGACGTCTGATCGCGTGATTACAGAGTTATTTGACAATCATTTTGCAACTTTTTTATTGAACATTCATACTTTTTCATTAATTATTTTTATAATGAATGAAATCTATTAGTCCTACCCTTTGAATTTTGTCATTCTTTACCTCTACACGCGTCATATATACTTGTCAATTTATCAATTTATGGATCAAGATAATATTAAAAAAGGCACAATTATAGATTTAGAAGATACCTAATGCGCGCTATATTATAAAGGACTCTATTTTGTAAAAATTAAGATGATTTATTATTTGGTTAACTTTTTACTTTTTAATTAACATTTGAAATTAGCACAAATTTAAAACTAAAAAAATATTTAAATTTTAATATATTTTTATGGTTAATATTTTTTAAGTAGACTATAAACTTGTTAGTAAAAGCATGATTTTAAATCCCAAAACTAAAAAAAGATAATAGGTGTCAACGTAAGAACTAACATTAGTTAAGGTTTATTTTCTCGATAAAAAGGTTGTGAGTTCCTATTTGGTTCTCCTCCCCATAAAAGAAAAAGTATAGGTAATTAAGTTCTACACAATTGTTTTGAATACTATTTTCTAGAGTTAAAACAAATGGTGATAATTTGAATTTACAGCTCGAAGAGGTTACTAATGTCTCTGGTCGATTGAGCATCTTACCTTGAGTAAAATTAATAAATGATTACAAGGAAATACGACTAATATGAAGTGGAGATTCGAACCTATGATCTTTTACGGGAGGTAGAAATGTCTAGCTACCAAGTTATGCACTTATATGCTCAAGTTAGTTTTTCTTTATAATTATAAGTTAAAACTGTACATAAAACTTGATTTTATTTTTTCGTTCGACAATTACAGGAGATTAGATCATCGACCTTTGAGATGGTAATATATGCTTTTATCTATTGAACTATCCTCGGATTGACCTATAAATATGCATTTAAGGCTTCAAGGTTGAAAAAAAAATTATAGGTCGAATCCATATGGTCCATTTTAAGATAATTATTAATTGCGGAAGTAGCTTTTATTACACAAAGGAAGATATAAAATAAACACAAATTTGCTTTTAAACCTAATTTCCAAACTATCACGCTTGTTCTATTTTACTTAGGAAGGACTACTTTATACTTTTAAAAGGATGTTTAAAACTTAAAATCACTTCTATAATCTTCAATTAATTTTATAGTAAAAAGTAATTAAAACAATTAGTACGTAAAATATATTTAAATTATATAGATGGGAAACTTGCAAAAACCACCCAAAACTATTGGGATTATTACAATCACACCCTCAAAATTTCAATTTGATCGATAATCCTGGAGGAACCATGAACTATAAAAATAATTTTACGTGCATCAAACATTTGTATTATAGGATTATCTTAATCAAACCTAAATTTTTTACATCATTTTTTTCATTTTTTGTCTTAATACAGATGTATTAGGCTCAGCATCGATTGGAAAACACTACAAATTTTTAATTGTTAATATTATAGTTTTCAAATTTGTGGAATTAAAAAACCTTTAGATAAAATTGTAACAATTTGGGTTTGATTATGTAAATCCTTATAGCTTGAGAGTGGACTGTGCATTTTACGATATTTTAAGATTTAATTATAACAATTTCGCAAGTTTAAGGAATTGATTGATCAAATTGAAAGTTTGAGAGTGTAATTGTAACAACTCGAGGTGATTTTCACAATTTTTCCTATATGTTAGTATTTTCTATTATGATCTATTATGATTTAAATCTATTTTTATCTCTAAACTTTCAAGATATTTCATTTTAATCTTTAGAATCTCATAATGTCTATTTTAGTCCTTGAATTTTTAAGTTGGTTCAATTTTGCTCTTTAAAACCTTTGAAATATCTATTTTAAACCTTGAATTAAAGTAACCATTTTGATCATTAGTTTTAGTTTGGCTTTAACAAATTAATAATGCGTCTTCATGAGTGTATTAACATGTTAACGTTGGACATATATTCAAACGACATAGGTCGAAAGTGAGTATCAAAAAAGCAAATTTTAAGCGACAAAATAATATAACAAATACCAAAATAGTTATTTTTTGAGAATTTAGAAGCCTAAAATAGACTATGGAGGTTTAAGAATCAAATTTTTTTGAAAGTTTCCAAAACTAAAAATAAATCACTTTTAGGCTTCCTACACACATATATATGTGTGCCTATATCGTTTCGATACGAAGAAAGATAGACTTACCATGTTCTTTCAGTAACACCTGATTTATGCCAATTTTGATGGACCGTGCTTCGTATTAGTGAACTTATGCAATTAATACCTAGAGCCTAGAAGTCATAAGAGAAACTAGTAATGATTGCCATGAATTCAACCTTTTAAGGATGTAGAAGAAGGTCTTTGTTGATAAGAATTAAAAACTAAAATAAGATTTAAACCTTCTATTATTTATTAGCTTAAAAAAATATAAAAAGATTATATATATATATATATATATATATATATATATATATATATATTATGAAAGTTTTATATATACTTCGGCAATTTAAAAAAATATATTTAAGTTTGAGATTGTTTCCCTGTCATTTAAAAATTTATGCGGATCGTTTTGTTCTTCGTTGTTATTTTTAAAAAACAAAAACCATACATATTTGATAATTGTTTTATATTTTCTGATTTTTTTAGAAGTTAAAGATACGTTAAGAGATAAAAGAAAAATGTGTAGAAGTAGGAAAATAAAAAGTTTAGATGAGGGAAGATATTTGTTTAGAGAAAAAGTTAGAGAGAAGTTAGAAAGAAATATAGTTAAAAGAGAAATTAAAAAAAAAAGATTTTGAAAAACAGACATCTATTTTAAAAACTATATATTTTTATTTTTTTGAAATTTACCTACAATTTAAAAAACGTTTTTCAAACACAAAATAGAAAACATGTAATAGAATTGATAATCAAACAACAGTTTATCATTAGCGTCTAAGTTATGTGCAAAATCATGTCTTCCAATTCTAAATTTAATAAATTTAGGGATTCGAACCTTCAACCTTATAGTTTGATATATATGCCTTAACCTACTAAACTATACTCTAATTGGTATAAATTTAGACTTATTAAAACAGCAAGTTTAAGAACACTCAAACAAAAGGTTTTTGATTTGAATCTCTACTTAAAAAAAAAGAATGGTAAAATAATTTTAGTCCTTGATGTTTAGACTTAATTTCTATTTGGTCCCGAGTTTAAAAAATCATCATTTTTTATCAATGAGATTTAAATTTAGTTGTTGTGATATGCTTAGTCTATGAAGTTTAAATTTAGTTTTTAATTGACCACTGAAGTTTGATTTGGTTTCTAATTGATCCTTGAGTTAAGTTGACCAGTTAACCTAACGAGATTCTTCATTCTCTTTTGCCCAAGTAACATCTAGTCAACATATGTTAATTGTGACATCATCATTCCGTTAACTCAACTAATGGTCTACTCAACTCAATGACCAATTAAATATCGAACTCAAACCTTAGGGATCAATTAGAAACGAAGCTCAAACATTAGGACCAATTAAAAACTAAATTCAAACTTCTAAGACCAAATATGTCATTTTTGAAACTTATGATCAAATAGAAACTCAATTTAAATCTTAAGAACCAAAAGTGATTGTTTTTTAAACACGGTGACCAAATAGAAACTAGGTTCAAACCTAACCTTATGGACGAAAAAAAAAAAAGAATTTCCTTGGTACTTGTCCCACCCTCTTGAAGTTTGATAACCACCCAAATGAAGCAGAAAGGGAACAGAAATAAGAGAAAAGACAACACAAAAAAATAAAAAAAGGTGGGAAAGAAGAGTATTTATTTATTATATGCACTGAGAAGAGCTGCATAAGGTTTATAAAAAGTAATTACAACAAAATGAAAGGAAACCTATGACTTCATAGAGGTTGGCATTGCAAGGTTAACTGTATTTCCCCCAGCTGAGTCTTTCCATTGTTGTGTCACTGTTTTGATTTGAGTGAAGAAGTTAACTCCAGCCTTGCCTGTTTCCACACCACAATCTCTTAATTCCAACAACCAAATTTCCGGTACTAATTTTGATGTTTTGGAGAAAATCAATAGTATTCCCTATCAAGAACCACTTTAACAACACGTAAATCATCAACTAAACGATGACCTATTCGAGAAGGACATCTAA
Source organism: Momordica charantia (assembly GCF_013281855.1). Lineage (NCBI taxonomy): Eukaryota > Viridiplantae > Streptophyta > Magnoliopsida > Cucurbitales > Cucurbitaceae > Momordica > Momordica charantia. The sequence continues at coordinate 6,235,520 of NW_028275162.1, read as the reverse complement.
CTCCCCACACTTCTTTAAGAAACACACCAGTCGAGGTAATCCAGTGTGTATCAAAAGCAACAGGATAGAGAAACATCAACAACAACCATAAAACTACCTAAGGAAGTTGTAACTTCCCCCAACACAAAGAAACCAAATAAAACAGTAAAATAGAAACATGACTGCCCTCCATAATTCCCGTTTTGCCCTTCCTTACATAAACCTTTCTAATTGGAGGTCTAACACACAGATGAAGTTTTAGATTTACATCCGTCTGTTGGGTACTTTTAAATACTCTATTTTGATCTCTAAATTTTGAACCAAAACATATTTTAGTCCTATGAGGACTTGTATATAAGTCATACGAATCGACTTTAGTATTGACTATTGAGTATGATAACTTTAAGATTTGTTAAATACCATTTAAAATTTTCACAAAGAATCAAAATGGTTATCTAAGAAAGTTCACGGAGAACCAAAATCAAATATTTCATAACATAAAAGGACTAGAAGATAATAAAGGTAAAAGTTCAGGAACTGGAATAAGTTTAAACCAAAAGCTTACCATAAAAATTGAGATCCCCAGCAAAAGATGCCTTGGAGCCGGTGAATGAGAAGAAGGGCAACGGAACTGGAATCGGAACGTTGATCCCAACCTAATTCAATTTGAGACACCATTTATATAAAGTAGAGATGAACTTGCAAACACTATAACTTCTATTCCTTAAAATGGAAGTTTTTCAGATTATATACTTTACATGCAAACATCCGTACGTATAATTCTTTTTTATTTTTCAGAAAGACAAGAAAAATGTAAATCCAACCTTAAAAGGAAGTTTTCTTTTTAACATTTCTTTTGGATAACTGGGTGATGTTATGTTCATTGGTACATCCCATACCCCATCAATTAATTTTAGAGATGCTCGCCCACCCAAAAGTTAGCTTCAAGAGTCAACAAGGATTTTAAGTTATTACGTTTGGAGGATATTGATATTTACCTGTCCAGCCTCAATCTCCGTCTGAAACTTCCTTGCCGCTATGCCGGATGTGGTGAATATGGAAGCTCCATTGCCATACCTGTGCAAGGATGTAATTTTTCCCAGATTGTAAAACAATGGAAAAAGGCGTGGTTACTATATGAGAATAAAGGGAACAACAAACAATCTGAATACCTATTTCCGTTAACAATGTTAATGGCCTCCTCTAAACTTTCGGCCTGATGGAACATGAAAAAATAAATTATAACAATATCTTTTATTAACAGATAGGAGAATCAGAAAGATCAAGGTGTGACAAGCATACCTGCATGCAAAGCAGAACTGGGCCAAATATTTCTTCCTGGAAGGAGCAAGATAGAAATTTCCCAAGTTTAGTCCGACTTTCAGGATTAAATCAATTTCACTCATAATGAGGGGAAAAAAACCTTATAGCATTCCATGGCAGCTGTCACATCTGATAATATAGTAGGGCCAATAAAATTGCCCTGCTCGTATCCGGGAACCTAAATTACATCCATGAATAGTTATCAATGTAGATGCAGATAATGATATAACTTGGAGTCAGATATAGCAAGACTTTGGAATCATTTGGGGACTAGAACTCTCAGATAATCTGTAGACAAAACTAATATTTCTTCTCCTTCAGCAATCTGAATTGTTTCATATACAAAAAACAAAATGCTTAGGGAACGTTCATTTACATACTTGTCCAATTCTTGTTCTTTCAACTGTTATCTGCCTAGACATATTATTCCTGAGAATATTCTTTGTTTCACTATGTTTCCTTATAAACACACAATTTTATAATATTGTACGATAAAATATGTATAAGAAAAAGCTTATAGAGAGAAAACCATGAGAGAAATTGTACTTTTTTGAAGATTTATCTGTTAAGTTATAAAAGATAATGTGTATGCAGAGAAAGGTTGTAAAATATAAGTATGTGTAGAGAAAAATAATTGAAAAGACAATTTTACCAAAATTATTGGTTGTTTCCTTTGCTTATCTTTATCAATGATAAAAAAAGTCTTTTCGCCTTTTTCAATCTTTAATTTTTGAACTAACATCTCTGCCTACAAAATCTCTTCATTGACTTGACTAAATTTTTTATTACAGCAAAAATCAATCACTCCTCAAGAAGTTAGCATATGATGCCAATCGAAGGGAAAGTCATTCTCCATGATGCAATATGGTGCATAGATAAACTATGCACACCATGTAAGCTAGATCTCAACTACTGGAAGCAAGAAAGGTGGTAGTCGAACATGAAAAGTAACAAGATACCACTATATTTCTCCCATCTAGCAGTAGCCTGGCTCCACTATCAATGCCAGATTGAACTAATCTGTGAATCCTCTCCTTTGCCTGTGAAACAAGGAATTATTTTCGGCGTAAGGAGAAAAAAAAACATTTTTCAACTTCAAATTGTAGAAAAAAGAATGATAAATACCTGCTTGCTAATTACTGGACCAAGATCTGCATCAGGTTCCATTCCAGAATTTACCTTGAGAGTTTTAGCACGTTCTACAAGTTTATCCTCCCTGGAAAAAGGTTATATTTGTTTCGTGACATACAAAATATTATGGCTGCAATTTAAAGAATTCAAATTCTGAAAATATACCAAAGTTCAAAAAAATAGTATATACATAATTATCATGGTGTCTGTTAACTAAAAGAAGTACAAAGAATTATACTTGAGAAAGTGTATGCGCTTAAAATTCTAGAAGATTGTACTTTATCCAAATGAATAGATTAACATTTGTAGAGATTCCACACAACATAAATTTGATGATCCCAACCTGTTGAATCTCATAATTAAAGATTACTTTCTCCAGTTATTTGGATCAATAATATGGAAAAGAGAATACTAATATAAGTTTCCCAGAAAACCTCTATATTGCAGGCTTTAGAAGATAAATTATTTTAAATGCCTCAGATTTTTCCTAACCCAATGAGAGTCTAAGCTGTCAAACTGCATTATATGAATTCAAAATAGTAATATTCCCAGTGAAAAAGTAATCAACCTAACCCACAAGAATTAAGGCAATATCGATACAAATAGAGGTGATGTATTACTAAAATATTTAGAAAAAGACAAGAATGGGAATAATACCACAACTTGGAGTCTCCAACGAAGACAACTGTACTGAGTGCCATGCACCTTTGTCCAGCAGCACCAAATCCAGCAGCAACCAAAGCATTCAAAGTAGCATCTATGCTTGCATCGGGCAAGACAATCGCATGATTTTTTGCCCCCATATTAGACTGAAACAACCACAAACAGTCACTCAGATCATTAGCAGAGTTTCAATAAAACAAGCACATATTTCTAAGAGTACCCTAATTTTGTGCCTTGGTTTACTTACCTGAACACGTTTTCCTTTAGCTGATCCCCTTGAATATATATGCATGCCCGCCTTTCAAATAAATAAAAGCATGTCAAATTAAAATCCAGTCAATATATTTAGTATTACCTTGATAGATAAAACTGAATGCAGTAATTTTGTATAAGGAACGGATTTTTTGCTAATGAATGAAAATTGCAAAAGATAAGGGGAAATCCCATGCCAAAAAAGAATATAAAAAAACACTTGTGGAAATGAGTACAGAATGTATCCCACTACTGTCCTCACTCCTCATTTGTCTTAATGAAAAGTTCTGTTTCCTATTAAAGAAAAAAAAAAAAAAGGATATCCAATTCCATAAAGTAAAATTGATCTCCGTTAAAGATAACTTACAATGTTTGAACCGACAAATGATATTGCCTTAATATCTTCATCATCACAAATAGCATTGACGACATCCTGCAGAAAGATCGTACAAATCAAAATACCATTTTGTTGATAGTGGAATCAAATCAAGTGACAACCAACACATTTAAGATAGCAGTTGAATCTATCAGGTAGGGTTCCAGCATCTAATCATATCGTTGCAAGCTTGCAAAAACTTTAGGATTTTAATATTATGTGAAAAAATAATAATAATAAAATTAACAGCATTATATAGATCAAAATTAGTCCTTGAGTGCACATCTATGATACACGATTAGATAGACCAATCAAAGAGGGTTAATATTGTTCTTGCCACCCCAAGAATTCAAAAATAAGATAGATAAGGAACTCACATTAGTACCATGAACCACATTTAGGACACCATTAGGCAATCCAGCTTCCATTGCTAACTCTGCAAGAATTATAGAAGCCCCTGAAAGAGAACAAGTTTATAGATCACTGAAACGAAAGGAATAATTCACAGCTTTTCGAGAATGGCAAAATCGTTTTGTCAAAAGAAAAAAAAAAAGAAGTATTTCAAAATCGTTGAAATGGAGATAACCTCCACCATGATATAATTCAATGAACTTGCAAAAGAAATATTTTCAGCCCAAGGCAGCTATTCAGTCATTGGGTCAAACTGATAACTGTAAAACTAGCAGTGGCGTATGCTTTCATCCACATCTAACTTCTAACTTGTAACTTCCTCTTATTAATAAATTGTCTTCTGTTAAACACCAACATCTAGATTCTATACAAGCACTTAAGCATCAAGTCAAGGACTTTACGGATGAAAATGCATTTTGCTTCGAAACTAATAAAGATTTATTTTTCTTTTTTGGCAAAATGAAACACTTCTGTTTGATTTAGTTTGAATTGAAGTAAAACAAAAAAAAACCCATATAAAGGTTGTCACCGAGCCAAACATAAAACCCCAAAGAGATCCTCAATAGGTCAACCCCAAGCAATCCAGTATTATTTAAAACAAATAATACATAATCATATATATTATTATATATATATATATATATATAATAAAAATAAAAAATAATTATTAAAAAAAAAACAGTTCGTATTATTACATTTGGGAATAATTCAAAAACAAAGATCACCTGGATCTTTTTCTGAAGGCTTCAAAACAAAAGTATTCCCACATGTAACAGCAACTGGGAACATCTGCAGAGGATTATCCCATAGTACAAATATTGTGAGCGTCAGTCTATCATTATAAATAAAAGTAAAGTTTATTGCAGTGATAACAACGGTAAGGCTGGAAAATTGTTCGAAAATAATTTTGTGGGAAAATAATTTTTCAAATTACCAAGTTTGTCACATCACGAATGAAGTATATAATTGGCATGCCCAAACCTTTGAGAAATCAAACTAATTCTTTTCTGCCGAAATTATAAGCATTGAAATGTCAGTGAATAATAATAGGCTAACCCATAGGGGGATCATGGCTGGAAAATTGAATGGACAAATCCCAGCACAAACTCCAAGAGGCTCTCTGATGCTGTAGGTATCAATTCCATGAGACACATTAGAGACATACTCCCCCATTTGCAGAGATGCCATTCCACATGCATGTTCCACAACCTCTACAAGAGGAAGCCATTTCAATCTTCTATTAAACATTCAGCTCACGTCTTATAATAAAAAATGAATTCTCCTCTCATCTAGTGATCACAAGCATAGACAGGGAGAGAGAAGGAACTGAAGGATTATAACCTAGCCCACGGAATACATCTCCATGAGCATCCTTTAATGTTTTTCCTTGTTCTGAAGTAATATTTAGAGCAAGTTTGTCCTGAAATGAAGAGAAATATATATTTCATTTTTTTAAAGTCAATTTAGAATATTCCTTAGAAAAACAAAGATACCAACAAACTTACAATATCTCGCCTAATAAGTTCTTGAAGCTTCAACATAACTCGTTGACGAGTTGTAACTGGAGTATTCCGCCATGCAGGAAATGCCTGCTTTGCTGCAGACACTGCAGCTTTAAATTCTTCATTTGTAGTCAATGGAACTTGAGAAACAACTTCTTGTGTTGCCTATAAACAAAAGGACATTCTTCTTACCTATATCTAAAAGTAACTTATCATTCTCAAATCTGAAATACAAAATAGAACATGTAAATGAGCTGGTAACTCACTGGATTTATGACATCTATGAATGCTGAGGATTGAGAATCAACAAAATTCCCTCCTATAAGATTTGGAACTCTCTGGTACAAAACAAAAAGGAAAAAATAGAAGAATTCAAATGAGGAATAAAATATACGAGAGAGATGAATGTTATTAAAAAAATGCCATAACCCAGAGCAGCTCTAAGTAGGCAAAATGGATTTAATGCAGAATTCTATCAATGGACACCTAAACAACTATAAATAAAAAAAGATACCATAAATAAAGTATATACGAGCCTCCTGCAAGAATGTCAAACGTAATAATACTTCCGGGCATTAAGCATAGTCCTTAGGTAATGAATTGAGCTAAAAAACCTACAGGTAATCTTCCCTTTTCTTTTAACCTGCAGTATAATTGCTAAACTATTCCATCTCCATATCAGAAATTAAAGGAGTAGAGACCAGTGTATCCATCAAATCATTACAAACGCAATAAGGAAGCAAAGTCGGTGACAGTATAAAGCAAAGCATAGCTCGGACATTCCACATTCTGACCTGACATTTTCTCAGAAACCAAACACAAGCTCAAGAGATCACCTATATGTAATCAAAAGAACCGATGTCTCCGAAGGAAACAAACGCAGCCTTACCGGAGGATTACACTTAGAAGACGGTTCAGCGGAGGTGGAGAAACGAGGATTTCCAAAAGCAAAGATCTGAGGCCGCAGAACAGTGAATTTCCTCACTGCAACAGGATCGTGATCATGGACATAATCAAGAAGCAAATTCCACAAACAAATTCGAAAATCAGAAAACAAATTTCTTCCTAATCACAGAACTCTACCTCGGCAAATCGAAAACTGCAACATTTTTCTCCGGCGCGGATTAAAGAAGAAAATTGATTATGAAATTCCGTATCAATTTTTGCATAATCTTTACGAATATAGTTTGATTTGATGAGTTCTTATGAGGACATGACTCAGCATTCAAGTAAACAATACTAGTCCTTATCGCTTGGATTGTACGGGTTAGTCTCCTCTTTTTGGTTTTAGGTCTAGGCTCGGTCTAATCTAGGTTGTCTTAAATATGCCAAAAACTTATTAAGGCACCGGTTTCCTTTCGAATATTCACTCCTATATATTGTATTAACAAAATAGTTCTTAAATATTATTTTAATTGACCAAATCACATTATTTAGGATCCATTTGATAATCATTTTAGCTTTTTGTTTTTGATTTTTCTTGTTTTTTGTTTTTGGTTTTTGGTTTTTGGTTTTTGATTTTCTGTTTTTAAAAAATAAAAACAAAAACCATATATGTTTGATAATCATTTTTGTTTTATGTTTTTAAAAAACAAAAACCAAAACATGTTTAGTAACCATTTTTCGTTTTTTGTTTTTAAAAAGTTAGAAAATTGAAAATACTATTAGGGAAAGAAAATTTTATGTAGAGTAGAGTCAACAATGTTGTGAGTGCGAGTGAGGATGCTCTCCCTCATTCTCGGGCTCGTGAAAATTCTTAGTCTCCGTCTCCACCTCGTTCTTGGGTCCGAGAGATGTTCTTGAGAAAAATTATCGGTTTTACAATTGTTTTTAATTATTTTTAGAATTCAAAAAGTGTAATAAATATATATTAATAATTTAAAAAATGGAATCGGGGACGGGGAGAGGGTCGGGACATGCATTTTCTATTTTTGGGACCCGATCCTACAGAAATTTTTGTCTAAGATAAATTTTAGAGAGATAAACAAAAATATTTAAAAAAATAGTTAAAGAAAAGTTAAAGACAGAAACAGAAAAATTTTGGAGAAAAAAATAAAGTTGATAGGAAAATATATGTTAACGAAAAAATAAATTATAAAGAAAGAGAAAATTTACTGTGGAAAAAAATTTAGAGATAAAAACAAGATTCAAAATATAATTTTTATAGAAAATAAATAAATACATAGATAAATAAAAGTTACCGTGAAAGAAAATTGAACGAGAAAATAAAATATAATTTTTAGAGGAAAAAATAGATTATGAAGAAAAATAAAAGTTATAAAATATGAAATTTTAGAGAGAAGAAAGTTAGAAAAAAAATATTAAATTTTTGGGGAGAGAAATGTATGTTAGAAAAAAAAACAAAAATACACGAAAATTTGGAGAGAGTCAAATAACAATAAATATTCAAAATATGAAAATTTTAGAGGGATAAAAATAAAGTTTGTAGAGAGAAATTTAGAAATAAAAAAATTTTAGAGTGAAAAATAATTTTTTTTAGAGATAAATATGAGAAAAAAAATTGAGTAGTAGGAGAAAAAATGAGATTTTGAAAAACAAAAACCTGTTTTTGAAAACTATATATATATATATATATATATTTTAAAATTTACATATAATTTCAAAATGGTTATCAAACAATCCTATTTTTGGTTATCAAACAATCCTATTTTTTAAAAGCTAAAAACCAAAAACCAAAAACCAAATGGTTATCAAACGGGTCCAGTTTCCAATTTAGAAATCTAAACATTTTGCAGTTAACTATGTTTTTTGTTTCTTCTTCTTGTGGAACATTCTTAAAATTATATAGAAATTTTGAAAACAACTCAAATAAGTTTCTTCATTCTATTGTCATTTCCTATTTGTTATAAAACATAAATACAAAAATATTGTTTTATCATTTGTTATAAAACATAAATACAAAAATATTGTTTTATCATACTTGAATGTTGGTCATGCCATTCATTTTTCTTTATTGAAAATGAAAAAAAAAAAACAGAAATATTATCCACCTTCCATAGTTAGTATCATGGATCATAATTTAGATCAACAAGTTGGATTGAGCTTTTGTCCGGAAAAGTATCCTTTTATAAATATTTTTTTTAATGCACATTTTATAGATACATTTGTAGAACTTTTTTAACTAATTGCTTATATTTTTTATATGAATTTTAGGTTAAATTATAAGTTTTGTATTTGAATTTTTACCACTGTGTTTATATGATTTTTATACTTTGATCTTCAATATGTGTCTAATAGATTTATGTTCAGTAATTACATATTCAAAATGCTAACATTAAAACAATTATTATGTGACAAAGTAATTGTTACACTAGATCAAGGTTAGTCATCGTGGTTTTCACCTTTCTAAATATTGTTGAGTCAGGTCGTCGTGTAATTCTATATTTTGACATTTGTAATTATTTTTTTTGCGATTCTAGTATCCAAGACTTTCATACATCAAATGTTTTACAATCAAGACCGATACAAACAGAAAAATAATTGTAAGAGCGGCCAAATTTTACCTCCTAACTTTTTACTTGCACACATTTTCAACTCTAAAAGTTCAAAAGAAAAGCTCTCGAGCCTAAATCTTCGTATAAATTTTTTAATCTAAGACAAACTAAAGAGAGCGACGGGGAATTTACCCCGAACCCATCGAAAAGAATGAAGAATTTACAAGGATGACTTGGAGGAAACAGGCTGAGAAGTATCAGATTGCTGAGATAATTGGCTGTTTGTGTTGGTTGTTGAGTAAGTATAAGAAAAAGGGTTTTGATTGGCAACTGAGGGAGCATAGAACATAGGCACAGGCATGTAAGTTGGGAGATTGGGCAAAGGGGCTTCAAAGTTCAGAACCTGAATTGCTTGCCTTATGGAAGCCCTCAGGTTATGATCTGGGTGCGCACACCAAAGCCCCACAGTCATCAAACACACCATCTCTTCTTGGCTGAACTCTCCATTCAATGCCTTATCAGCTCCTTCTATGATCCTGCCTTGTCCATACAGCCCCCAAACCCAACTCACCAAACTGATCTTTGCTTCTTCTTCATGGTGCTCCACTGCCTTTCTCCCACAGGCTATCTCCAACGCCACGACCCCGAAACTGAACACGTCTGATTCCTTGCTCGCCTTGCTGGTAAGAAGGGACTCTGGAGCTAGGTAGCCCATGGTGCCTGCCACGACTGTCGTTGGCGAGCGGAGGCCATGGTCGACAAGCCTGGCTAGACCGAAGTCGCCGACCTTCGCGTTGAAGTTTGAGTCCAACATTATGTTGCTTGACTTGATGTCTCTGTGGACAACACATTGCTCCCACTCCTCATGGAGGTAGAGCAAGGCAGAGGCTATGCCATGGGCTATTTTGAATCTTATAGGCCAGGGGATGCGCGGTTTTTTCCCGAACAAATGGAAGTCCAAGCTCCCGTTCGGCATGTACTCGTAAACGAGTAGGAAATTGCCACGCTCGTGGCTGTATCCGACGAGTTGAACCAGGTTCCGGTGTCGTAAACGGCTTATGATGTTCACCTCAGAGATGTACTCCTTTTTGCCCTGTCTGGAATTGCTTGATATCTTCTTTGCTGCAATTTCCATGTTTAGTTCTGCCACAAATCCTTTGTAAACACCACCAAAACCTCCTTGTCCAAGCTTCCCCTCTTCACAAAAGTTGTTGGTTGCTTTAAACAGTTCCTTATAAGCAAATCTCTTTGGCCCAGTTCCTTTTATGTCTTCATCAACAGTGTTCACCATGCCAATTTCTTCATCATCTTCAAAATCATCATCATCTCCTTCTTCTCTTTCTTTCAGTTTCCTCCTATTTCTCCTCCACCAGATTCCAAATAACAAACCAGACAGAGATACCAAACCCACCAGTCCAATAACCAGCCCCACAATCCACCAATTGGATTTCCCCCCACCGTTTCCAGTTTCAACAATCAGATCCAAACTCGAAGTGAAATTCCAACTTCTGATTGCTTGAATTGGGATCCACTGTCCTGTTGATGCAGAGAAGCCAACGATCACTCTCGGCGGAAGAATTTCCTTCAAATCAATGGGAATATCAGTAAGATTCAAAGTTATCGACTCGTTTGGAACCTGAGGATCTTTCAGCGTAACATCCAGCCTCCTGGATGTTCCATTGTAAGTGATTCGTGCGCCCAAAATATCTCCGGAGACCATCGTGTTACTCCAAGTACGATTAGCGACGGAGACGATGGAGTTCACGTCGACGCCGACATGATTATCGCTAGGATCCCATGGATCTCGGAAAATATCGAACTCGACGGCGACCATCTGATTGGATGGATTGTCGTCATTCGATTGATTGAATAACCCTAGCCAACCGCCGCCGGAATTCAAAGGAGGCGATGTGGAATTCTCTGAAGCTATGAAGAAAGCGATTCCGCCGGCGGAGGCGTTCGGCCTACCGTTGGAAAACAAGATCACAAACTCAAAATAAGTAGTGAAATCCGCAGTTATGTTGGTGGTTGGATCCCACAGTTGAATCGGCTCCGAGAAGAAAGCTCTTCCGGTGTCGTTGGCGATGCTGCCGCCGATCTGGTTGTCGGTGAGGCGGAGAGAAGGATGATTGAGAACCGTGCCTCTTGACGCACTGTTGACGAGAGTGATATTGGTCAAATCGGGGAAAGAAGAGAAGGAGAAATTGGCGGAGCTGCAACAATGGAAGAAGAAGGTGCAAATCAACAACAACAACAACAACAAACAAGATTTAACAGGATAATCTGAAGATTCAGAACACATTTTGAAACTAGGGCAAATCTGAAGAATGGAAGCAATATCTGAATTTCATTTTCCGCCATTTGATTTGTGGATTTGTGGATTTATGGACGTTAATGTCAGTCACCAACCCGATTGATCGCCTGAGGACACCAAAAGCGACCTGGTCAAGAAGTTTTCATCGTCAATCTTGGCTTTGGATTTTGAATTTTCTTCGGCCATGGCTTGCCTGTTCCATCCTGTCTTCTTTGCTTTCACAGTGCTTTTCGCGCGTATTCCATCAATCTTTGAAAACAATAAATAAATAAATAAGATTTTGTAATTTTAGAAAAAGTTTGTACCCTAGTCACTAAATATTATAAAGTTTTAATTAGGTTTTGATTTTTTATTATAATAAAAATGAGTTCAAGATTTTTTTAACCTAGGTTTGAATTTGGATCTTAAGATAAATATCGGTATCTTAATTTTGATTTTAGTCGAATCTAGGTGCGTTAACCAATAGAACTAAGTTGACTTATCTTCATTCTCCACTACTGTTGAAGGATGATTCTCTGTCCCGACATTTATTGTAATAAAAAATAAAATTGACATACTTTAGTTAATTCGATATAAAATAAGAAATAAGAGTGGATGGGCAAAAAAATATGTTGGAGTCCGTGGACGCCTATACATTTTAAATTTAATTCTTGAAATGCCAGCATTTATTTTATCTAATTGACTTGAGTTACCTGGTGTGAAATTATTACTTATTTGCCAAATCAAACATGTGATTTTAACATTTAACTTCCTAATAGTTGAAATTTATTAAAATGCTTCTTTTTTACTTTTAAGGATCAGATAGATAAAAATATCTAAGTTAGAGACTCGATTGAATATAGAGTATCAACTAATGGTTTGAATTTAAGAATAAAATTATTTTTAATAAAAATGAAATACCACAACTTTTCATGAAATTATGTGTCTTTTTAAATGACACAGTGTTGTACTTACACGTTACGTTCTATCTTGGGAGATAATTGTTCGTGATACCTTAAACACTATAAAGGAAACAAAATCATCTTAAAAAAACAACGCTATTGTTGTATTTTCTTAATTTTTCTACATTTTGATCAATCACTAATTTACTTTTTTTTTTCTCTTACACAAACATTTGATAATATCTATACAATATTACTGTAGCTAGAGACAAGAGAAGTCAAATGGTAAGTGTAAAAATGCATTCATAAACTACATAGTATTTCAATTGATATTTTAATAAATCATATAGTTTGATGTCGATGACTCAAGATTAGGAGCCAATTAATATATTCAATATACTATATAGATATAGATATATATATTTTTATTTTTATCAATATTCGTTAATACACTAATCCAATGTTTCTATTCTATATCTATAAAATTAAGACATCGATGGCCTTAAATATTGGTTAAAAACCGTGCGTTGGATTCTAGGGCTTGGACTTGGTCAAAGAGGAGACTAGTAGACTTTGAGGTTGAATTTTGACCTCTTATTTTTCTCCAAGTAAAACGGTTCTTTCAATTGATTTTTAAATAATATTTTTGGTCGCTTGGCATGGGTTAAGCATAATTAATCAAGATGACTCTCTTAAAAGAAATAAAAATTAAAAATTAATCAGGATGACATTGGTTTTTTTAGTAGAAGACATTAATCACATTTATTTTCGGATTTATCTGAATCTAAAACATTTAACTTAGGATCGTCAATACTTGTCTCTAATTAAAAGATCATTATTAGATAATGTTATTTGAATTATAATTAGATTAAATTAGATGTAGTTTTGATTCTATTATTTGAATTAGACTTTCATTCCTAATTCAATGAAATTCTATGAGTTATTTTCAATGAAGTTTAAAGTTAACGGACATAAATTCGAATCTACACCCGACTTGATATTCAAAAATATAAAGTAATAAAACATTTAAACTAGCAATTATTTGTTTTTATTTTATTATTATATATAAAAAGTGCAAAAGACCCACCAAACACAAATCTATTATACGGAGAAAGTAAGTCTAAAAAAAAATATATATGTTGTAAAATTGAGGAACGAAACGAGGCAACGTCGGGAAATAAAATAAACAAAACAATCCAAATAATAAAAGAAAATTCAAAATTCAAAATGGCATTTCCCACCAATTTTCAAACTTGATTTCCCACCAAATTTCTCACTAATTTCTCACCACTAATTTCTCACTAATTCTTCCTAACAATGAGCACACATTGACCTTATTTATAGGTCATGGAGAAGCATGTGGTGTGATTTACATGACACTAATAATGTCTAAAATTGAGACATATGGGGCATTAGGGTTTCCACACATGGTGCATAGATAATGGAACATATGAGGTTATGAATAAAAAACACGGACATATGGAGTATGGATCATGAGACACCTCAAGATTTGGACACTAAGCAAGGATTAGTGAGCATCTATTTAATTTAAAAAATTCATAATAATATATATATTATACGGAGATAGTAAATGTAATAATTTAACTATGAACCGTTATTATTTTCACTCTTTGAGATTATTTTTTTTTCAAATAGCACAACAATGCAAAATGAGAAATTCAACAACAAAACTCAGGTAAAGTGTTCGAATTTTCGTAACAACAAAATTTTAATTCAAATTTTATAATTGAACCATATGTTACTCTTCTCAAACCTCGTGCACGTAGTAAAAACTAGCTATAATAAATATAGCTATACACATATGTATAAAATTAAAAAAAATTGTTAAGTACCAACTTTAGCATACCTTTATATATATATTTACAACGAAAAGATAAGAAGGTTTATTTCGTCGTATTGTTGAACTAAAAAAATAATAATAAATTTATTTATTTTTCTTTAAAAAGATAAGGTTAATTAATTGGACATATCTATTTCTTAAAAGAAATGTTTCCGTCATGGATTTAGAAAGTTCAAATTTGTGTGGCTAAGAGTTGAATAAACTAAATTGATTTTGTATAACCAACTAATTGTAATTAAGTGGGGTAAGAATTTGAATTTGTGTAATTTTTTCTAGAAAATGGACAAAAGTTCGAAGTAGTATAACTTGGGTTTTAGTTTTGAAAATTTGAAATTTGCAAAGGTTTTTTTCCATCAATAGGATGGGAGATTCAACTTATGGTCTTCTTATTGAAAGTAGGTACCAATTACGATTGAGCAACTTATATGCGCTAAATTTCGAGAGAATTTGAAAAAAATTTGGAAATTGCAAGAGTTAATTTGATAATATATGTACTTGTCAAGGATCGGGAGAATTTTACATTTATGTCCTTGTTTGACATAGTCTTTGGTCCTAAAATTTGACATTTTTATTGGTCCCTCTTTTTATTATTATTAATTTTGAGGTTGATGTGACATTCATTTATTAATTTTGAAATTGACCTAATATTAATTTTTTATATGTTCTTCAACAAAGGGTTAAGAAAACGTGAGGTAATTAACGAACACTTTTCAGGATTTATTTATTTATTCTAACAGGAAAGATATATATCACTATGTCGCCACACATCACCATTATAGTTATCGGATGTGAAAGTCGAGATTTGAACTTCCAACTTTAAAAGAATGAGTCAACAGCTGAACTATGTTCACGTTGACCTTCTCTTCCAATATTTATTTACTTTAGAAATAACTAAACAAGATGGTGATATTTTACTTGATTGTTACCATTGATAATATTGGCTAAAAAAATGAGTAGATAATAATATCTGAACCTTCCAAAAGTGATGAGTATATTTGATAAAAATATATTTAATAAAATCTTCAATCCAAATATTGATAAAATAATTATTTTATAGAGAAAAAAATGATTTTTATTTTTACTCAATGATTTTTTAACTTAGACATATGTTAATTTATGAGTTTTTGAAAGTTATGATTTAACTTTGACTAATTATGAATAAATATACATTATAGGTCGGAGTATCTATTCTCTTTGTGCACGTATTCCAAACATCCCTTCATCATAAGTCTACCACGCTACTCCATCGTAGATAAGTAAATTAGGAGGTCAGAATAGGAAAATACTTGACTCTCCCACAAAGAGTAATTTTGTCCTCTGTCATTATTAAATATTTCACGAGAGAAATAAAAAAAATTTAGATTTTTCTATAAAAATAATTAATTTATCAATTTGGTGAATGAGTCAAATTAACTTCTGTCAGAGTTTGACATCATCCAATTATATAAATCAGCTGATCCGGCACTCATGAAATTTCAAAACAAAAAGGATTAATTAAACAAAAACTCAAAGTTTATTTAATTTGAATAGTTGGTCAAGAGTGGGTGATGGAAATTAGCAAAAAATTAAAAAGGAAAGGGACTTGGAAGATCAATTGAGTGAAGAAACTTCCTCTTTCAATCCAATTGTTTGCCCAAAATGAAATCGTCAAGCTCTCTTCATCTTCTACAATTTCAATTTACAAGCTCCTCATCCCCAATTTCACTCTTCAATGGCTGCCCAAAACCCCATCTCCAATTTCCCTCTTCATCTCTTCATCTTCATCATCTTCCTCTCTCCCGCACCCACATCTGCAACTTCTCTATCCTTCAATTTCACCTCCTTCGACCCCGCCAACACCGCCATCGCCTACGACAGGCCATTCGTAGCCAATCAAGCCATCGAGCTCACCGGAGACTCAGCGAACAGCAACATGAACTTCGTCGGCCGGGCCACCTACTTCCAGCCCTTGCATCTCTGGGACAAACCCTCCGGAAACCTCTCCAGTTTCCAAACCCACTTCTCCTTCAGCATCAATTCGAGGGGATCGAATGAATATGGAGATGGCTTCACTTTCTTCTTTGCTCCCAATGGTTCTAGGCTCGAGCCCAATGTCTCCAGAGGCAGCGGCTTGGGGATTGGCTACGACCCTGAGCTCTCCAATGCCACTGCTACGTTTTTCGCTGTGGAGTTTGACATCTTCAGCAACGATTTTGACCCACCTGGAATGCGGGAACATGTAGGTATTGATGTTAATTCTATGAAATCTGTTGCTTATTCAATGTGGAAATCTGATGTAAAGGGAGGGAGGAGGAGTGATGTCTGGATTAAGTACGATTCTGTGACTCATAATTTGAGTGTTGCTTTCACTGGGTTTGAGAATAACAACACGGTGTGGCAAACACTTAATTATATTGTGGATTTGAGACAACATAATCTTACTGAATGGGTTACTTTTGGGTTCTCTGCTTCCACTGGATTTAGGTATGCAATGCATACCCTGTATTCTTGGTATTTTAACTCCACCCTCAACTTGAAATCTAATATTCCTGTGGTTGTCCCAAGTGATCCCAGTGATGGAAACAACAAGGTGGGTCTAGTGGTTGGAGTGGGAGTTGGAGTTGGAGGATTTATCTTGGTGGGTGGGTTGATCGTGGTAGGGATAGTTTTTTGGAGGAAGAAGAACAAGAAGATGAACATGGATGATCAAGAGGATATTGTGTTGGATGAGAGTGAGTTTGAAAGGGGTAAAGGGCCTCGAAAGTTTTTGTATAGTGAACTGGTTCGAGCCACAACGAATTTCGACGAGGGTGAGAAGCTTGGTGAGGGAGGATTTGGGGGTGTTTATAGAGGTTTTTTGAGGGACTTGAATTGTTATGTTGCTGTGAAGAAAGTGTCAAAAGGGTCTAGACAAGGGGTAAAGGAGTATGCATCTGAGGTGAAGATCATAAGCCAACTGAGGCATAGAAACTTGGTGCAACTCATTGGTTGGTGCCATGAAAGAGGTGAGCTCTTGTTGGTTTATGAGTTCATGCCAAATGGGAGCTTAGATGCCCATCTTTTCAAACAAAATAGCTTCTTGACATGGGAGTTCAGGTACAAAATTGC
Organism: Momordica charantia; assembly: GCF_013281855.1. NCBI lineage: Eukaryota > Viridiplantae > Streptophyta > Magnoliopsida > Cucurbitales > Cucurbitaceae > Momordica > Momordica charantia. The sequence continues at coordinate 6,218,285 of NW_028275162.1, read as the reverse complement.
TCAAGGAATTGCCTCAGCTTTGCTGTATCTACATGAAGAGTGGGAGAAATGTGTGGTGCATAGAGATATAAAGTCAAGCAATGTGATGTTGGATTCAAATTTCAATGCCAAGCTTGGGGATTTTGGGTTGGCTAGGCTGGTGGACCATGCCAAAGGCTCACAAACAACTGTTCTGGCTGGCACAATGGGTTACATGGCTCCTGAATGCGCCACGACAGGAAGGGCCAGTAAGGAATCAGATGTTTACAGCTTCGGGATGGTCGCTTTAGAAATTGCGTGTGGAAGAAGGCCGTTCGACCCGAATGCAGAGGAAGGGAAGATGGTGATGGTGGAGTGGGTTTGGGAGCTTTATGGCTCTGGAAATCTTGTTGAAGCAACTGATCCCAAACTCCATGGAAGCTTTCAGGATGAACAACAACAACAACAACAAATTGAGTGTTTGATGGTGGTGGGTCTGTGGTGTGCTCATCCAGATAGAAATTGCAGGCCTTCAATGAGACAAGTGATTCATGTGTTGAACTTTGAAGCACCATTGCCAGTTCTTCCCTCACAACTACCTACACCCAGTTATCTATCTCTTCCCATTGGTGGATCAGTTGCAGCTTCTTCTTCATTTTCAGGTACTTGTTCAAATGTCATCACTAATTCTTCACAAGACACTGTTTCTTCTTCTGCCTCTAATTTTTCTGCATCTGTTTCACTTTTGAACACACGATAATTCAAGTCTCAATAATGAGTAAATGTTATGTGCATCCTACTGTATTATTAGGGAAATTGGAGTATCTAACCTCATTCTATAATTTATTTGGTCAGATTTTTTACCGCTTTCTAACCAAACTTAATTTGTGACCCCTTTCATTATAATTTGAGACTCACAAATTCTTTTTAATTTGAATCTAATAGGAACAAAAAATATTTTAATTTAAGAATCAATTATCAAATTGAGAACCCAGAACAATCCACAAAACAAAAGTAAACAAAATCTACGTAAATCCTCCCGTGGCTAAATTCCGGTGGATTATTAGCGTTCATACACAGGAATGGTGTGTATCTTGGGTCCGGATTCACGCAATTCCTTCCCTTTTCTTCCTTTTTCTTTGCATTTATTGTTGGACTTTCAATTAAATCTTAGGCATTAAATACAATATTTTATCCGAAATCTGGACTATCTTAAATTCGATTTTCCATATTAAACCATTAACTATTTAATATTCCATTTAATTGATTTTTAAAGTTTAAAAATTAGATTTTTTAGGTCTGTAATTGATTACTGTTGAGATTTTTTCGGTTTTTTTCAATATTAGATTCAAATCAAAGAAATTTGTGAAGATATTGATGGAGGGAATAAAGATGGTGAGTAATGAAGATATTTTGATAATTTTATAAAATAAAAAAATTAAAATAGGTCAAAAATTAAAAGTTAGGGTCATAAATAAGAGATTTTAAAAAAAGGGTCAAAAGTTTGAATTATATTAAGAAAATGGATAAAAACCTCGATTTCCCTATGATTACGTTCTCATAGAGATTAAAATATTTGTCAATATGTTGTGATATATCTATAAATTGGAGAGTTCGATATCAATACTAAGAATTAATCAGTATCTATTATAAATATTCGTTTGTCACCCATACGAAGAATTAATCAGTATCTATTATAAATATTCGTTTGTCACCCATACGAATATATAAATACTAATAATAAGATTTATAAAGAACTTGAGCATAATTATTAATTGAAATATTTTTTATAAATACTTTGGTTTATTTTGGGCCTATTGTAATACTTATGTTACTAGCGCCTCTCTGGCTTGCAATTCTTAATATTTTTGGGCTAATTGTATAACTTCTCTCTAACTTTGTTCTAATTAAATTATTAATAAAATATATTAAATATTTTTAAAAACTACTTGTTTAAAGCATAATTACCAGATATTTTAATACATTTGCAAAATAATAATAATCATAATAATATTTTATATTTTTAAATAAATAAATACTTTTTATTTAAAAATTACCAAACATAGATTTTCCTCCTTGTGGGAATCCAAAATTTCTATGAGACGATTTTCACATTTGTTTTCTGGGAATGTAAGATGTCCCGGGTATCTTAAAACATTCGAGTTGTTTTGGATGCCCTTTTGAAACATGAGTTCCATGTCAAAGACATCTTATATTAACATTTTTGTCGCTTCATTATTTTTCATATATTTTCTTTTATAAAATTTCTTTTCACTAATTAATAAATAATTTAATACAATTAAGTATATTTCTATATTACATGTACATGTAAAATAAACTTCAATTAAATTATATAATATCTTTATTTATTTTTAATATTTGATTTTAATATTTGGAAGGAATTATTATGAATAATATCTATTAGCTTAAATACATCATTTTAAAGATATTTTTTTCTTCTTAAAGAATATAATTTGATAATATAATAAATGAATTTCACCTCCTATAACATTAATTATATAATTGTATATTTTGGAAGATATTAAAGTTTAAAATTATATTCAATATTAATTACTTTTTAAAAAGTCTTACATTAATACGAATTCTACCTAATATCATAAAAAATTAACATATACCATTAATATAAAAAACCAAAATATTAAATTAATTTAAAAAATATATATTAGATAAATTCAAATTATATTAGATTAATGTATAAATTATATGAATATTCGTAAGGGTGTTTTTAGAACATTATATAAATTTAAACATTCCTATGAATAAATAGTGCAAAACAAACATGGCTATTCAGATATTTCCGAACATGATTATATATTTTCTTACGAAATAAACGTGGTCATCCAAAATTACACACATCTCATCTACATACCCAAAAAAAAAAACAATTTTTAAGAAGAATTTCCACTCTAACTCCAATTCTCCAAATTGTCTTATCTTGTCCTCGCCACGCTGTTGCCGTCCCTACACGAATAAATACCTTCTTTCATGATTCACTGTCTTTTATACAAAATTTTGTTTCGCTAATTTCTTTGTATCTCTCACACATAATCTTTCAGTAACTTAATATTCCCCGCTCATTTTTCTTTTACACACCAACAAGAGTTTAGTTCAACGGGTTAAGATATCTATCTCTAATCAAAAGATTGAATTCTAATTCTATCCGCCATGTTATTATATTAAAAATAAAAATAAAAATAGAAGAAAATCTCTTTCCACATATAATTTCTCTAACCATTTCTTATTACACATCATTTCTCTTATTAATATCCTTCTACAAATTACATTCTCTTTCTTTATTTTTGGTGAAATAGAATATTATATCTCTTATACTAACTTCAGTAAACATCTCTTTTTATACAAACATTAATCTCTCTCACTAATTAATTACTTTTTACATCTACTTTCTATCATTAATTTCTCTTATTTACTCAGTTTGTATTTCGAATTAGCCATTAATTTCTCATGTTATCTCTATTGTAGATTTCTTTCTAAATTTCTAACTAAATCTCTCTCTATAAAATTATCACGGGTGCCTCATTGGTCCAAATTAGCTCGGGTTAATTAAGAGAGAATGAGTTAAAATCTCATGAAGGCAACCTACCTTAGGAATTCGTAATTCTTATGTGTTTTGTGGCACCAAATGCATTAATGTTCTTTACCTATACATCAAAAGAAATGGTGATAAATTAAGGCAATAGTCGTTTCAATAAACAAATATTAAAATTAACACGGTAATATTCAAGTTTTTGGAATATATTAAGGTTCGTTTGGTAACGTTTCCGTTTTTTGTTTCTCGTTTCAAAATTTCTTAAGAAATTTAAGCATATTGCAACTAACTATATTTTTTGTTTCACATTTTTTTAGAGATGTTCTCAAAATTGTATAAAAATTTTGGAAACAAGCAAAACAAGTTTCTTATTTCTCGTTCTCATTTCCAATTTATTCCAAATCATAAATAAAAAGATTGTTTTATCGTACTTGAATTCATTGATATTTGGACTATACAATTCATTTTTCTTTATTAAAAATAGAAGAAACAGAAACAAGCAACACAACGTTACATTTTTCTTTAATATTTGCAAAATGAAAAAGGTGATATAACATTTTCATGAACATCATCATTCCAATAATATGCTATACTACAAAACTTTGAGAGTACTATTGCAATCTACGAAATGAACAAATTATTAGTGCAAGTACTTTTAAATAAAAAAAAATATTTAAATAAGGGTTTATTTAATTTTAAGAACTTTTTCTTAAAAATAATATTTTAAACTATAGAATCAAAGATCACAAAAAGTATTTTAAGTCACATATGATAGGTCAAAGTATCGAGTTTCTGAATAATTTTTATTTGATTTTTGAACGTCTAATGAGATAAAAAGTTATTTTAAATCACGTATAATAAGCCAAGTATTGAGTTTCTGAATAAATCTTATTTGATTTAAACTTCCAATGAGACGAATATAAAATCTAGAAGTACTTGGATTTGTAAGGTGAAGGTGAAGGTAAATAAAGTCCTACGTTGGTTAGGGAAGGATAATTATCTATATTGATATGAGATCTTTTGGGTGAAATAAAAAGCAAAGTCGTAGGAATTATACCGATGTCCTTAGCAGTTGAGAGATCAAAACTAAACATATGATAAAATTTAGTCACCAAAATAAAATATCTTAATGTCTAGGACCTAAACATATAATAGGTACGAAAATTCCAAGAATTAATTTTAAAAAAAAATTGAACTTTTTTCTTTTTGTTCCCGTGTCACAATTATTTATCATAAACTTCTTATTATTCCTACCATGTTGATATCATGTACCTACCTACACACCTTTAATATGAAAGAAAAAAATGATCATTTTAGTAACTTCAGTTTCATTTTTATCTCATTTATTTCAATCTGGCACTTTACTCACTAACTTTCTTGGAATATAACCATAAATTTGCATTAACGAAGGTTGGATTTTATGAATAAAATTATTTTTATTAAAAATGAAGAAACTATGAAGAAATGATATGTCTTTTTGTAAACGACACAACCTTATATGAAATGATATGTCTTTTTATCAAGACACATAACTTTATATGAAAATATGTGACTATTTGAATGGCCACAAATAGTCTATAAATATGTGACTCTTTTCAGTTTTGAAACATAGAAAAATCTTCCCTCAAAATTCTCTTCCTTTTCTCTGTACGATTACTTAAGTGGTGGTGTTCGTTGAGTCATGTGATTGAAGTGCTGCACTCACAGGTTGGTAATCTATCATATCCTGAGAAACAATTGTTTATGAAACCTTGAGAAGGAACAAAATTGTAAGGAAACAATGCTACTGTTGATTAATTTTGTATTTCCTTAATTTATATGCATGTTTTATCTCTCCAACAAAGAATTTTGGAGAATTTTCCTTGTATATAAAGTTTGGGTTAAAAATTTGCATAAATATGGATTAAAATAATCTTTTTTAAAAGTAAATAGATTAAAAGGGATGTTTTGAAGGTAAAATGAACCAAATTTAAAAATATATAATGAAAATGAAAGAAAGTAAAAGAAAAAAAAATTGGTCTAAAATAGTATTTAAACAAATAAAAAAGTGAGTTGAATGATGAAGAACACCAACCAAGACAATGGTCAGTCACCAATTTTACAAGACAGAAACCATTAAATACAAAATCAAACCATATCATGAAAGAATTGACTGATTTTGGCACAAGAAAGTTTTATTGAAAGGATGCATTATTATTATTATTATAGCCCATCCAAATCAAAATGTCATAATGTGGGCATTCAAAAGGGGCATGCTGGAAATTAGCTATAATTTCTATATATTGTGTATTGTTCACAGCTAAGTTTTTTTTTTTTTTTTTTAATTATTTTTTGGGCTATATGGTCCTCCCATATATATGACCCACAAGGCCAGCTGTGGCCAGAAAATATCATATATTATATAGACCTTCTATTGAAATTTATGTCACACGCTACCCTTCTACCCAGGATTTCTCATTTCTATGCCTTGTGGAACCAATATCACACTGCCCGTGTGCCTAGCTCGGGATTTTTGTTGGTCATTGTGTACTTGAAATTACTATTTTAGTTGTTCTTTTAAAATACGTTGATCATAATTTTGTTATTTTACAATATAGTTAGGTCTAGGTCCTGACATATTTTCTGTCAGTTTTGTTCTTAACCTTTATTGTACCTGAGAAACTACTTCTAAAATATTGTTTATATATATATATATATATTTTTTTTTTTGCGAGAGGTATATTAGTGCCTAACAAATTTTTAAAATAGTTTATTTAAAAGTAATTTTATTAAAATTATGCTGATAAAAGTATTGCGAGTAAAAAAATGTTTTAAATACAGCTCCACCAACCAACCTTATAGTCTTCTCTGTGGTGATTGTGAAGTTCCCTCTCTCTTTCAAAGAAATAAATTGTGAACATTAATTATACCTTTCTTTTTCCTAATATTTACTAAAAGGGTATATTTGAAAGTGTAAATATAGATAATTTAACTCATTATTAATTATTGCTATATAAATAAATATGAATATAGCACAAATAGTCGGACAACAAGTGTCTTTTGAGTAATAATTATAGGTCTTTGTTAGGTTTCTTAGATCTCGTTTGGTAATGTTTCCGTTTCTTGTTTCTCGTTTCTCATTTTTTTAGAACATATTTAATAACCAAGCTCATTTTTCGTTTCTAAATTTTGAGAAACGTTTCCAAAAAAAGAATTAATATTCCTGAGGTTACATCTTAAAATCAAATTGACAATAAGAGGAGTAGTTCGTATCTATTATAAATCTTTGTTATGTTACTTATCTTTTCAATGTGAAATCTTTAACATTTATTGTCTACACTAACAATTTATTTCCAAATAAAAGTATAATATCTTAACTAGTTGAACTATACTCAATACATATACATATATATCATATTGCTAATACATATACATATATATCAGATCATGTCTGAACTGAGTAGCTTTTCAACTTAAAGTTTTTCATGTTTGGGTCCTACCACTACATTCCGAATGTCACATTATCATAATATATATATATATATACACTTATTTAATCATTCAAATCAAGATTAAAAAGCCGACATAAAAAAAAAATCAAAGATACTTAATGTATATTTATGTCAAATCCATCTTTTTTTTATCTTTTTTGTTTTGAAAAATTTCAAATCCTTCTCGTCTGTCTAAACAAGATAAAAATAAAATATTCAAATCGCATTATTCGTAATGTAAAACACAGTTAAACACCACCAATAAAATAGAAGTGTAATTTTACAAATTAAATTATGTCGTATTATAATGAGTGGGTTGAGCTTATACTTTCGTACTATGTTAAATTATTATAAAAACTTAAACTAATATATTACTGTAAACTTAATTGACTCAAATATACGAGCATTTAATTCAAGTACTTGGACCATAAAATATTAAAGGAAAATAAATAATGTATTATTTTAAGTGGATAATATTGTAAGAGTTTAAAGGAAAGATCTACGAATTTCTAAGTATGGAAATAAATTTGTTCGACTTAGGAGATAGGAAGGTACTACGTATCGCTTTCTTCTAGAAACCCTTTCTCGTTTATTTCTCCTAAAACTTCGTAGAATGTTGTAATATATTCAATAAGATGGTATAACCATGGAAAGTAAATTAATGTCGATTATTAAAATGTTGATTTCTTAAATTAATATCAATGTCAATTAAAATGTTGATATCTTAAATTTTATGAAAATGTGGATTAAAATATGGGTAAACAATTAGAAATATATATATACATATACATACACTGAACTCAAAAAGTTTAAATTAATAAATAAACACTTCACACTTTCTAAACAAATTATAATTTCTTGTTATTAAAATTTATATTTATAATGTTGATTTTTTTTCCCTCAATTTTTCTAACTATGGTAGTATGAAAGTATCAAGATTGCTTGATCACGAAATGAACAACTTTGTGTACGTACAGAGAAAACTAGGAAAAGTATCTGCTCTATCCGGTCTAATACTTTGTGTGAAATAGTTTTGCGTACTCGAATAACGAGGCAAGACAGTTATGATGCAATGATCCTAGATTTGTCCCTTACGAGGGTTAGCTTACTAGGCTCTTCGTTAGCCTGGTCGGCCTTTACGAAGTTCCGGACAACCAACCTTATATATCTCAGCTCGACCTTTACGAAGTGTCAAGTTGTTTCCTTTTCTTTTCAACGTTTAATCTTCAAACGAAGTCATTAAGATGACTCATCCCTTTCCAACCTACCAAATGCGTGTTATCTTAGAAATCACCTCATTTATTTGTAAGCATTATGACATGCTAAAATATTAGGTTTGAAACACTAATTAACCTTTAAATTTAGAAACCTATTAGAGCAAAATAAGTTACTATTTATTAATTAACCTTTAAATTTAGAAACCTATTAGAGCAAAATAAGTTACTATTTATTATTTAGTTCGTTGGAATAATTTTACATTTGTTTTAAGCTCCCTACTTTAGTAATTGTAGTCCTTACAATTAGTAAATTATTAGTTAATCATGAGTTTGAAATGACTTTTAAAATCGTCGAAAGGTGATTTTAATCCATTAAAAATGCTTTTGAAATTTTCATAGTACCTCGTAACTTAAATGATAATCCATTCACCACATTTTCAACCAAAATCTAAAAGGTCAACAAAAACATATGCAACTTTACAAACTGTATGATATACTCATCGCCTCGAGTAAATTCTCCCAACACATACGCTAGCGCCAAGTACAACTACACTAGTGTCTCCACCATACATATTTCCACTACTATCATCGCCTCGAGTAAATTCTCCCAACACATACATTAGCGCCAAGTACAACTACACTAGTGCCTCAACCATTACATATTTTGTTTATGCAAAAAATGTGACGGGGTATGACCGGGTCAAGGTCGGCCACAGGGAAGAGCTCGACCTACTCCAAGTATGACCGTCGGGAGAGCATGACCTGCTTTTCAGGTATGACTGCGGGAAGACCATGACCTGCTTCAGGTATGACCGAGGGAAGAGCTTGGGTATCCTTGGAAAGGGATGACCAGCTCAAAGGGTCAAGGTCGGCTGACTGGGATGAGCTGGTGTCTGGAATGAGCTGAAAGGCCACTTGGCGAGGAAATACCTGCACAAGGGAACAAACACTCCGACGCTCAAGTCAGTTTTGAGTCCGAATGACGGCGCCAAATGTTTATGCAACTCATGCTGGAGTAGGTCGAGCTCTTCCCTGTTGACCAGGTCATACCCTGTCACATTTTTTGCATAAACATATTTCTACTACTCTCCATCGTTACGCATTCGCACTAATGTACGAGATTTAGCCTACGTGAACACTGAGAAGTTAAATTCAAAAAGAGGAAGAACAAGGTTGCTGGCTGAGAACGTTATCGAGAGAACGTCACGATGAAAGTAGTGAGTTGGAGTTTAACTGCGCTGGGAGATCTCATTACTCCTCCAACTATGATGTTTTATTCCTATTGTTGCCAGTAGAAGGATTTCCAACAACGACACGGGCTTTGTCTATTCATAAGGTCACCACAAAAGTTATACCTTACCTGAAAAAACTTTTTTCACTTATGAGATTTAATTTCTTGAATTGTTTCATTACTTTTATGAGACTTTTCCACGATATTTTATAATAATTTACAGAGATAAACAGGCCAAAACAACGAGCAATTGACCATTTTTTCCTTCTCTTCTAACTAAAATATAAAAGGCTAGAATCCACACATGCACAACGCAATTTCACTAACTTCCCTGTAACAAAACTGAACCAAAGACAGTTTTTTTTGGTGAAGAACCAAAGACAAAGTTAAGTCACTAAAACTAAGTTTAGAGTTTTAATTGATGAAGTTATTAGTTCATGGTTTGATATAAACCGACTATTTCTCCCTTGAAAAGATGTGGCAGGTAAAAGAAAAAACTTTCTGAGAATTTATTTACATGTAGACTTTTATTACACGTCGACTGTGATTCAACAGGAAGATTCCCAAGGGTCCCTTTCGGCTTGGAAAATTTGGGCAAATTCAAGAGCTCCATCGAGTTGCCCTGCTGGAGGGAGGAGAAGAGAGAGAGAGAGAGAGAGAGAGAGAGGCCACTCGAAGACCATCAATATTGTATAAATTCGAGTCTTCTCCTCCATGGCTGCCTTAGATCTCTTCATCCATGTCCCCTATGGAGGTCTCCATTCTCACATGTCCAAACCTTTTCCTCATCATCTTCTTCTACTCTAACTTCTTGTGGAGCATAACCAACTTAGTTTCAATCTCAGCCACCATTTCTTCTGAGAACTTGACGTTCAGCCTCCTTCATTTCGACCCGAATGGCCACGACATTGTTTACGAAGGAGATGCATACTCTTCCAACAATGTCATTCAGCTTACTATAAACCAGAGAGACATGCCTCTCAATGGAAGCGTTGGCCGCGCCACGTACAAAGATCCTCTCCATCTTTGGGAGAATGGCCAGAATAATCTTGCAGACTTCACCACCCAATTCTCCTTCTCCATTGATTCGCAGGGAAGTCACTCCTTTGGTGACGGCTTTGCCTTCTTCCTTGCACCAAATGGCTCGACGCTTTTGCCTGAATCGGGAGGTGGTAACTTCGGTCTCTTGCATTCCAACCAGAGTGATCCAGAGAACTCGAAAGCTAACTTTGTTGCTGTTGAGTTTGATACCTATACAAACAAATGGGACCCATCGGGGAATCACATCGGTGTTGATGTCGGCTCTGTTAGATCTCCAAGCTCTACTTCATGGTGGTGGAGTGACATAGAAAATGGTGGGAAAGTTCAAGCTTGTATAAGTTACAATTCAAGCTCCCACAACTTGACTGTTTTCCTGTTTGATGAAGGAGATTCTGAAGTTCCTCCAAGGAACTCTTCTATTTTCATTTACAATATTGATTTGAGAGAGCATTTACCAGAGTGGGTAACAATTGGCTTCTCGGGATCAACCGGATCCTTATCCGAGATTCATATGATTCGCTCGTGGAATTTCACCTCTAGATTACAAGTTGAAGATGTCACCACCATCAGTCCAGCTAGTTCTCCTAGTTCTCCAGTCAATTCCAAGAAAGGAATCAACATGAAAAGGTTCGGGATCATCTTGGTGGCTGTGGCGTTTTCATTTGCTATGATTCTCGGATTTGCTTGGTTTTGGCTGTGGATGAAGAGAACCAGCCAAAGACAGAGCATGAGAAGGGACCAAGAGGAAGATTTTGAGAAGGAAACAGGGCCAAGGAAGATTTCATATAAAGACTTATTAGCAGCAACCAACAAGTTCAGTGATGAGAATGTGTTGGGACAAGGTGGCTTTGGAAAGGTTTACAGAGGGTTTCTAAACAACAAGGAACTTGATGTGGCAGTGAAGAGAATCACCCCAAACAACCCCCATCAAGGGTCAAGAGAGTTTGCATCAGAAGTCAAAACAATCAGCAAATTAAGACACAAGAACTTGGTAGAGCTCATTGGGTGGTGCTGCAGCAAACACCAAGAATATCTCATAGTCTACAAATTCATGCCCAACAAGAGCTTAGATTTCCACCTCTTTCAGCAAAACAACCTCCTAACATGGGATCACAGATACAAAATCACAGTAGGTTTGGCCTCTGCACTGCACTATCTACAGGAGGAACAAGATCCATACATTCTACACAGAGACATAAAATCAAGCAACATCCTATTAGACGCCGAATTCAACGCCAAGCTCGGCGATTTCGGGCTCGCCAAGCTCGTCGATCATGGAAAACAATCAATAACCACAATTCTACGAGGAACAGAAGGCTACGTCGCACCAGAGTACCTGGAAAGCAGTGTAGCGAGTAAAGAATCCGACATCTACAGCTTCGGCATCGTCTGCTTGGAAATCGCCTGCGGAAAACAAGCCCTGGGAGAAATCAGAGAGGACGGGAAGAAGCGTTTGATAAAGATATCGGAATGGGTTTGGGATTATTACCGAAGAGAGAACGTGATCGAGGCCGCCGACCCAAAACTGCGCCATAACTTCAAGAGAGAAGAGATGAAGCAACTGTTGATCGTCGGACTCGCCTGCGCTCAGTCTGATTTCTCTCTGCGGCCATCCATCAAACAGGTGATCGACATGCTCAACTTCAAAGCGCCATTGCCGAATCTACGATTGGAATATCCAGGATTCTCGAGATCTGCCGTGTTCTTGAGTGCGGAAATGGAATCGTTGCGGCCGCCGTCTAGTATACAGAGCGGCGATTTACAAGGCCAAGCCCCGTTTTCAGGCAAAAGCCTCTCTTCCAAAGCTTCCACTGCTTCTTCCACTTTCTCAAATCTGGGCAAAGATCAATCTCAACTGTGAAATCTTCCTTCTTCTTCCGGGATTCGTTCATTTTTTCTCTGTTGTTGATGTTCTTCATTAGATTCTTGATTTATAAGCTAATCAATTAGTGTGCTACTAGAAAATAAATTTGTATTTTAACATTTTTTTTGATTATAGATGTGTGATGAATCATTCAACTGAGCAATGTTAGAATTTTTTTTATTTTTTTTTATGTTTTTAGATTAGTTATAAATGTAGTTACTTGGAAATGTTTAAGCACATTTTGCCAATTAACTACTACAAATAAATAATGTGCACCTAAAATAGTCAAGTCGAGGTTCATCGTCGAGATTATTGTGACTATCCTCCTTACAGAGATATTGTAGTGGATGTAACTAACTAGCTGAATTCGTTAACATTGAAAAATACTTGACTCTTCGCTATATAAATATTTGATAATTAAGAGAACACTTATAACGATTTTTTAGAAAATTATGAATGGTCAAATATTTAATAGTATTAAAAATAAGATCGCTTTTTACTAATAAGGAGCCAAAGAGCTCATTGAGGGCAATGGTCACATTAACTCTAGTTTAGTTGGAAAGTGCTCACCCACCCTTGCTAATCTCTATTATTTTCTCGTGTGGTTTCGTTGTAACCCCTACATATTGTTGAACCAAAAAAAGAACTTACTATTTATTTTTTGTCGCATTCCAAATAATTTTATCATTTAAGTCTACGTTCAATTTTGAAATTTAGTCTCGAAGCCTTTAGGATTGTGTGTAATCAATTCCTGAACTTTAAATTGTATCTAATACGTCCATAAAGTTTAAAAAATTTCCAATAGATATTTAAACTTTTAATTTTATGTTTTAACCAATCATTATCATATTAAAAAAAATCACAGACCTATTAAAAATAAGATTAAAAGTCATGGTCAAAACACATAAGTCGATTTTGTCCTAATAGGTACATAAATTTTATAAAAGATATTAAATATGACTTATATTTAATTAGACACGTAATTAAAAGTCTAAGCGTAATTTTATTTAAAAAAATAAAAAAATTAAAAGTTTAAAGCTGGTAGAGTTACTCCTTAGTCCTTAGCACACCCACGTACAACTTGTCAATCTCATGATTGGATTTTTGCAGGCTCTCGCTCGCCAAGCCAACGTTAATAAGTATTAAGAATCAAAATATTTTGGGTTGAATCTAAATATTCTTTTTTATTAATATTATTTTCTGAAAAAATGATATTAAAAATGACAAAAATTGGACCAGAACGTGGAATAAAATGGCTGAACGTAGACTTTTTGTGGAGTTTGCCGGTGCTTAGTATGACTTGACTTTGTGTCTTGTAGCCATCCCATCATCTGTAAAAAGTTTTCTAAAATTTCCCTCTTTTTTGCTTTACTAAAAATATTGTTCGAGAATAATAAGCATAAAACCATGGACTTCTTTGACTTTTTCTCCAAGTATGTTTTTTACAAATTAATTCTAAAAATATACCTTTTTTTTAAGAATAATATTCGAAAATAGTTGGTCGAAATGATCCATAAATAGTCATCAAATGTGGTACTTTGTTTGATGCCACACTAAAATTTTTGTTTTAATTCTAGTAGGTTGTCTCTCCAAAGGACCACATGCTAGGTGGCGAAGCAATGTTGGTCATCTCTAGATTTTTTTTATTTTTACTTTTTAATATCTTCCATGTCTCACCTTCTTCCCATGTTTTCTTTTAAAAAAAATCAAACCAAAATCATAATCATAATCTTAAAATAAATCAATTTTAAAAATCAATTTAACTTAAATTTAAATTAAATCTATCATTGAAAAAAATTAAGTCAAATGATATCTTCCCGTAAATACTAATCACAGATATTGAATAAATATTATGTGGAAGCTTAGAATTCAAGTCTAATTGAATTTTTACCGAAGTTGTTCGTGCGGCAAAGGGTAAGCAAATAGTGAAGGTACAATATTATCTATTTTTTTTAAAATTAGATTTAAAATTTAAATGTTTAATAATAATATGGATTTTTTAATTAGTTTGTTTCTAGATTTTTTAGTTAAATCTCATATTTCTTTATAATTGGATTGTTTTAAGATTTTGTTAGTTAAATTGAATTTAAAGTTCGTTTTTTGAAAAAATAATAAAATCTTGGGAGTGCCATATGGGTTGGGAGATTTAGAGGGAGAGAGAAAAAAAAAAAAGTCAAAAGAAGCTTGCTATACGTGTCTACGATCTGCACTACCACCTAACCCTATCAAAAGACGACCAACTATTTTCAAACAGTATTTTTGGAAAATAGTTTGGTGAAGACTATATTTTTGAAAATTTCTTTAACATTATTAAGGAAAACAAATCCAGGACTTGTGTGACTCATAAAGTTTTAAAGTGTTAAATATTGATGTCAATAAAATAATCAAGTCTTAATTTCTCATAGAAATGTTGATGTCGATGGATATGTCTAAAAATTTAAACTTATTAAATACTAATATTGTGTACATAGTGGTGGATCCAGAATTTAATGTCAATGACACAACCACGTATAAATATCAAGTGAGATAAATCAAATTTAACCCTGAATGTAGCTTTTAATTTCATCAAATTGCACTTTGAACCTGAATACATTGTTCGATCTTCATTTTAAACTATAAGGAGTGTTTCAATATATATATATATATATATATATATTTTTTTTTTTTTTGAAATTTTGTTTCAATATTTACACTATAGTAGATTTTCTTTGAAAATTTGTTCTAAAACGTATTTTCGTATGTGTTAAATAAATTACAAAACATATATAATATAAGAAATTAATATAATTTAGGTAAAAAAGGCATTAGAGTCGGTATTTTTGTTAAAATTGGTAAGTTTAATAGAGTTATTTAATTGTCCATTTAGTGCATTTATTAAGCTTGATTTTCATTAAATTAGTATGGTTTTTCTTTTTATTTTTTACATTATTTTTTACTTAATTAAGTAGTAAATTAGTGAAAGTTAAATAGAAGGTAAAAATTACAACACTTATATTCAATAACAAATTCAGAATATGAAAACATATAAATGATATTCAAAATTCTCTTTTTAAGTCATAAAATCCAAACACTATCCAAATACAGTTAAAAATTAAAAAAAAAAAAAAAAAAAAAAAAAAAAAAACTTACCAAACTCATTTGATTCGGTGAACCTGAAAAATATTGAATTTGGATAAGATACCAAAACGTACCCTATATGATTTAGTCTTCAAGTATATGCCAAACTTTTTATTTCCATCTCATTTATTTTAAAATCTTAATTTCACATTTGAAGTATCAAAAACTTTTCAATCAAATCTCTACTAAATGTCACATTGAGTAAAAAAAAATTGATGATTTAACATTTAAAAGGATGGTGTTATCAATAATTTCAAGAACATCACTAATGAAGAGAATTAGGAAAATAGAGAAGATTGGCACAAATAGGAATGTGCAGACTCAATGAGAATGTAATAAATTATGGATGTTATTTGTTTTTGTGTAGCCTTTGTTTTTCTTTCATTATTCCAATGCTATGAGTAGGAAGAAGAATAACTAGTTCACTAATCCTTACACTATAAAAAGTGATTGAATTATCTTAATTTAGAGTTAGTTCATCAAATACAAGTTTTAGTCTAAGTTTTCTACTCTGAAAAACGATGTTGCTTTATAAAAGATCTTTTTTTTTTTTTTGTAATTTAAACTTAAAAACACTTTTGAAATCCTAGTCAAGAATAAGTAGTTTTCTTTAGAGGGGAAAAATTTATGTTGTGGTTAAGAAAAAGGTAACAAAACATAGGTTGTAGATAAATAAGCAAAAAAACAAAACAAAATTGTTATCCAACGGAGCTCTTTTCTAGTATTTGCACCATTTTGAGGAAACTTGAGGTGTAGAATCACAAACCTCAAAACGATCGCCACCTATTGTACTCGTCCATCCTGATCGTAAAAGAACTCGACCTTGGCGAACCCCCACCACCATAGGCCTTCAGGTTTTAGAATGCAAAGAAAAACTCAGTAACTGCACCTCAATAACTTCAATGCCAAGAAATAAGAGTTCAAGAAATGCTCACTTTGGAGACCTCAGATGTGTCGGTAGCACCGTCCGTAGTCCTCAAGCACATTTTAAGATTGTTTCGTTGCATGTATATTACAGCTCCTATAGGCCTGAAGTACTAAACAACATGTGATCTCAAGATAGAAAGAAATTAGAAGCTATGAAAAAATGTTGCAAAATACCACGTTTGGCTACACTACTCTAGAGGTTGTTAGGATATGTTGAAGAAGGTGCTTATGTTTCGAGCAACATTGTTTGATATCCTATGGAATATTTAGAGATATCGACATGGGAGAATAGAAAGTATTTAGAGATATCGACAAGTCTTGAGGAAGTTTGGAATGTGAGTAATACTTACCTCATGACCAGTCAGTCATCGGAAAGCCCAAAAAAATTTGACAGCTGTGTTTAGAAAAGAGAGAGAACTCTCTTCTCTCCCTTTCTTCATTTCTCTCTTCTACCAGTCAAAACATAACAATGGCCACCAAGAGCAATCCGGAGAAAAGTATGATTCTTGGAATACAGTGCATTTTAAAATAATTTCATTAGATCTAATAAGAACCTTGTGTCAGAGTTGAGAATTTTTTTAATCTTTAGTATTCATTTCTATGCTTCTTAATTATTAGGCTTTTTCATCTTAAGTTTTGAAATTATCTTGAAGAAATTTCTCGTAGTTGGCTTTTTCTTTATTTTCTTTGCTCAGCTGTATAGGCCTTTTTCTTTTGTAGGCCCCTCCTTTGTACTTCCATTGTGATCCTGGTTTCTTCCTCTTCTTTTCTTTCTTTCTTTCTCTTCTTCTTTTTTTTTTTTTTTTCTGAGAAAAAATTTTGTAGCAAAGACGACATAATGGGAAGTATAAAGCATAAAATATTTTTAACCGAAGCAGCAAGTAACAATTTGCAAGATAAAAGTGAAGAGTCTAACTGCCATGGCTAGAGTTGAAGAACTGATGTTCTGCTCATTTAACAAAACCATTGTTCCCATAACTTTTTACCTAATTACTATGGATTTATGCAAAAGTAACAGATATGGATCCAGGCCCGTCTTCCATTCATATATTATTGATTCTAATAATTCCAATATGCACAGATTTTGGATGTTTGTATGTATTCTAGGACAAAAATCATCTAGCTAGTTTTGACCTTAGAATATTATTCATTAAGTTTCCTAACAATTAGGATAACTATAGTAAATCATCAACCAGGTTGGTATAACTAGGAAATAATAGCTTTATATGTGGTGGGAGCATCGTCGAGCTCTAATCTCTAAAAGTTCAATGGTCAATTGAATCCACAAACAAATTTCACCATAACTAACCAAATAGGTTAACAGTTGACACCAGAAGAAAATGGCAGTGAGAAACTCCATTCGAACATATTCAGAAAAAAAACTATTAACAATTTACCTCAAACCAGCTGCAGCACTTCTCATACTTAGTTGCTTCCCAATTTCATCGCTCAAGTTGGAACTGCCATCTGCTCTTACTGCCTAAGCACGGATATTGAAATCCTTAGAGATATAAAGTATAGCATGTTCAAGCAAAAAACTTTGAACAAAAGGCTTGAAACTAATGATGTTCAGTATATAAAAGGTTCTTCGCTGGAAAAAAAACAAATGCAAAGTTGGAGAAGGTCTATACTTTACGAGTCCTGGAAAAAAAATTTGAAAGAAATTAGTTGAAAACACATCAAAACATGTTCTTACCAGGCACTCGCCATAAAGTCCCCTGCCCAGACGAATTTTGAAAGTCTTGTCTAGGAATTTGTTTGCAGCATTATCACAAGACGCAATAAAGTCATTTCCCTTGGCAATTAATTCCAAAGAATTCATCTCTAGCAGCTGCAAGAGTATGGTTCAGAGTTAATTTTATATCAAATACAGAAACCTAAATATTTTAAAGTGAAAGGCTGAAAGCTATAACTTGAAGGCAGAGAGAGGGAGAGGAAGATAGCAGCAGATCTATATTTCTACTGCTATATAATGTCAAACTAATGCACATAAGCAGCATTGCCTGAAATAAAAAGACAAACCATCCCTCAAAAATTAAAGGATGTCCTAGATATAAAAGTGCAGAGGTTAAAATGCTTTAATTTTTGTTCAAAAAATTAATTATTGATATTTTAGTTCAGATTATTTTGTATTTCCCGTATTTAGCTTGCACCTGGATATTAATTATTTTATTTCAGTCATATTCAGAATTCCAGTGATTTAAGTTTGTCTGCAGTTCCTAGCTGTCCCTGTTTTCTGAGTATCTATATATCTGTATCAGCTCCTAAAGTACTCACGAACTCTAGCACCCTACAAATACTACAAGGTGAACATGTTTACCTCCTGAAGAAACAACAAATATCAGCTTGTCAACTTCACAAAAAAGCAATCTTCCAGAAGTTGATAAATAGGCAAAACTACATTTATAAAGGACATTATAATACAAATGAAGTGGAAATGATCAACCAAAAATACAATCATGAAGTTGATAAATAGCCTAACCTTAAGTAGTATATTACCTAAAAGGTCTCCTTGATCATGCACACCCTTCAAACTCTTATTAGTTGCCCCCTAGAGCTGTGTTACCATACCACCTACCAATCCAAAAATGTTCTATTTTTCCTAAATTTGTCACTTCTTGCCTCTTTAAAGAGCAATTTCTCTCAGATGGTTTGTTTTTCTCCTGCGTGTGATTGTGAGTGGCCTTTCACATGTTCTTGTTTAAACTAAGATACTTGATTATGCATTTAGAAGATTCATGGAAGCTGGAGCTGCTCGTTGCATAATTGCCAGAGAGAGTGTTCTTGTCTGCGCTATTATCGATGAGCTGAATTAAGATTTTCAAATTGACGAGCTCTTCAAAGGTCCATATTTATAAAAACTCTCAAGTTTCTTAAGAGGTTGTTTAGTAGTTTAATGTTTGTTTTTGT
Organism: Momordica charantia; assembly: GCF_013281855.1. Classification (NCBI taxonomy): domain Eukaryota; kingdom Viridiplantae; phylum Streptophyta; class Magnoliopsida; order Cucurbitales; family Cucurbitaceae; genus Momordica; species Momordica charantia. The sequence continues at coordinate 6,198,982 of NW_028275162.1, read as the reverse complement.
TTTTTCATTGTGGATAGAAACAAGTTTATAAGTTATAGCAGATCTACCTGTAAACTTTTGACAGGTAAATGGTCAATTACATGTCCCTTCTCCAGGTAAAGGGTGAGATAAATTAGATTTGAATCAGAACCGGTTTTGCATTGTGCTAAACGGCATTAAAAACAAAGCTTAAAATTTCCTATAGAATTAATGGAAGATAAGTTGGCATTCCAGTTTATAACTAATTAAAGAAACAAACAACCTAGCTAGGATCAAGATATAAGAAAAATAGAGCTACAATTTTTTAGAACAGCCCAAACCTGTTCATACATGTATGGGTTAGTGATACAGTTCAATTTTGATCGCCACTCACTGAGCCCAATGTTGAATGCCCTAATACCAGGTAAGCTCCACCTTCGGAGATCCCCATCCTCAATGTACTTGAGAACCATTTCAACTCGACTTCTATCTTTCGGTTCTAGAAGGTCTGCAACAGAGCCCTGATCATGAGATGAGCGAAACAAAACAGTAAGCCAACATTCAAAATTCTCAGATAAAATTCTCAGATATTTTTTTATCTCGAGGAACAACCAAATGAGCTAATGAAACATGACTACAAGTACATTTTCACTTACACAAGGAGTTTCCATATCTACAAGTCTAGTGGAGAAATATTCATACACAGCTGCAGAGCTACTCTTCTCGAGATTTACATGAATTGACGTATTCTTAGTCTGATATTCTGTAGGGATAATCTGTGGAAGTGATGATTTACGGTGATCGAAACATAGGACCCTAATTCAATTAGCAAAATCAAGATTGCTCAATAAACCCGAATTATCTTCAAAATACAATTTTTTTTTAATTAAAGTGGATCGGAGATTACAGTGCAAAATCAACTTACTCACATGTGGGTCGCCGTGAAATGGTGGCAGCAAATCCCTTCGGACCCAAGAAGTCAAGAAAATAGCATCGCTCAAGCCCTTCAACATATAAATCATCAATCCTGTAAAATAGAAAAATAACAATAACAGAAGTTTGAAGCTGAATATAATAACTACTGCGTCCATAATTCAAGTGATATTCAGCTCTGAATGATTGAGTACTTTGTTAAACAACCAATCACTTAAAGCAGCATTAGAGACAGCGAGATCTTGGTGAAACAAGCGGAGGATTAAGAGAAAGCGATGGAACCTGAGAGGCGCGACGGAAGAGAAAGGCAAAACGAGGCAAGGGAGATGAAGACGAGTATGAAACAAGTGTGCGAAGAGGGCCGAGAATGCGCCAGAGAATGAGGGATAGTTGTAAAGCACCACATTGGGAACTCTCTGTTCCGCAGCTCTGGCTATGGCTTCCAAAGCAGCATCAGAACGGAAGCTCCGAAGTCTCGAATATGGCGATAATCCGGAAGAAGCCCCTCCCCCTTTTCGGAGAAGCAGGGGAACCATGGAAGGGCTTAGAAAATTTTAAGAACTAAATGATGTAGAATTTTAAATCTAAGGTTTAAATAATATCATTTTGTGGAAAAGTTTGAAACGGAAATGTCGGCATTTTTTTTAAATAATGTTTTTACTTAAACATTTTTAAATTAACGCTTCATTCAATAAAATTAAAGAAAAAATATTCTTTTGAAACTTATTCTATTTGTGAAAATTTCCCTCCAGACGACCACATTGACGTGACGCTATATTGACACCATGTATATATATATTTTTTAATCAAGACATGGTCGTCTCTTACCATGTGTTGGCCCGCATTTGTGGTCGTTTCGACTAGAGCGATACGGCCACAGGACATTGACTATTAGGAAAAAATAAAATATTATTATGTATTATATAGCGCCACATCATTGTGGTCGTGACCACTGCTGAAAATGACAAGAGACGATCAAGTGGGGGGAAATTTTCACAAACATTATTTTTTAAATAAGTTAAAAAAAATAATTTTTTCTTTAATTTTATTTAATGAAGCATTATTTTAAAAATAAGTTTAAATAAAAACATTATTTAAAAAAAAATCTAAAATGTCGTGGTCTCAATTTCATAGAAACATGGATAAAATATCGATTGATATTTATGTAAAAATTAGAAAAATTAAAAAAAATCATAAAAAATATTTAAATTAACAAATAAATATTTTCCTATTTTTAAATTAGTTAAAAATAATTCATATTAATATTATATATATATTAATAATATTTTGTTGATATTTTTCATATTTTATCGATCTTTTTGTACTATGATGAAAATGTCGATTTACCCTTCATGTCGATGTCAAACCTGTTTATGCAAGGGTCTACACAATGATAATTCACGAACCAAGCTCGAACCCGGTCTCTGGCTCGACCTGAACACAAGAGGGTAAACACTCCGACGCTCAAGTCAGTATAGGTCGGACTCTGTATCTAGTTCGAGGTGAGATTCGATACCTGAGCGTGAAATGAGGCCCTCTATTTATAGGTGGGAGATCCGACAGTACACACGACCGGCGGTTACATGTTTTTCTTCATGTCGGACCTGTCGGGTTCCGAGTAGATCGAACCCCAAACAGATCAGACTTCGGCATGTATACTTAACCTATTCCTGATGGGTGAACCCGACCTCTTTGGCAGGGCCGAGGTGGACCTAGGATATTTAATCCTTGAACACCAGTGAGCGTTTTCCACGTGTCCAAGGTATTTTTACCCCCAAACATTGGCCCCCTCTCTGTCAGGTTCGACCTCGACCTAGCAGAGAAGTTGATCCGAATCAATTTTGGACACGTGGCGATTTTTAATTCGTAAGAAGAATATGACCGTTGCGGAAGACGTTTCGATCTGCCAGGTTGTCGGAACACTCAAGTATTTCGTCGTTACAAATTTCGAGGTAATTCTAGCCGCTCGTTTATTACACATGTACGGCGCAGAGGGTTTTCCGATTAGCTATAAATAGTTCAGAGACTTCAGGTCAAACCTTACGTTCCCTGAATTTCTGGCGTTCGATCTGAAACCAGCTCGAACCCTTTGTAGGTCAGTTACTTTCCCTTGTTTTTAATCTTCTTTTCAAATATGGTAGTTTTCTTGTCTTCCCCTTCCAGTAGCGATAGCCTAGGTAGTGCAGGTCGGACCATAAGTAGTTCGCCCCCCAAACCAAGTGATTCTGGGGAGGACTTAGCTCTTAGGTTGGAGTCCGAGCTGGAAGAGATAGAGAACTTTAGGTTTTCGGACGATGGGGAGGATAGTGACACTTCCACCTCGGGCCAGGGTTTGGAATACCCTTCTAAAATGCCCGAGCATTATCTCGGACCCCTCCGTAGGGGGTTTAAAATTAAAAACAACATCCTCCTCAGGATTCCGGAGGAAGGGGAAAGAGCTGACAATCTTCCAGAGGGATGGGTCACTCTTTACTTAAAAATGTTTGAGTACGGCCTCAGACTTCCCCTTCACCCTTTTACCTAGGAGTTCCTCAACCGAACTGGATTGGCCCCTGCTCAAGTGGCCCCCAACGGGTGGGGTGTCATTTTTGCGTTGGCCATCCTTTTCTGGTTGCGAGCTCGGGACGTGGACGAGGGCGAGCTGCTGAACATTGAGCAGCTTCTTGGATGCTTCGAAGCCAAAAGGATTGCTAAGAAGCCTGGTCGGTACTACATGTGCACAAGGAAAGACGCGGGTGGTATAGTCAAGGGGTCGACCTCCATCAAAGGATGAGTAGGGAAGTGGTTCTTTACCTCTGGGGAATGGCTGGCAAAGGACGAGTCAGGTCGTACCTTCTTTGATGTTCCCACTAGGTTTGGGAACTTAGGTATGGAGTCTTTTTTGCTTCCTTTCCTTTTAATTTTTTGCCTCTACATCTAACCCGAACCTTCGTTTGCTTTGTGCAGTATCAATCAAACCAATTCTCGAGCTCACTCAAGCCACCTTCGACACCTTCAAGTACTACAAGGATCACTTCCCAAGGGGCCGGAAGATCGGAACTTTGGTCACTGACAAGTTGCTCCTAGAGTCGAGGCTATTGGATTACAACCCTTTAGTTCGTCAGATCGAAGCTTCAAGGCCAAACTCCAAACTCGGTAAGTCGAGTTCAATCTCATTTTGAATTTATATAGCAACTTCCATTTCTGACATCTCGCTTTAAATGTTTTGCAGTGATAGTGTGCGGGTTTACTGGCAGTGTGAAGCGCAAGTCCAAGGGCCGTGCTCACGCCCTTAAATCCGTGGTGGGTACAGAACCTGCGACCCCTGTCGTGCCACGAACTGAGGCCCATGGTAACGCTGAACCATCCTCTGAAATTCCCACCCCCGTGGTAGAGCTGGACTTAACTAGAGATCAATCCGGAGAGAAGCGCTCAAGAGAGGAGTCCGAGGCACTGAATGTATCTCCCTTGAACGAGGCGAGGGGAGACTCTCCTTTGAGGAGGAGAAGAAAGAAGAAAAAAACCTCCTCTTCCTCGGAGGTCGGAGCTCGTGGGACCCTGCCTACGAGCTTTGCTGATTTGGTGGATGACCCCGAAGCTCGGATGGGGGGAACATCCGACGTAAGGATGCGGTTCAGGATGGAACCGTCAAGCTCCAGGGTGAAGGACCAGGTGTCTCGCATCTCGGCCGCGTGCTTGGACCGTTGTCTTAGGAGAGCATCCAAGTTTGTAAGTGATTCTAGGTCCGTGCTACAGAGGACAATTGACAACGCTGCCGAGGTAAAACTTGCTTTTGTATATGCTCTTATTATTTATTTTCTCAATTTATAGTTCGGTTTAACCATTGGTTATTTTCTTTGACTTTCATAGGTGTTCGTCGCCTCAATCCATTCAGCGTTTATGATCAAAGCCGAGCTGGATGGGAGGGAGGCCTTGGCAGCAAAAGAGAAGGAGAACTCTTATGCTGCCTTAGAGGCTGCCACCACCATGAAGGGCGAGCTACTGAAGGCTCGTTCCGAGGTGGATATCTTGAAGGCCGAGGTGGATGCCAAGGCCGAGCTTATGAAGAAGGAGGGTGAGAAACACAAGGCCCACCTCCGAGCAGCCCATGCTATCACCAAAGGGCTGGAGAAGGAGAAATTCCAGCTCCTAAAAGAGAAGGACAACCTTACTCAAGTCCTTGAGTAGAAGGATGCCTCAATTGGGCGCCTTACGACCGAGCTCAAAGACATGAAGGAACGTCTCACCAATGGTGCTCTGTTGGAGGAAACATTCAGGCAACACTCAGACTTCGATGGGTTTGCTAAAGACTTCAGCGATGTCGGCTTCAAGTTCCTGATGAAGGGCATTGCTGCTGACATGCCCCACCTCCAGCTCGACCTCGGCGATCTGAAGAAGAGATATGCTGAGAAATAGGCCTCTGGGCCTAACAACACTCCAGGCCCCCATTCTTTGGTGGAGAAGTACGTCAAAGAGCTGGACTCTGACTACTCCGATCTTGAGGAAGAAAGCGCCTCTAGTCAAGAACAGGTCGAGGTCGGCACCACCCAGGAGGAGGTCCCTTCGCAGCAGGGTGGATCTCATGATATAAACCTTCTGGGCTCCCAAGGCGAACTTTCTTCTCACCTCGGGAGTAGCTAAGCTTTTGGGTATATTGTTGTTTTTTTATTTCTTTTTGTAAGCTTTTGGGCAGAGCTGCAAGGTATACAAGTCTTGGCTCTGTACTTTAATCAATGAAATCTCTTATTCCTTCATTTTTGTGCATCTAGCTCTGTCTCTTTCTTCAACTATTCTTCCCTTATGATCTTAGTTTCGCAACTCTGAACTACTATATGAATAGTTTTACCTCGCATTTCTAAGGGAAATTGGGATTTTTGACCCATTCCAATAACTACTTTAGACTTTTGACCCCCTTTTGATTTTTACCTATTTATGACCCCTCCACCTCAGATTTCTGACCCCTCCCCTGATTTTGCTTGGTAAAATTACTAAGTTACCCTCAATTTAAAAAAAGAAATCAAACCCAGCCCTCCCCTCCTTTCCCTCCTTGTCTCGGTCCTTCCCCTCCCTCATTCACTATCTCGTTGTCCATTCCAGTCTTCATCCCGGTCTCTCCCTCACAACCAGAAAGTTCATCTCCGTCGTTTCTTCTTCGTCTCCCTCACTTCGTCTCTATAAGAGCTTTCCCCCTTCCCTAATTGAGGTAATTTTTCTTTCGAACTCGCGATCTTATTGTGAATGATTTTCTACCTTTTTTTTCTTCGTTCTTTGCGTGGGTGTGAATGATTTCAACCTTCGGCTCTATCTGAAGTAGCCAAGGTTATTATGAAGTTTGATTTATTGTTGCTTCCATTGTTTTGTTTTAATTTTTGACTTTCAGGGTTCCATCTCAGCTTTAAGCCCGGTGGATTTAGGACCGGGATGAAACCCTGAAAGTCCATTCCAGAAGGATGGACTTTCTGGATTCCATCTCGGGCCTCATCCCGGTTTGAAATAGACCGGGATGAAGACCGAGATGGTATCCAGAAAGACCATCCTTCTGGAATCCATCTTGGGACTCATCTCGGTTCGAAATGGACCAGGACGAGGCCCGAGATAGAATCCAGAAAGTCTTTCTAGATTCCATCTCGGGCCTCGTCCCGGTCCATTTCAAACCGGGATGAGTCCCAAGATGGATTCCAGAAAGTCTATTCTTCTTTCTGGATTCTATCTCGGGCCTCGTCCTGGTCCATTTCGAACCGGGATGAATCCCGAGATGGAATCCAGAAAGAAAGATGGACTTTCTGGAATCCATCTTGGGACTCATCCCGGTTCAAAATGGACCGAGACGAGGCCCGAGATGGAATCCAGAAAGTCCATATCTTGTACTTCGACTTTCTGGATTCCATCCCAGGCTTCAACCCGGTCCGTTTCTAAGCAATATTGTTTTGTTTCGTTACAGGAGACATGAATATGACACTTAAGATCAACCAAGACGACTGGTTCCCGGCCGCGCTGTCAAATCTCGCTCACGTAGGGAAAACCTCTTCTCGTCTTAAGGCTAGGTTAACTCCCTCTCAGTTAGACATGTTTAGTCAAACATGTTTTGGTCCGATTTTAGGGATGAATGTTGTATTTAACGGTTCGTTGCTCCATCACCTGTTGCTTAGAGAGGTGGAAGAACCTAGAGACGACCTCATTAGCTTTAACCTATTCGGGAATAGGGTCTCTTTTGGGAAGCGGGAGTTCGACCTAATAACCGGTCTTAGACACACCATGAATAGGGTAGATGAGGATGTTCGTAACCGGGGACTTAGAATTCTGTATTTTCAAGACAAGGCGAGTGTGAAGTGTTCGGAGTTGGAGAAAAATTTTTTAGAACACACATTCGAAAATGACGAGGACGCTGTGAAGATTGCTATAGTGTACTTCATAGAGCTTGCCATGATGGGCAAGGAAAGGAAGCAGAAAATGGACACGAGCCTCCTTGGGATTGTGGATCAGTGGGAAGTTTTCTGTAATTATGACTGGAGTTCAATGATTTTTGAAAGGACTCTCTGGAGCTTGAAGAACGCTCTGAAGGACAAGGTCTAGGCGTACAAACAGAAGGTCGCTATGGACTCGATCCATGTTGAGACGTATAGCTTGTATGGGTTTCCATACGCTTTTCAGGTTAGTGAAATTTAAATGTAATTTATTATATATTTATGTACCTGTGAAATACCGTAGAGTCTAACTTGACGTGACTGCAGGTTTGGGCATACGAGACAATATCAACCTTGTCGACTCGAGTAGCATTGAGGCTGAATGACGATGCTATTCCTCGTCTACTTAGATGGTCCTGCACCTATTCGCGTGCTTTTAATGTTTTGGAGCGAGAGGTCTTCGAGAACGTCAAGGTGAGTACAACATGTTCTTATTGTTTTTAGTATTTAATATTAAAATTGACCTAACTATTTGTGTTATACAGTCGAAGGTTGTAGTTCGTTTGGAGGCGACTGATGTCGAACGACAGCACATGGCTCGTGTTATGCATCCACCAGTGACCCCTGTCGGACCTCCTGCACCCACAAAACTTGCTACAGAACCACTGTCTACTACTTCCACCACTCAGAAGTCTCTCGTTACTGGTGAGGTTGGGGATCCAGTTGAGCTCGATGATGTAGCAAAGGATGCTTCCCCAGTGGTTGATCATGTAACAGACGATATTATTGGGATCGATGAAGGACAAGATCAATTGTTGCCACAGAAAGGGACGAAGAAGAAGAAGAAGAAGTCAAAGCATAAGTGGAGTCGGGAGCTGCGGAGGCTCGGCGACAGAGTGACAGCCATTGGGACAACTCTGACGGGCATGACGACTGACATAAAGGACATAAAGAAGTTTATGAAGAGGCTAACAAAGGTAAGGGTTATTGTATTATCTGAATTTCTTGTTCGCATCCGTATATTTATAATTTTTATTACGTAGGTTATGTCGAAGGGCCAGAATAAATATGATAGAAGGGGCGGTGGGCCGGATTAGGATGGTTCTTCAGGCGGACGTGATCCGAGTGGGCGTAACGAGGAGGATCCAAAGACTGGGAAAGAGCCGAAGACAGGGGACGAGCCGATGATGGACGAGGATCCGAAGAATTGTGAAGAACCCGCCGACGTCACCGAGAGTGACGTGGAGATAGATCACGCTCCTACCATTGTTGGAGCTACCCAGGAGGTCCCAAGTGGCCACCCTAGTCCGGCCGACGTAATTGAGGTATTTCTGTAACGATACTAACTTTTTTACGTTAACCTAACTTTATTTACTTAAAGCAAATGTTCGTCCATTTTTAGGATCTTACTCTAGGTAAGTGCGCCAGTGACGGGGAGGCAAGTAAGGGGCAGATGGTTAACGTACCAACACCGCAATCCGCAGGTGCCACCGAGAAAGCAAATTGATAGGACAGAAGGTCGACCCCTACCCTTATCACATAGAAGAACTCCACACATGACCGTTGTTAAGGTAACTCCAACGTCCAACTCCAACTCCAACATCATTAAGTCTTGTATTGAACTTCTTTTATACTTGTTACAGGTTGAACTTGAGTTTATTGAAGGCCCACTTGGCCAGGGTCTTTGGAAGAGGAAATATTCGTGGAAGTTGTGGGCCATATGCACGCCGACCGGCCAACGTGGTATCAAAGTTCAAGCGTACGACCCTACATGCCCCATCCCACCGCTTCTGGACGAGGGGTTTCAGAAATGGATGGACGACCCATCAACCGACGGCAATTCCCGTTCAACGTCCGTCGGGATCAAATATAAGAGTTGGTTTGGCCTGCTCCTGGATCCTGAGTTTCAACTCGACGACAAGGTTAGTGAAGTTTAGAAGCAGCAAAGTTGTTTTTAATTATAGACTTATACTTTTTATAATGTCACATGCAGTATATCGACTCGTTCATGATGTTAACGGCGAGGAAGGTTGAGAAGTGTAAACATCTATTGCGCGTGCGATTCGCAATAGGCGACGTACTTCTATCCGTAAGTTCGGCTTACCTTTCACCCATGTAACGAACGATATTACTTCGATTCGTGAATGACGTTTGTGGGGGTTTTTTTTATTGCAGAACTTGCTACAACGAACAGACGGACCATATGCAGCTATGAAGCCGGGTGTCCTGCCGTCGAAATGTACGTATGATTGGAGGCAAGAGCGTACCATCTTTCGGTACGTGCTTGGTCGACAATCAGACTACGACACCCCATGGAGCGAGGCCGATATCGTGTATACGCCGATGAATATTGGCGGCAACCACTGGGTCATGATTGGGATTGATCTTGTGGAGGGTGATTTAACCGTATGGGACTCACTGCAGTCTATCACCCCGTTGGATGATCTCGAGAAGGCGCTCAAGCCAATGTGCACGATAATCCCGGCGATTCTTCATTGGAGCGGGATGCTCGCACTTCGGCCTAACCTGCCCACGGTGCCGTGGAGGGTCCGAAGACGTACTGTACCTCAGCAAGCCGGGTTCACCAGATTGCGGCATATTTTGTGTTAGATTTTTCGAGTACGATGTAACTGGGTCAAAGATGGACACTTTGACTCAAAGTAACATTTCTTTATTTCGTCGTCAATATGCTGTACAAATGTGAGCTCGCAGACCTTTTTTTAGTTGTAATTATTCTTTGTATCGATTTCTTTTGCACCGACCTAAATATAACCTATCATAATTTGTTTTAGCATACTTATTTTTAGCTGTAGTCACTGATGAACAGTAACATAACATAAAACACGTTTGTAATCATATATGAAAGAATAGCAACCTATTGTTCATGCATGTGCATGGATTCTTACTTGCGGTACAAGCTACCTATTCATATCTACCAAAATACAATGTATTAGTCCTTCTAATAAACTTTTGTTTGAGGTACATAAATGTCTACATATTACAACGTAAATAGCCATAATATTGCTACACAGTATTTAGTGGTTCGCGACAAGTTTTACGATTGTGTCCCGACGTACCACATCGACTGCACTTGCGCGGTGGACGGACCTCGCCTGTGGAAGGAATCCTCACCGTTTGTCGCCGTCCAACCTTAACGACCTTCTTCGGTGGTTGAACATCGATATTCACAAACCCCGGAGAACTCTTCCATGTTGAGGATGAACCCACTGGAAATATTGGTTCTGCATATGCCAACATCCAGTTGTTGACCGTGTACGCCTCATCGCATAGTGTGTACGGATTTATGCTACGAGAACTGGCTGCAGCAATAGCATGGGAGCACGAGACTTTAAAATAATCAAACTCCCGACAAGTACACGTCTGCGATTGCAAGTCAACGTCCCCAGAGGTTCCCGTCGCGTACCTCAAAATTAAACTGGTCGATGTTCATAACAATGTGTCTCCGTGCATTATCCGGAGCTTCGGCAATCATTTCCTCTGCGTAGTCAGACAACGTACTCTGACGTGAAGAAGCAAGCGTCCGACGTTCGTAGAACCACCTCTGCAACACACCTCTGATATGATCAAGTAATGCGATGACTGGCAACTTACGTGCATGCGTGAAAAGGGCATTAACGGACTCTGCAATATTGGTGGTCATCTGTGAGTATCTTAGTTTCGTCTGAAAGCAGCGAGCCCATCGTTCCTTTCCTATAGCTTCCAGATATTCCCTCACTCCTGGGTGTGCGCACAGTTGGACCCAGTTCTCATTGAAATATGACTCGCGAAATGCTTTCGCAGCCTTAAAAAATAATGCCTCCAACGCGGGCGTTTTAAATTTGGCCAGCAAGCTCATATTTAGATGATGTATACAAAAGCAATGAAATGCAGTAGGAAATACCTCATCAATCGCTTTACAAATGACGGCATGTCGATCAGAAATGAAGACCAAATTCTGAACGGTGTCGACAACACTCTTCAATTGAGTCATAAACCATACCCATGATGCGACGCTCTCACTCCCGACTACTGCAAAAGCAACTGGGTATATTTGGTTATTCGCATCAACAACAGAAGCAGTTAGTAATACACCTTCGTACTTCCCTTTAAGGTGTGCCCCGTCAATAACCAAAACTGGTCGAATGCAACACATAAAACCTCTAATTGATTGACTCATGGCCACGAAGACATATTTGAAGTACTTGCTATCATCCAACTCCAATTCAAATATAGTACCTGGATTCATGATTTTCACGGCTTCCCCATAAGCGGGTAGTAGCCCGTACGATGAAGCTGGATCCCCTCTGATAAGTCGGAGTGCTTCTTCGCTCAAACGTCAGGCCTTGTCGTAACTCATATTTACACCATACTCCTCACGAATATCTTGCATGATGTCCTTCGGCCTGTACGTGCAAGAAACATCAGTAAACTTTGATTGTACTAGATGACCGACCACCCAACTCTTCGCCTGACGATGATCCTGTTTCATAACGGCACCATTGCACTTATAGTGGACTGCGATATATTTCTTTATCTTAAACAGATTGCAATCTCTAATCTTAGTGGCTCTAAGTTGCCACGTGCAAGTAGGATCGATGCATCGCAGCAAGTATAGTTCCGGCGTAGACTTCTTCACTCGAAACTGAAAGTTCTTCCGCAATGCAAGTAAATGCATTTTCATAACTAGTTTCTTCTTTGAGTCGAATACGTCACCCTCCTTAACATCATTGGTGTCAGCCGATTGGACCATGGCTTGCAATCTATCACCTTCTAACTGACCGGTGACTCTATTGCTTGCCATTTCATGGACGGCGTCTACAGGATATTCAGCCATTGTATTATGAATTGTTACCTTTTCATGCTCATGTTGCACATCAAGTCGATCACTGGTGTACTCATTTCCATATTCCCCTTCGTCGTCTCCTTCTCCCATGTCGGTCATTGGACGATATGATTCATCACTATCTTCATCCACATTTTCACTTCCATTCCACAAGCCAGGCACATCCCAATCATATGCCCTATCATCTCCTAAATTACAAGGAACAACATCTGACCCTAACGGTGTGAGAGATGCTATATCATGACCAATATGACCAAAGTAGGGGTGGTGGGTGGGAAGAAGAGGGGTTCGACGACGAGGACGGAACTGACGGACTTGAAAATGAGGGTCTCGGAAATAAGGGTTTTGCAAATGGGAGGGCACAAGCTGAGGGAATAGAAACATTGGACACGTGTTGGCCTAAATAATATGGGAAAGAAGGCATGTACGGTTCATTCTGATGTACCTTCTTTGGCACGGTAGATATGTATAGCGGCAATTCAGAGACATCTTCACCAGTCAAGAAGAAAGTCAGGTCATCGTCGTCAGTTATTTCCATTACACAAACCTTCGCCTTAAAATTATATACACGTCTAATTATGATATCTTCCTGTCATGGATTTATACTACTTAGCCTACATACATGTCCTAGAAATTCAGCATAGGTGATTTTACTATCCACAGTCAATCCTCTTGTACGACCACCCACGTAATCCTTTTCAATATCTTTCCATTCTCCACCGAATGATATACAAACACGAGGCATCCTACAAATAGACCAAAACACTATAATTAAATACAAATCAATAAATTTACAAACAAACAAGAAAAATTCAAGATATATATTGCATGGTCTCGGTCCCTATCCCGGTCCCAATCCCTATCCCGGTCCCAATCCATATCCCGATCTACCCCAGTTTATCCCCATCTCGGTCCCGGTCCCGGTCGTATCTGGACATGAAGGATCGGGCTTGAGTTTACCTTCTATCTCGGTCTCAAACCCGGTTCTAAATTTCATCCTGGTACCAATCCCAGTCCAAGATAAATTCTAGACTCCATTTCTGTTTTCCGTAAAATAACGTTTTTTTCTAGAAAAATGATAAAATTTCGTATCATTACAAGTTTGAAGAAGTACAATATTCTAAAATGATGAAATTTACATACCTATATTGTGAAAACAATGGATTCGAGATAACGGATTATGTGGGGACTGATCGATTGGATAATGTGGGCCAACAATCACGTGGAGAAAATCTTGAGTATTGGAAAAAAAAGACGTGACTTATGTATGTGGTGATTTGGAGTTGAAAAAACAAAGTGAGAATTGTTAAGTTGGTGGTTGGTGGGTTGGTTGGAAATTTATTATATCATAAATGCATTTATTATGAAATGAGGGTAATTTAGTCAATTTACATGATAAAATAAGGGGAGGGGTCAGAAATCTGAGGTGAAGGGGTCTAAGTAAAAAATCAAAAGGGGGTCAAAAATCCAGAGTGGTTATTGATAGGGGTCAAAAATCCCAATTTCCCCACTTCTAACTTGTATATTTAAAGGATTGAATGTGGGATGAACTCTTTTCACATCGCACCTTTCACTTGAGGTTTGAATTCGAGAATTTCTCTCTGTTTTTTAATATTTCTCCTCGAACTCGGAAGTCCAAAAGATAATATTAAGCAATTTGAACTTTTTACATCACACCTTTAACTTGAACGTTCAAAGGGTTGAATTTTAAGTCCACCTTTAACATTCACATCGCACCTCGGACCCATGGGTTTAGAGGATTGAATTTCTTGAACCTTCCATATCGCACCTTTAACTTAATCGTTCAAAGGATTGAATTTTGGTTCCACAATTAATATTCACATCGCACCTCGACCCTATGGGTTTCGAGGTTTGAATTCGATCAATTTTTTATTTACCTTACCGGTTTATAAGTCTTATAGGAGACCGTGGCCCCCATTTAATTTCTGATCGAACTCAGAGTCACGAAATTAAATAATCCCGTTTATTAAAAGTTCCGTCCCTTGAAAATTTTTACAAGTCCATTTTAGGACCATTTTGATATTTCAAGGGTAATAGCGGTTTAGGTGCTCTACGTTCCATGGATGTGCAAGTACATTTCCTTCCAGATCGGCCAGCATGTATGTTCCAGGTTGGACTATGGCTTTAACCTCGAATGGTCCTTCCCAACTTGGGTCAAGAGTGCCCACATGACTTTGAATCTTCCTTAAGACTAAATGTCCAACTTGAAAGCTTCGAGGTCGAACTCGGGTGTTGTAATGTCTGGCCATTCTATTCTGATACTCTGCTAGGCGTAGCTGAGCCATTTCCCTTTTTTCTTCCAACAAGTCAAGGTTAAGGAGTAGCTCTTCTTCATTCTTCGTTGGCTCGTACTACTCTACCCTGTCTGTTGGTATGCCGATCTCAACTGGTACAACAGCTTCGGAGCCAAAGGCTAGTGAGAACTGAGTTTCGCCAGTTGACTCTCTCGGGGTGGTTCGATATGACCATAACACTTCGGGTAGTTCCTCGGCCCATCTTCCTTTTCTGGAGTCCAATCTCAGTTTGAGTCCTCACTTTATAATTTTGTTTATTGCTTCAACCTGGCCATTAGCCTTAGGATGAGTAGGGGACGAGCTGAGATGACTTATGCGCAACTTTTTACAGAAATCTTCGAACTTTGTATTGTCGAATTGCTTTCCTTTGTCCGTGACGATAGCGTTCGATATGCGGAAACGGCATACAATGTTCGTCCATATGAAAGATGTGACTCTGGACTCCGTGATGTGGGATAGCGCCTCGGCCTCGGCCCACTTGGTGAAGTAGTCCATAGCGACAACGGCGAATTTGGTTTGCCCTTTGCCTAGAGGCAAAGGACCTATGATATCTACTCCCCATTGCGCGAATGGCCATGGGGCCAAGATTAGGGTGAGCAGTTCGGGAGGCTGATGTATGATATTTGTGAAGCGTTGGCAATTGTCGCAGGTTTTTACAAACTGCTTTGCGTCCTGTTCAACAGTGGGCCAATAGTACCCTTGTCGAACCACCTTGGCCGACAATGACCTGGCGCCAGAGTGGTTTCCACATACTCCTTCATGGATTTCCCTAATAATGTAAAGGTCTTCTTCAGGAGTTACACACTTAAGCAGGGGCAGGGAGAAGCCACGTCGGTACAACGCTCCATCTCGGAGTATGAACCAAGCTGCTTTCCACGCCATCTTCTTTTGCTCCTTCAAATCTAGCAGCGGAGTTCCTTTGATGAACTCCACGATTGGGTCTATCCACGAGGGCACTGGAGTGTCAACCTGCATCACGTCTGGCTCCAAGATTGAAAGATTGTCCAAGATCTCAACCGGGACCGACCTGGCCAGGTCGGTTTTGTTGGATTGGTATGACAACCCTAGAGGGGGTGAATAGGGTTTAATTAACAAAATATAAACTTTTTAATAAATTGGCCCAATTTAAACAAAAATTATACACTTTTTGAGATATTCAATTTTAACAAAGTAAGATAAAATAAATTCTAAGGCAAACAAGAGAAATTTAAATCAAACAATCAAATTCTAAGATTAATTGCAAAAATAAATAAGAGAGAGGGTTAGAGAAATTTGACACCGGGAATTTTTATAGTGGTTCGACACAACTGTCCTACTCCACTTCCCAAGCACCTCTTGGGTTGTAAATTGAAATTCTGACTCTTTCCACGTTAGGAGTCAAACCGGTACACTGCTCTTCACAAGAGCAAAGACGATCCTCTCCACGGTGAGGATCACACCGTTACAATGAGTTGAAGATTTTGAAACACACACTTACAAACTCTCAAATAGAGTAAATATACAAATTTGAGCTCACAAAAATTTCAATCCTCACAACAATAAAATTGCTCTCACAAATAAGATGGAAAGAAAAATTGAGAACTTGGAGAGATTAGCAAAATGACAATTTTGAAGTTACGGAGGATTGGGAATAAGAGAATTGTTGTGTAATTTTGAATGAGAAGTTTAGTTTAAATAGAGGGAAGAAAATGGTAAAAAAAATCAAGTTCAAATTTAAACCATTAGATCTTAATCATTAAGAAAGAATGGTTGAGATAATTTAAAAAAAAAATAAATTAAGAATAATATATATATATATTATATATAATTAAAAAAAACTTGTCACATCTCTTTTATATATATATGTGAGAAAACGGTAAACTTTTCAAAAAATTTTTTTTTTTAATATTGACACTGCATTTAATGTGAAGTGAATTTTTTTTAACAAAGTTAACAACTGTAACTTTTGACTTTTTCTTTTTTATTTATTTTTTATTTTTTTAATCTTTTTCTTTTCTTTTTCAATATATATATATATATTTTAAAAAGAAGCTTGTCACTTGTTAACTTACGAACAGTCCACGTCATCTTCTCGGGTATTTTTCCTTCCAATTTGTTTCGATCGTAACTTCTCCGTTTGAGCTCCGATTTGGATGATCTAACAGTCGTTGGAATCGTTGTAACGAGCTCTACACTGTGGACACTTTAAAATACAAAAAATGTCAATAAATAAAATTAAGTTTGTTATCATCAAAACATTAATTAATTAATTAATTAAAATTAATTAATTTGAGATTAAGGCCAAAAAGCCAACAGGTTTCGTATGTTGACGCCAATTTAGCTAAGGCGTCTGTATTGGAATTTTCTGATCTTGGCACTTGATTCACCTCGTAAGTCTTGAACTGGGCGACGTGCGATCTGACTTTGGTTAAATACTTTTCCATCCGGGAGTCTTTTGCTTGATACTCCTCCTTAATCTGGTTTACGACCAACTGGGAGTCACTAAAGACCTTGATGTGTACGGCCCCCAGCTCTCTGGCAACACGCAGGCCTGCCAAAAGTGCCTCGTACTCGGCTTCATTGTTTGAGGTCCGAAAGTTGAACCCCAGGGCATACTGAAATCGCTCGCCACCTGGTGCGAGCAAGAGGATTCCTGCCCCGCACCCTTTCTCATTGGAAGATCCATTCACGTAGACTGTCCTTGGGAGATCGGCCCCGACCGATTGAGGCGGTGGGATGAGCTCCGCGATGAAATCGGCCACTGCTTGCCCTTTCAGTGCACTTCGGGGTTCGAACTGGATATCATATTCACTCAACTCCATTGCCCACTTCATCAAGCGCCCTAATGTTTCTGGTTTATGGAAGATGCTCTTCAAGGGCAATTTGGTAAGTACCACGACGGTGTACGCTTGGAAGTATGGCCTGAGCCATCGGGCCGAGGTGACTAAGGCGAGGGCCAGTTTCTCCATCTGGGGATATCTGGTCTCAGCCTCGGTCATGGCCTTACTGGTATAATAGATGGGACCTTGGCGCACCCCTTCCTACTTGATTAGGGCCGAGCTGACGGCGCTGTCTAACACCGATAGGTACAAGTGGAGCTTGTCTCCTGGCAATGGCTTGGCGAGCAAAGGTGTCAAGCAAAGATAATTCTTCAACTGCTCCAGTGCTTGTTCGCACTCTGCCGTCCATTCGAATGGTCCCTTCTTTCTTAGGACTTTGAAGAAAGGAAGACACTTATCTATTGACCTCGAGACAAATCTATTCAGAGCTGCAACCCTTCCATTGAGGCATTGAAGCTGTTTCAAAGTTTTGGGCACTTTCATCCCGAGCACGGCCTTTATCTTTTCTGGGTTAGCCTCGATCCCTCGGTTGTTTACCATAAAACCAAGGAACTTCCCCGAGGAGACTCCAAAGGCACACTTGGTTGGGTTGAGCTTCATTTGATACTTTCTTAGAACTCCAAATGCTTCGGCCAGATGGGAAATATGCGACTTTGACTGCTTGCTCTTGACAAGCATGTCGTCTACATACACTACCATATTCCGGCCGATCTGCTTGGCGAACATTTTGTTCACCATTCTTTGGTAGGTCGCCCCCTCATTCTTAAGGCTGAAAGACATAACCTTATAGTAATACAGACCTTGGTCTGTTATGAATGCGGTATGATCCTGATCTGGGACATGCATTTTGATTTGGTTGTATCCTGAGTAAGCATCCATGAAGATGAGCAGCTCGTGCCCTGCTGTTGCATCTACGAGCTGGTCAATCCTTGGTAGCGGGAAGCAGTCTTTTAGGCATGCCTTATCTAAATTTGTAAAATCTACGCACATCCTCCACTTCCCGTTAGCTTTTTTAACTAATACAACATTAGAGAGCCACTCGGGATACAAAATTTCTCGTATATATTCAGCTTTTAAAAGTTTGTTAACTTCTTCGACAATTACATCACTCCTCTCCCTATTTACAGGTCTTCTTTTCTGTTTTACAGGTCGGAATGACGGGTCTACGCTGAGGCGATGCACCATGATCTTTGGGTCGATGCCTGACATGTCCTCGTGAGACCATGCGAAGACATCCGAGTTGGATCTGAGGAAGTTGATCAGTTCCTTCCTCTCAGTGGCCCCCAGCTTAGTTCCTATACTTACTTGCTTCTCAGGACTAAAATAAGGAACAAGCTCAAGCTCCTCTGTCGGTGCAGAAAACTCCCTTTTACCTGACTTTGGCAGGTCGGCCTCGAGCTTCGATAACTCGTCCCCGTTAGCTTGTCCTTCCAGGGTACACACTGATGACCCTTTAAGCGCGGAGGTATAACATTCCCTTGAAGCTTTCTGCTCTCCTCGGACCGTGCCCACTCCATTAGAGGTCGAGTACTTCAGGACTTGATGAAGTGTGGAAGGAATGGCCCGGAACGAATGGATGATGGGTCTCCCGAAGATGGCATTGTAGGCCGACCTACCGTCGATCACGACGAACTCGGCCATCTGGGTTACCTGTGTATCATCTTGCCCAATCGTGACCGGCAAGTCAATACACCTTTCTGGGGAGACCGATTCTCCAGAGAATCCAACCAAGGGCGTTGGACTCTTCTTCAACTACGTCCTGGTCCATCCCAAGGCAAGATATGTTGGAAGGGACAAGATGGCGGATGCGCCTCCATCTACCAGCACTCTTCTGACCACGACGTGATCAATCAGAGGAGCAATCACAAGCGCGTCATTATAGGGCAAGTGGACCCCCTCCATGTCAGTATCGTCAAAGGTAATGAAGCAGGTCGATCTCTGCTCCCTGATGATGCACACCTCGCGTCTGGCTTCGCGAGCTAGTTTTTTTCTTTTATTTCCAGATTGGCCCCCACTTGGGCCTCCGAAAATAGTATTGATTACCGCTGGTTGGTCCTCTCGTCGAGGCGGCGTCCTTGAACGCTTCCTCTCTTCTTTCTTTTCCACCGAGTTAGACCTCGGTTTTCCCACAAACTTTTTGAAGTAGCCATCTTGAATGAGATCTTCAATCTGGCGCTTCAGTTCCCAGCAATTTGACTTATTATGGCCGTGATCGCGATGAAAACGGCAATATTTATCTTTGTTGCATTTTTCTGGGTCTCCTCAGAGCTTCTCAGGCCGCTTGAGGAGCTTTTCCGTCCCAGTCTCCTCAATGTTTGTAAGTATTTCAGAGATTGTGATGGTGGTCGGGGTATAACGTTCGTAAGGTCGGCTTCGGTTGGGGCCACCGTCCGACCTGCGATACTCAGCCCGGCTGTTGGAGGAGGTTGATCCCTTGTCTCTAGACTTGGAATCAGCCTTCCTCTTCTCTTGGCTAGGCTTTTTCTGATCGATCTGTTTTTCAGGTCGGCCAGTCTTGGTCCGGAGGAGCTCTTGTCCATCAATGACTTTCTTCGCTTTTTGCAATACTTCGGCGAAGGTGGCTGGAGCCTCCTCTCCAAGCTTCACAGTGAGGGTCTCATCGGCCAGGCCGGTGAGGAAATAGCACATGGCCGAGTCATCAGAGCAATGTGCGACCTTCAGCTGCTCTTCCTGGAACCTTGTGACGTACTCTCTAAGCGTCTCACCCTCCTTCTGTCTAATGGTGGCGAGATGAGTCGATTTCTTTCTGTCATAGTGCCGGGAAGAGAACTGGCTAATAAATTCTTTCCTCAGCTGAGAATAGGTTCTTAGACCTAGCCGATAGTCTTCGATACCAAAGGCGTGCGCTGCCGGTGAGCGCAATCTGGAAGGCGCGACACTTGATTGCATCTGTCGCCGCTTGAAAGTCCATGAGGCCTTCGAAGACCTCAACATAGTCTTTTGGGTTCTTAAACCCATCATAAGGCTTCATGGTGGGAGTCTTGAATTTTGGAGGAATCGGAGCCTCCAGAATGTCCGAGGTAAATGGCGATTCTCCCAGGCCACCATCATCGAACAGACTTTCTTTTTTCTCGCACTTAGCTTTCAAGGCCTCAACCTGAGCATCAAACTTGCTCTTTAGCTGATCGAACTCCTCCTTTGTGATCACTCCCTCGGGAGTTATTGGATTGTAAGAGGACTCTGCCTGCTGGTTGGAGTTCCTGTGTGAGCAGGACGGAGATTGTCCCTTTCGGAGGGACGCGCTTCTCTTTCTATTGAGATGCTCGCAGAGATCACCCCTCTGGTGAGTTTACTCCTCGTCCTCATCTCCCTCAGGGTGCCCTTCCTCGACTGGACCGAGGTGATGACCCCTTTGTTTGCGCATGTCATCGCGTGCCACCCGGTTTTCAGACCGAGACCCGCGCCCGCAGCTTGCACCATCTCGTTGTACATCTCTTCCATGGTGCGCATCTGAGTGCGCATTGCCTCCATTTCTTTCTGGAGTGCATCAAAATTCTCCCCCGTTGGAGCTGGGGCTGGTTCTCGAGCAGCTCTCTTCGAAGCCCCACCTCGGTCGCGATTGGCCTTGGATGGCTTGGGATGTGCTGGTGGCAGAACGGGCGTGGTGATGCGTGCTGACCTGCGGAGGGACTTTGCCCCCAGGCCTTCATGAACTTGCCCTTCTACCACCTCTGTTCCAACCTCCATCTGGTGCCCATCATTGGCCGCTAGAGCTCTTTGGTCGGCTGTGTTGGTTGAGTTTGCTGGCTGAACCATTTTTGTTCACACTTTTAAATCGGGATGACTTAGATCTTCCTTCCCCACAGACGGCGCCAAATGTTTATGCAAGGGTCTGCACAACGATAATTCACGAACCAAGCTCGAACCCGATCTCCGGCTCGACCTGAACACAAGAGTGGACCTGCACAAGAGGGTAAACACTCCAACGCTCAAGTCAGTATATGTCGGACTCTGTATTTAGTTCGAGGTGAGATTCGATACCTGAGCATGAAATGAGGCCCTATATTTATAGGTGGGGGATCCGACAGTACACACGACCGACGGTTACATGTTTTTCTTCATGTCGGACCTGTCGGGTTCCGAGTAGATCGAACCCCAAACAGATCGGACTTCGGCATGTATACTTAACCTATTCCTGATGGGTGAACCCGACCTCTTCGGTAGGGCCGAGGTGGACCTAGGATATTTAATCCTTGAACACCAGTAAGTGTTTTCCACATGTCTAAGGTATTTTTACCCCCAAACAAAACCCATGAAAACATGGGATAGAAATGTCGACGTCTCGATGGTAGAAAATTGAATCTCCCATCGGATAATATATGTCTGTGTGCTGAAATGTGATGTTTGTAATACTATATTCGTTTTGAAAAAGAACGTTATAAGATTGTTCGTTTATATTTGCTTTATAAAGTTTCAAAATATTCTTTTACTTCTCAACATATTTCTATCGTATGATATTTGTAATATTATATTCTATTTCTATCATAAACTTTCAAAATAGGACCTAAATTTGGTCTTCATAGGTTTATAAATTTCTTTAAGAGCAAAACACTTAAAACCGTTTGGTCCGACCAAGATCGTGAGTTCGAATCTCTCTATCCTCAGTTTATTAAAAAAGAGGAGTTACAATAATACTTAATTATATCAAAGTGAATTTCCCCTTTGTAGAGACAAAATATTTTATTTTCATTATTGGACTTCCTTCCAAAGCTTGATATTTTTAATGTTTGTGGAGAGATCAAGGTAAGCCACTATATATTTTCATTATAGTGATTACTGTAAGTTATGTTTCATTTAGCAAATTAAATTGGCCATTTAATTTGATTAGGTGCGTAAGTTATAACCTTATCATATAACCTATTGATGACTCATTTAACTCCATACTTAAATCAACCGATTAAGCTATTATATATATATGGTTATTAGTAATGGCCTAAAAACCTGACAGAAACGTGAAGAATTTGGGTTCCTAAGCTTGCCTCTATTCATTCTCAAACACCATCTAAGGGAGAGATCGAGAGCTTAGAAATCTGGTTTTCATCTAACGTAGATTCGACAACAATGGCTGGAGATTAGTACGACTGTCTAAAATCTTCCGCTTTCAGTTTTTACTCTAAATCGTTTCATATGGAATTAGAAACATGTTAACTTTGAACAAAATTATGTTTTACATTTGTTATCAGAGCAAAATTATGTATCTGCCTTGTTGAGAATTGAAATCTACCATTTTGATGTTCGGTTAAATATTTCGATTCAATATCTTCTAGTGCTATTTGAGAATACTGTACGTGCTAATTTTTCTTATCGGCATAAGAATTTGTTTTATAATATGTATTATCTTTTTGTTAAAGAGAATTGGAGATGGTCTTTAGTATTCTCTTAAATAAAATTGTTCATTAATATGCCTTAAGCTTTGGAAAATCAATGTACTTTCCGGTGTGTTTTATATTTTATTTTTCTTCTCTGTGGTATATAATTGTGAAAATATCACTATTTTGAATATTAGAATTTAATATTGAGCATACGTACTGGAGTTTTGGTCGAGTCTGTGATTTCGTGGATCCTTCGCGTTGAGGACGGAATCTTGCGCTCACCGGAGACGATGACGTGGCTGTCAATTGCGTCGGTGGCGATGGCATGACTCAAGATAATGGCTCATGAGGGGTTCTCTTCATCGGAAGAGACTCGCAATAGTCTGGGCCCTCGGCTTGGCTTGCCTTTCGGCCGGCGATGTTGCATCGTCGATGGCGAGTTGGAAAGAGTGAAAGCGCTGCCCATGACAGTGCTCAGCTCACATGTGATGGAGATTAGGCTGTTGCCACAGGGCAACAACCAATAGCCACAACTTGGGCCCATCTGATCCAGGTGGTTTGGACCAAGCCCTTTTGGTTCTGGGCTTTTATGTGCAGGGTTTGGAGACAACTTTTGGTTATATACGTGGCTTTTAAAGCCTTGATAACATTTTTTTTTTAAGAAAATAAAAAGGACAGGTTTTCAAAATAATAATAGCAAAGTTCTATATAATATTATGTGCTCTTTATTTTAATACGTGTATTATTTATTATGTTTACACATACTTTTAGTATTAAAAAAAATTAAGGGTATTATGATATTATATAATTGTAGTTTTATTCATATTATTTAGAAAAATTGTTTCACGTTGCTTGCAATTTAATATGAATGAAATTTTGGATTTTATTAAATGTCTAAGTAATCATATAATTTTATTTAATTAAAGTTTAGCCACAGCACCTTTAATTTTGAA
The DNA here is from genome assembly GCF_013281855.1 of Momordica charantia. Lineage (NCBI taxonomy): Eukaryota > Viridiplantae > Streptophyta > Magnoliopsida > Cucurbitales > Cucurbitaceae > Momordica > Momordica charantia. The sequence continues at coordinate 6,175,445 of NW_028275162.1, read as the reverse complement.
TAAAGTTATATATTAAGTTTATGGATTACATTTAGAAATTAGACATTTGTGGTAATTAATCATAATTGATGCAATAAATTTTATCCTACAGGAACTTTTGTTATATTTTTATGATTAATTAGGATATAATATCAAATTAGTTTCTTAATCTACCCACAGGAATTAAGAAATGAATTTAGTTTGATAGTTTTGTCATAAAGATTAGTATGAATCTATTCGAATTAGAACTTTAGCCCACAGGCAAGTTTTATGTCTCTGATTCATATCTTTTGTGTGATTTACATTGGTAAATTCATGATAATTTTATTTTGGTCTCGAATATTGTGACATTAGCATGTATGTTTATTTAATGCATCTTTACCTCCTGGAAATTACTCTGAAATGAAAAATGACATTCCCGTATTAAGAGACGATAATTATAAGGCTTGGAAGGAAAGAGTTCTCCTTCAATTGGGGTGGATGGACATTGATTATGCTATCCGTAAGGAAGAACCTATAATTACGGATGACAGCAGTGCAGATGATATTGCTCTTTATGAACACTGGGAGTGATCTAATCGCATTTGTGTTATGTTCATAAAGACAAATATATCTGGTAGCATTCAAGGTTCGGTTGATCAGCATGACAATGTCAAGGCATTGCTGAAGGCAATTGATGAATAATTTGTGTCTTCAGATAAGGCACTTGCTAGCACCCTGATTCTTCAATTTTCATCCATGAGGCTCACTGCGGTTAAGGGTGTACGTGAGCACATCATGAAGATGAGGGATATTGCGGCTCAATTGAAGAACCTTGAGGTTGATTTATCTGAGTCTTTTATGTTGCACTTCATTCTGAACACCCTTCCTTAGCAATATGTGCCTTTCAAGATCTCTTACAACACACATAAGGACAAGTGGTCTATTAATGAATTGATGACCATGTGTGTTCAAGAGGAAGGCAGGCTGATAATGGAACGGGGAGAGAGTTCATTCCTGAGAAGAATAAAGACAAAGCCAAGATCAAAGGGAAAGACAAGGTACCTCCTAAGGCTGACATCAAGAAGGAAGAGTCTAAGTGTTTCTTTTGTAAGAAGAAGGGACACATGAAGAAAGACTATCCTAAGTTTCAGCAATGGCTTAAAAAGAAAGGTAATGAACTCTCTTGTGCTTGTTTTGAATGCAATATGGTTGAAGTTAATCATAATACATGGTGGGTTGATTCTAGTTCTACAATCCACATTTCGAAATCCTTACAGGGTATGACAAACCTAAGGAAGCCAGTAGGAAGTGAGCATAACATCTATTCTGGAAACTAGATGAGCTCGCATGTGGAAGGCGTTGGGACGTGCAATTTAGTTCTTAGCAGTGGCTTTATTTTGTGTTTGGAAATGGCCTTTTATATACTTGGCTTTTCAAGAAATTTAATTTCAATTTCTAAATTTGTACCGCTCGGATTTTCTTTTGATTTTTCAAACAATGGTTTGAGTTTATTTTATAAATCTAAACTAATTAGGAATAGTACACAGTTTGATGATCTTTTTCAAATGAATTTGCAAAATGATGCCACTTATACTGCTATGCATGTTCAAATGAATGTTGGAACTAAAGATGTATTATGAATGAAGATTCCTCTATGTTATGGCATCGGAGATTGGGATATATTTCCGTTCAGCGAATTAAGAGATTGATAAATGATGGAGTACTTGGTGCTCTAGATTTTACTGATTTTGACACTTGTGTAGGTTGAATAAAGGACAAGCAGACCAATATGTCAAAAAAAGGGTGCCAAAAGGAGTTTTACCATTTTGGAAATCATACATACGGATTATTGTCCTGACATGGACATACATTGTCAGAAGTATTTCATCTCCTTTATAGATGAGACTACTCACGATACATGTATCTCTACATGCTTGATCATAAAAGTGAAGGCTTAGATGCTTTCAAGTTATTCAAGGCGGAAGTAGAGTTACAAACTGGTAAACAAATTAAGATCGTAGATAGAGGTGGTGAATACTATGGTAGGGCGATGGACATGGGGATGGTGTGGCGGATGTCCATGAAGACGTAGTTGATCAAAATGCCCAGAACGAACAAGTGGACCCCGAGGTAGCAGAGGTCGACACTGTTACAGTTAGCAAGGAAATAGCCATGGACCTCGATATAGATATGGTCGACATAGGCACGGTTGATAAGGAAAAAACCGTGGAACTTGAGGTAGAATATGTGCTTCAAGGAACGCCTCCTGATTATCCCAAGGACGTCCAGAGTACGGGCATTGCTACATCGAAACACGTGGGAGATGTTGACCTCGACGCCATTCAATACCAGTCACCGCACAAGTATCTCAATTGCTGCGCACTAACTTATTTTGGTTGGGATTACGTTGACGTTGTTCTAATGATAACATCTTTTTAGGTTCAGATTCTAGATGATTTATCACATACCGACACTGACCCAGATATCGTATCCCAGCACAAGCTTCCGAGGAAACATAACCACAAGGCCAAACTCGTGTGGATGACGGCGACGTACGTGTGTTATCTCAGCCAGTCACGTGTCCACCCCCTCGTTGTGGAGAAAGGGAAAAGAAAACATCATGGAGACTTAGGGTCGTACGAAGTTAGAGTGAGCGAGAAACGAAAAAAGGAAATTGTGTACAATCCAGTTCCAGATCTCCCAGCCGCAGAGGAGGTCAAATTCCAAAAGTGGATTGAAGACTTCGAATCAAATCATTCGTCCCGACGACACTATATGCGTATAAAAAAAAGTCGTGGTTTCGTGACCTACTTAGACCGAACAACTGGTGCACGAATGAGTTACATAGGTTTAGAATGATGGAGGGTGGAAAATCTTTATTTTTTGTGTATATTACTTTTAATATGATGGTGATAGTTGCATGTCATTGATTCACTAGTCATGTTCGTTCGGAAGAAGCTGGAAGAACGTCCTGACCTATGTTCTCGCCAATTCACCACTGGAGATATTGTGTTGTCGGTACGTCCCACGTAAATACTCCATTTTTGTTCTCTATTTCTTATCTATGCCTAACAACATCCATATTAAATGTACAGAACTTTTTTCGTCGAATTGATGGTCTATACGAGCTGGTATGTTCAAAAAATGCCACACCAGTAGATGGTGATAAAGAGCATGATTGGGATGCGCGGGAGAGTATCGTCATGGCATACATCGATGGAAGTCATTCGGACTACCCGCTCAAGTAGCGTGAGATGGAGGCTGTCTATTTACCCTTCAATGTCAACAGCAACCATTGGGTTATGATATGCATAGACTCCGTTGAAGGTGAGATCGTTGTCTGGGACTCCTTGAGGTCTATTACCTCAGATGCATCATTGGAGTAGCAACTGAAGGTCATGCGCACAGTCATCCCGCCGTTACTGCATAAATCTCAGGTCATCGTGGTACGCCCAAACCTACCAATGACACCATGGCGAATTCTTAGGATTACATTGGCACCGCAGTAGTTTGGTAGTAGAGACTGCGACATTTTTTGTGTTAAGTATTTTGAATATGATGTAATAGGGACTTCTTTATAAACATTGAGACAAAACAATATGTCATACTTGAGGAGGCAATTTGTCCTCCAGCTATGGTCTAATAAAGCAGTTTGGTGATCAATTGTACGAAATATTTTTCAATATATTCTCTATAATCTCTATTTGGTAATCATTTAGTAATCACTTTATTATCGGAAATAATCAAGTGTACGAACTATTTAATCATTGAATCTCTATTTTCTTAGCTCATTGAATTTTACGGTCGGGGTCGAGTATAATTTGGTCGAGAATTATGGAAATACGTGAAAATATGCCAACTTTTGGTTCAACCTCACCCGAGATCAAGCCCGAGAATTTTGACAGAACCTGAAAATGACCCAACCTTGGGCTTCAACTCGCCCGAGATTGAACCAAAATTTTGACAGAACCAAAAAATGAGCCAACATCGGGGTCTACCACGCTCGAGATAGAGCCCGATAATTATGACAGAATTTGAAAAGCATTATTCTTGACCTAGTCTATTTCTTTTGCAATCCGAAATGAACCTACAAAATACATAATTTGAATGCCAGCAAAACCATAATGTAGTAGTATTTACATAGCACACATAGTTCCGACTATAATAAAACAAAATTCAATAACAACCATATCATTTTGTTCGGAGCAGCTGCCTACACATCTTACGGTTGTGTCCAACGTTTCCACATCGCCCGCATTTGTGTAACTGTCGGACTTCCCCGACTGATGGTATTCACACAGTTTGGCGACGTCCAACACGAGAAACAAATTTTGGTGGCTTAATCGTCTTCGACACGTATTCATCGAGTAAAATCTAATCTTCCTCATCTCCGAGTGGATACACGGATTCGACGTAACCAAGTATGAGGGTTTCGATTCGGTACCTATTGGAACCTAATGAATTCACTCTAATGTTTCGAAAAACTGCCTCATTAATGGCGTGAGAGAATGGAATCTCGAAATAGTCAAATTGTTTACATGTACAGGTCTTGCTATTCAGGTTGACACTTACCTTGGACGTACCATCATGCACTTTGAATTTGAACCGATCAATTGGCCTGACATGATGATATCGAGCTTATTCTGCCTCTTCTTTAAGAATATCATCTGCATATTTAGTAAGAATTGTTCCTCGACTAGAGGCAGCTGTCCGCCTCTCATAAAACCATTGTTGTAATAGAGCTCGACAATTTTCAGAGCTGTTATTGGCAAAGTACGAGCATGAACAAGTATCGCATTCATGGATTTGGCAAGATTTGAGGTCATTTGGTTATACCTCATTCCAGGTTGATATGCACGAGCCCACTTGTTGAATCTGATGTCTTCCAAATATTTATAGACTCTTGGGAATCCGGTTAGTTTGCCTCAATAGTAGCGAAACTTTGATACCATGAACACCTTTGCTACTTTATAGAAAAGTTTTTACATTCCCTCGTTTCTAAACCTCTCATTCAATTTCATCACTACATGATGCATACATGTGACGTGCGTTGCATCAGGAAACACCGTTACCATGGAGTTTGTGATACTTTGATGCCGGTCAAATACAAAAACCAAACCGTTTATGTCACCTATACAAATCTTAACCCGCTCGAAAAACCAAACCCTTGTACTTCCCCTTCAGATGTGCCCGTCAATCATAAGTATAGGTCGTATGCAACTTCCAAAACCCTTAATCGAGCATCCCAAGGTCATGAATGTGTACTTGAAGAATGTGTCGTCCTCCAATTTCATGTGGAAAACTGTTCCTTGATTCACGGTCTTCATAGCCTCTCTATACTTAGAGTATAGTACGACTCTTTAGGCAATCTCATCAATAGGCCTAATGCGACTTCTTTTGCTCACCATGCCTTTTCATATCGGACATTGACACCATAATTCTTTCGCATATCATTCATAATATCTTTAGGCTTGTAACGACAGCTGACCTCCTCAAAGTTGGACTTTATCAACTGACCCACCACCGAACTACCGGCTTGTCGATTGTCATGTGTAAGTGTCGGTCGTTCGCAACTATGATTCTCAGAAAATGTTGAGATGAGAAAGGTATCCGAACCTTTGATTCTTCTTGCACGTAGGGCCCATTTGCATCCCTCTTCCGTGCATGGTATAGATAATAGCTTTGTAGTAGATTTCTTAACATTGTACTCAGAATTCCTATTGATAGCAAAAACGTCCAGTTTAAATTGTAATTCATCATTAGATCGAAAAACACTACCAATTACAATGTCGTCAATAAAATCATCCTTATTACAAATTTTATCGATATGTTCTAAGGATGCATGCTGACTATTAGTAGTTGCACAAAGGACATTCCTACTTACAGACTGTAATTCAACAACAGGTGTTCTAGAGGATAGATCACTGCCACAAACTAGGTCATCAGATTCATTCCTTATTCTCAGTTTCTATGTAATCATCATCCTCATTCTCAGTTCCTATGTAACCATCATCCTCATCCTCATACTCATGGTCCTCATCACCTCCGACATCATCCCACTGACTGAAGTGTTCTTGTTCATCTTTGCCTAAATTGCATGGGACAACATTATCCGTCAATGGAGTCATAAATTGTACAGAAGATGGCGGGTTGACAGTACGTATAGGTGAGTGCATGTGATTTAGTGGGACAGAAGAATGAACATTTCGTTCTACTTGGCGTGGAAATGAAGCGAATGTTTCGGTTTAGGGATATAATGTATTATCATGTGAGTTACTACCATTATCTTGTCTTTCCTTTAGTATAACAGATACATACAAGGGCACTTGAAAGGGATGTAGAGGGCCCACAAGGTAAAACCACGAGCATATATTATGCAGCTCATCAGTGGATTTTTATTTCACGATAAATCTAACACATTAGTTCATCTCATGTTCCTTCTGCTACTGACTGATTTCGAGGAAGCTAGACGATATTCATGGGGTAGTGCATGCCTTGCATGGTTATATCGAGAACTCTGTCGGGCTAGTCGAGCTGATGCCCTGGATATAGCAGGTCCGTTGATACTTTTACAAGTGTGGGCGTGGGATAGGTTTCCTACAATTGCTCCACAACACCATGTACTTACTCCTGAACAATATGTTGGACGTCCTCTCAGTGCACGGTACATTAATTTCAATTTATTTATATGTGATTTTTAAATTATATGTAACTGAATAAGTTTTACATAATGCAGATGGAATGAAGTTTTGATAGCTTCTGAACAATCTACAAACATGTTGGTTCAATATCGAACATGTTTTGATCGACTTAAGCCCAACGAGGTATATTACTTAGAAATAAATAATTATAATTAACTTAATAATAATATTAATTCTTATTTATTAATGATTTCAGATTATCTGGACACCGTACAATCACGACATTATGACTCTATTACCTGAATATTGTCATAATGGGCGAGATATTTGGTTGACTTCAAGCCCTCTTATATGTTTTCATATTATCGAGTGGCATCTACCGAATCGAGTGTTGCGACAATTTGGACTTTTACAGAATAAACCATCATATTGTAATACTGACACGAGTCTACATCACATCGACCTACGAGGAAAACATGATCACAATTGGCAACGTCAACATGCAGCATATATATCACTATGGCGTCAGCGTCGTGAACGGTGTGCATTTAGTGATGTGACAGATATGCCGGCCGTGTCAGATGATTATCAACAGTGGTATGATTCTATTACAATAAAGTATATCACACGTGAATCTACTTATCACGGTTACATGGTTAGTATTATATTTCTTATATTTTTTAATTACAAATTTAAATCAAATTTAATATTAATAATTATTATATCAATTACAGGATTCTTTTATTAGCAATGTACAGAATTTTGCAATACAAGAAAATCTACCTGTATTAAAAACAATGTGTGATACTTGCATTAGCATAACTGAATCAAATTCAGTTTATCCAAGAGTAGCTTCAAACTTCGAAATGAGGCGTCCTCGTCGTAGGCGCAATCAAGCACAACCAAATGAAGAAGTTCAAGAAGAAGTACAAGAAGCTGAACAAGTTCAGGAACAAAATGAAGATGCTATAGGAGATGAACAGATTATGAATACTCCTATACAATCACATTTTCTAATGATTCCTACACCAGGAGTTCATTTAGACACCGCATATACTTCAGTTCTTCAACCTGACCCATCACTTGTTCAACAAGAACCTCGTCGTGGACGTCGCGTATGAAGACCACGACAATGTGGTACATGATTATCTATATTTTGTAATATGTTTAAAAGTTTAAGACAGGTTTTTGTATCGAATATGTTTTAAAACTTTTATCCAAAAGTAGCTTTTAGTTTAATTTTAGAACTTTAAACTTTAATCACATTTTAATCAAAATTTAAAATATAATAACAAAAATTAAAATAATTAATTGCATCTTAATTAAAAATTTCGCAATATTAATAAAATAGATTCTGCAATATTAATAAAAGTAACAATAAAAAAATATGAAAACTCAATAGTAATAAAATTAATTTTGCAATATTAATAAAAGTAATAATAAAAAATATATATGAAAACTCACCAAAAAAAAGGTGAAAAATGTTTGGAACTTCAGCGGAAAAAAAAAGAAGAAAAATGTGTGGAAGTCGCGTGCGTTGGGTGCGATTTCCGTGGAAGTCGCGTGCATCGGCTGTGAAGTCGCGTGCGTTGGCTGCGACTGTTGGAAGTCGCGTGCGTTGCCTGCAACTTCCGTTGGAAGTCGCGTACACTTCCACGTCAATAACACCTCACCCGTCACATAGACAATCCAAGTTGCACGGAAGTAGCGTCCATTGTATGCGAGGTTTGATCCCTCCTTTGATCTAACCTATTTTTGTCAATAGTTTCAAAAACCTAAATTACTTTTGTATTTATTTATTTAATTTACATCTATTTAGTTATTATTTTTAAATTAACATTATTTTTGTAATTTCTTTTTAAAATGTCATTATTTTAAAACTTACCCTCTTCCCATCCCAAACCCTAATTTTCTTCTTTCTTCTTCTTCTTCTTCTTCTTCTTTCTTTCTTCTTCTTCCTTCTTCTTCTACTTCTGCCGTTTCTTCTTCTTTCTTCTTCTTCTGCCGCTTTGAGAACGTACGGTGAGTCAAAAATCCCTATATTTCAGTAAGCACCACTGTTTTAGTAAAATACCAGTTAAAGTGACTGTTACTTCTTTGAAGTTTGATCCGCGCATTCTTAAAATTTCCAGTTAATTTTATATGTTCTTATAGTGACTGTTACTTTTTTCATCTGTTTATTATTAATACCAGAAAGTATCAAGATAGTTCTTTTGCACAATGGGTAGTAAAAAGAGAAGCTCTAACTCAACAGATGGAATGGAGATCCAGTTAGATACATTAATGGGTGACAATAGTGCTGTTTCAAAATCCTTAAAGAAAAAATTGAAGAAGGATAAGCAGGAAGATGGGGATGTTAATACCCCCTCTTCTACCACTCCTGATTCTGAGAAACCCATGGAGAGAAAAAAGAAAAGAAAAACATTCGACAAAGAGAGAAAGCGAGCTATTTTGGAAAGTGGAGAGTCCAAGGAAAAACAAATTAGTGTTAACTGTAAAGCTGATGAGACTAAGCCGTCTTCTGTGTCTGTTTCAAGCAGTGGTCTCCCTGAATTTCATATTAGTGTTTTCAAGGACTTGGCATCTGCTGACATTTTTGTGAGAGAATCAGCTGCAGAAGCTTTGGCAACTGAGCTGCTAAAGGTTCAAGAAGCATATGACAAAATCGAAAATAAGGATTTGGTTGAGGGTGGGTTAAAACTGGAAGCTGAGAAGGATGATGGCTTGGATAATTGTGCACCATCTGTTAGGTATGCTGTACGTAGACTGATTCGAGGCATGTCTTCTTCAAGAGAGGTATGTATTGATGCTCGGAAGCATCATTGGTAGTACCTTTTTAGTAGTATAGTAAGTGGATAACATTCCAGGCTATCTTCACAAATTTCAAGGTTCTAGGCCAATGCAAAAAATGAATTCAATTTCTGAAATATAAAAAAATAGTTAGTATTTAAATGAAATGTTATTTCAAAAGCAGATTTTATAACAATAACTGTTGGAACAAAAAATTCAATGATGAAATTAACTATTACAAATTTTTATGCTCAAACTCAAAAGTAGAGTTAGCGTGCATTGATTTTCTCATATTAGTCTTGACCTAGGTTTTAGCTGTGTCATTGAGTTCTAAAAATGATCATCTCATATTAGTCTATTTATTAATCGTAACAAAATTATCTGACAGATGTACGTGGATGACATCATTTTCCTTGCTATGTCTTGGTGTATATTATCTCCCCTTTTTCATTATTATCATATTGATTCACTTTTGTCCATTTGGAGAAGTTTCTTGTAACTTCACACATCAATGAATTTGTTTCTTACCAAAGAAATAATAATAATAATAATCGTATCAAAATGCTATTGGTTCTTTCGAAAAATCACATGGTTTTTAGGTTGTTTTCTGTGTCTTCAATGGACATCATGCTCTAGGATGCACATCTTTTCCTCACGTCCTTTGTTTGTCCTGAAACTCATGCCGTCTCTGGTTGACAAAATATTGGATGATTCTGTTGGTTATTTCTTCCATGTGATGCAATCCTAACTTTTCACCTATGTTTGCTATGAACTGCAATTGCAGTGTGCTAGACAGGGTTTTGCCTTAGGATTTACTGCATTGATAGGCACACAGTCCAACGTCAAGGTGGACTCATTGCTGAAACTTATAGTTAATATGTTAGAGGTTTCTTCATCGATGAAGGGCCAGGTAAACAACAGTTGATGTATTCTATCAGGCTATAATATGGTTGCTGCGTTCTGGTTAAATCTTTTTTCTGTTGCTTGATCCCTTCTTGATGGTGATGCAGGAAGCGAGGGACTGTCTTTTGGGTCGCTTGTTTGCTTATGGTGCTCTTGTCCACTCGGGAAGACTAGCTGAAAAATGCTCTTCTGATATAAACAGTTCACATGTTAAGGAGATCACCGGTGTTCTTATATCTCTTGCAGCTAAAAAACGTTATCTGCAAGAGCCCGCTGTTTCAATTATTGTACAATTGATAGAAAAGGTATATTGTCTATTTAATGATATACTCTTCCTTGAAGTTCTATCAAGTTTATAGATCAAGCCCTATCATCTAGGGGACACTTCTTTTTTATTATTTTAAATTAAGGAGCACATGGACTTCTTAACAATGATTAGGAAAAAATATTTCTTTTAATGAGAAATGCTGTACTTGTTTTTCTGTAAGCATATAATTTTGAATAGTGATATTATATTCTAAATTCATTTAAAAAATATTCTACATTTAATTTTCATAGATGTTAATTTTTGTATCCATGGGATACTTTAGGAATAATTTTATTTGGTTTCCATTTCGTTTATGAATGCATGGAATAAGTCTATACATGATCTATAGAATTATAAAATTGGCTTCATTGACCAAGTATTTTTTTTTTTGATTAATTTGCCTATCTTGGTGCTTCTCAATCAAAGATGATTGTATAGAGTAACTTTTGGGTGGCCACCATTTCAATGGTGTGTTAAGGTTCTTAACATTTAGCTTTTAAAGGTCTTAAAATGAACTGTTCATTCATATAGCAAATATTAATATAAGTTTCAATGAAACCAAAAGTGGCGTAATAAACCTTGCTGGCCAAGTGGTCATGGTGTTTCTTGCAGGAGCCCGACTCTGTGGTGTAGGGTCATAGTAAGTATGATCCTCATCCCTTTGATTCAGTGACAAACGGGGGTTCTAAAGGCACCTCCATGAATCTGTGGATAACTATTTCTCTGGCTTCCCATCCTTTCCTCATTCGTTCATTGTTTGATGGGGGATGAGAATGAAACCTACTTCTGAGTGGATAAGTGGTTGGAGGATAAGACTTTTTTGCTCCTTGTTTCCTCGCTTGTATCATCTTTCTTCCATGAGGGATTGATTAGTGGCTTCAGTTTTGCCTTCTCTGGGCAACGCTTCTTCCTTGGTTTTTTGGTTTCTGTCATCCTTGTTCTACGTTAGATCTTGTGGCCTTATTGTCCAAGTCGGGAGACTTCTGTTACTTCTTCATTTCTTCGCTTTGGAAGGTTAAGATTTCAAGGAATGTTAGATTTTTTGTGTTGGATTGCATTACGGAGCATTCTTCTTTCTTGATAGGGCTATAGTGTTGTATTCTTTGTAGTTTGTAGGGGTTTCATTATCATCTCCTATGGTCTTGTCAGTTTGGATCCTCTGTTTTGGATTGTTTGTTTTAGGCGTTTTGAGTTTGATTTGTTCGCTCTAGAGTGTGTAGTTCAATGTTGGAGGAGGTTCTCCTTCACTCTTCGTTTTGGGATAATGGGCATTTTTTGTGGTGTGTGGGTTTTTTTGTTGTTCTGTGGGGGCTATGGAACGAGAGAAATAACAGGATTCTTAAAGAAGTCAAGAGATCTTAGGAGGAGTTTTGAGCTCTTGCTCGGTTTCATATTTCTCTTTGGGCCTCAGAGCCAAAGATTTTTGTAATTACCCCTCAGGGTTGATCTCGTTAAATTGAAGCCCCTTTTAAAGTTGGTTCATTTTATTGGGCGGTCTTTTTGTATGCCCTTTTCTATTCTTTCATTCTTCTCAATTAAAGCATGACTTGTCATTAAAAAAACCCTGAAAAGCTACTCTGAAGAACATATGGAAAAAACTTGACCATATATAACTTATTAAGAAAATGACTTGTTATCATGTCTGTTTTGTGTGTGTATATACTTTTGATTTTTTTTTAGAATGCCAATTGGGGCATCTTTTTGTTTGCTCATTTGGCCTTAAATGGGTGGGTGGATGAACCACTCTTCTTTTTGTATTTTTGTTAAATTGTAATGGCTCATTAGTTTTTATGTTTCACATGATGCAAAATGAGATTTACCTTATTTATTTATTGAATGGGTGATTCGATTTTTCCTAGAATTAATTTTATTTTTGGAAATGATATAAGGATACCAAAATGGCTGTAAATGTGTTGGTGTTTGCTTGCTGTTTTTCTTCTGTCATGTAGGACAATTTTGCTCATGCCTGTACCTAATTGGTCTTTATTTAACGTTTCTTTATTGCAACTCAATTATTGTTTCTTCATGAAAATGGTGTTACGGTTTTGTAGATGACACCTGAGGTGGTGTTGAATAACGTGCTTGAAGCTCCAGGAATTCGAGAGTGGTTTGAAGCAGCTACTGAAGTTGGGAACCCAGATGCATTGCTGTTGGCTTTAAAATTACGAGAAAAGATTTCTGCTGATTGTCCATCATTGGTTAAGCTTCTACCAAATCCATTCAGTCCTAGCAGATTTTTTGCTGTTGATCATTTGTCATCCCTCGCCAACTGTCTGAAGGTGCTTTCTTGGAAGTATCCATCTACTTACCCGAATAATATTTATATTGTGATAAAAATTTAAGAAGTGGATCACCGACTTTTGTCTTTTTGTGCATGATATTTGGCAGGAGTCTACTTTTTGCCAGCCAAGAATTCACAGCATATGGCCTGTTCTGCTAAACATTCTGTTGCCAGATTCAGTTTTGCAAACTCAAGATGCATCATCAATTTCAACCTCTTTGAAGAAGCATAAAAAGAATCGTAAAAGTGGCTCTTCTGAAGAGGAAATTTTGATAAATTTCCAAAATTTTTTTGAAGTTGTAGTTGAAGGATCACTTCTGCTATCATCTCACGACCGCAAGCACTTGGTGTTTGATGTTCTACTGCTTCTCCTGCCAAGACTGCCAGCAAATTTTGTGCCTGCTATGCTGTCATATAAAGTAGTTCAGTGTCTGATGGACATACTTTCAACTAAGGATTCTTGGTTGTATAAGGTTGTGCAGAATTTTCTGAAAGAATTATCTGAATGGGCACTGCATGATGATGTCAGAAAAGTTGCTGTGATTGTGGCGTTACAGAAGCACAGTAATGGAAAGTTTGATTGCATTACACGAACAAAAGCAGTCCAAAATTTGATGTCCGAGTTCAAAACAGAAACGGGTTGCATTCTGTTTATTCAGAACTTGATGAACATATTTGTGGATGAAAGTCGAACATCAGAAGAACCTTCAGATCAAAGTCAAACAACTGATGACAACTCAGAGGTTGGTTCTGTTGAGGATAAAGACTCTATTGGAACAATGGGGAACTCTGATTTTTTGAGAACTTGGATTATAGAATCTCTACCATGTATGTTGAAACACTTGAAGCTGGAACCTGAGGCAAAATTCCGGGTGCAGAAAGAAGTTTTGAAGTTTCTAGCTGTTCAGGGATTGTTCACTGCATCTCTTGGCACAGAAGTGACATCTTTTGAATTGCAGGAGAAATTTAAGTGGCCAAAAGCTCCCACATCTAGTGCTCTTTGCATGATGTGTATTGAACAACTGCAGCTGTTACTGGCAAATGCTCAGAAGGGAGAGGGATCTCATGGTTTGGGTAATGGTCTTGAGCCAAATGATCTTGGTTCTTATTTTATGAGGTTTCTTGGTACTTTGCGCAACATTCCTTCGGTTTCTCTTTTTCGTCGCCTAAGTAATGAGGATGAAGACGCATTAAAAAAACTGCAAGAGATGGAAACCAGGTTATGGAGAGAGGTAACTTTTTACCTTTAATAAATTTTTAATTTAATTAATATTAATTGTAAGCTAGTTATACTTTGTGTACAATGTTGAGTTATGTAAACAATCGAATTGGGGGACATGTTTGAAATTTTTAATTAGAGTTGTTGAAATGGTCCAAATTTTTTTTTAACCAGTCTAAAACTCCTATATTATATTGTGTATCAAAGACTAATACTTTTCCTTTAAATTTGAAAATCAACATGCAATTTTGTAAATGTTAATTTATTCATTAATAAACATTGCTTTGGTGTCAGGAAAGGAATTACGGGTTAAGTGCCGATGCAAACAAATTACATGCACTAAGGTACTTGCTCATCCAGTTGCTTTTGCAAGTGCTCCTTCGACCAGAGGAATTTACTGAGGCTGCAACGGAACTAATTATATGTTGTAAGAAGGCCTTTTCTTCTGCTGATCTACTTGGCTCGTCTGGAGATGATGAGGTAGATGGTGATGGAACACCCCAGTTAATGGATGTTCTTGTTGACACATTGCTTTCATTGCTGCCACAATCTTCAGCACCCATGAGGTCTGCTATTGAGCAGGTGTGTACATTGCGGAATGTCGCAAATTGTGTATACATTAGTGTTAAGAAACTGTTATTTTCACATCAATCTCTATTTGTGCATTTTCTGATTTTAAGTAGCACATCCTGTTTAAAGCTTGGGACAGCCTGGTTGGCAAGAGCTTGGGTTCTTGGTCATAGTGGCTTAGAGGTCTCAAGTTCGAATCTTCCAGTGAGCTTAATACCAAAAACCCTTAATGTCTCCTAGGTCTAGACCTTGGGGCAGGCGTGGATGCCTTTGGGTATAGGGATGCAAAGCTCCGACTCCCCGTTATCAAAAAGGAAAAAAAAGCATCCTCTTGAAAAAAATTGGCATTGCTGTTGTTAATTATAGTCCTAAAGTCTTTTTATTTTATTTGCTTCTCTTTGGAGTGCTACTTTATGGATTTCTGTGATACTCCCCTTCAATTATTTCTTGCAAGTGGAATACGTAGTTGAAATTCTTCGGTAGCTTTTGTAAATTGTCTCATCTATGCAATTTTTTCTTCTGAAAGAACTATGCAATTTTTCTTCTGTTTTAGAAGGCTTTACCTCATTTAGGCGTGTGCTTTGTGTGAATAGTGAGTGCTAGCTTCTTTAATACTTTTTTAACACTAATGATTTTCTTTTCTTTATTTTCTCACTCATTAGGTCCTGTCCTTCTCTTTCGAATATATTTTCTTCTCTCACTTTCTTCCCCTAATAATAGATCTATTAATTCTGCCTTCTTTTTACTAGCAACTTTAGGTATTTGAAGTATTAAAGTTTACATTATTCATAACTTTTTCCTTGGTATATCATTTAAAGTTACGTTCACACAAGTTGCATGCTCACACACACACACACTATGTGCTCTATATGATCAACTTATCTGTTTTATGTCTTGCTCCATGCATCTTAATGCACTTTATATTTTTTTAAAATACACTGGTGCATTGGATCTCTTGCTATCATATTTTCCTGCCAGCCTTGTGGTGTAAACTACCTGTGTCTTTATCTATATTTAGGATTTATCTCTCCTTGATTTGCATAACGTGATGTAAAAAATCAGTCGATGGGAAATTATTGAATTGAATAGGTTAGCATTATCGTTGGCACATGCATTCCTTAGAGAATCTAACTATAGCTAGACTTGTCTTGTAGGTTTTCAAGTATTTCTGTGGTGATATCACTGATGATGGGCTGATAAGAATGTTAAGGGTTGTTAAGAAAAATCTGAAACCCTCTAGACATCACAATGCAGAGGATGAAGATGATGAGGATGAAGATTTTCTTGATGTTGAAGAAGATGAGGAAATTAATCAAGCTGAAGCTGGTGGTGACTCAGGTGATAGTGATGAACATACAGATGAATCTGAAGCCATTGATAGAGTTGGAGAAGTAGGCCAAGAACTTTCTGACAGTTCTGATGATTCTGAATCTGATGGAGGAATGGATGATGATGCAATGTTCCGAATGGATTCTTATCTCGCCCAAATTTTCAAAGAGCGAAAAAGTCAGGCTGGGAGTGAAACTGCCCAATCACAGCTTATGCTATTCAAGCTTCGCGTTCTGTCACTTCTGGAAATTTACTTGCATGAAAACTCAGGTGTGTTACTTGTGATTGGATCTTCTAGGACCTTTGCAGATGCAATTTAAAATTTAAATGGTTACATTTATTGTAGGATTTAGAAGAGATGAAGAAAATATTGACTACGTTAGACACTTTAATAGAGTTGTTATTTCACAACTATGATGCTTCCTAGTTCCTGACGACCCAACAATATCTAGGCTTACATAATAAATAAGCCTCCAGAAAACTAGACCAATATAATGGTACTTCATTTACCCACTTCTAACTATGTGTCTGGAGAACACCCACATTGGGATTAGCTTCCATCACAATTACTTTTAGCAGGATCCTCTTTCTTAATTCTTAATTTAGGGAAGATCAAGTTCTTTGAATTTATTCTGAGAGCCTCTACTTTATTCCTTGGCCTCTATTTAGGTAGGCTCCTCTTGTGAAAAAGCACCATGATCTGTGACCTCCCTTCCAATTGATATTGGGAGTTAGATAAAGTTGTACTCCCGATATCAATGAAGCTGAAATAATCCTTAGACCTTAATCAATGGTTTCAGGTAGTTAGAGCCCAATTTACAATCAACAATGCCACCACAAGGATTGTCAATGAAAGAAAAAGCTCCTTTCTTTGAGAAATCACCTTGAGCTGGCACCTCTCTTCCACATAGATATCTGGAGTTAAAGAAAGATGTTATCTGCACTGCACCATGGACACTGTCACACTAGGAAGGTGGAATTGTAACTTCTGTTGGAATGAAACCCAAATAATTTCCATGGACTTTAATGAATAATTTCAGGCAGTTAAAGCACAATCCACAAAACCATCAAAAGCATTGCCAATGAAAAAGATTGTTCCCAGGTTCAAGGAAGGCTTCCTTCATTGACTGTAGCATTGTACAAGGATGAAAGTGTAACCAAATATTTCCCATGAATGATTATGTTCCATCTTTGAGATTTATTGTAGAGGTTTCCAATTAATGACCAGCTTTAATGCATAACATAGCTGGCCTCATCTCTGTTGCTGCATTTGAGAATAACCGTGTTAGCCTGCAACATGTTGATACAGCAGTACTCACTAACCAACTCTTCTCATCGTCATCAAAATCTTGAACTTCTAATAAAAGTTCCTTCTTCTATAACTGTAGTCTTTTCCACTCAACCATACGAGGATTCAACTGTGGATTAAGTGATGTCGTTCCTTTTTTTTCCTTCTACCATATTTCTTTGGGTCCTAATCTCTTCTTCTTCAAACAATCTGAAACAAGAAAGTTGCAAGCTTTGGCCCTCTTCAAATGGAGGGGAGAAGCCGGTAGCTGTTGTCTCTTTGGAGGGCTCCAAGGCGTATGGGGAGATCTCTTGGGTGAATTCAGATCTCCTTTCCTTATTAAGAAACTTTTCTACCCTTTTCTGCCATCTTTCATTGGGATGGTTAAATTTTACATTCCTCCAATTGCTGCTATCTTCGTAACTTCTACAAAGGCCTCTCTTTCGGTTGTGTATTTATGTACCAAGGCTCATTGTTTTTCCTTTTAATACGTCTTGGATATATGGAGGTTGTTTCGATAGAGTTTAGATGTTCCAGAACTCCACATAACCAAGCAACTGCTGCAAGCCCCGCACAGATGCTGAAATCTTCATTTCAGTCCCTTGAGAGAGTCCATCAAAGCTGACTTGGAACATAACTTTGTTTTTAGTCCATTCAAAACTTTTTTGTAACTATTTTTTCTTAATCACCAACTGTTGGGACTCTTATTTTTTTTCCCGTCTGTTGGTTAGTCCTTTGTTTTTCTGTTGGTCCTTTTCTATATTTTCATTTATCTTAAAGGAAGCTGGTTTTTTCAATTATTCTGCTTTAAAAAAAGTAAAAAACCTTGGACTTGGACATCGTTCCATTTTACTCCAGTATTTTGTAAGTAATTTATTTTCAATATCTCCATTTGTCGTGGAGTAATTATATTTTTTTAGTTTTCTGAACTTTGTTTTTTTGGTTCGTGGCACAGGTAAGCCACAGGTTTTGTTAGTGCTCTCAAATCTGGCTCAAGCGTTAGTTAGCCCACATACAACAGAAGGTAGCGAACAGTTGGAACAGCGGATATGGGGAATTTTGCAAAAGAAGATTTTCAAAGCAAAAGACTACCCAAAGGGAGAAGCCGTTCAAATGTCAATGCTTGAAAATTTGCTGGAGAAGAACCTAAAGTTGGCATCAAAACCATTTAAGAGAAAGAAATCTGCTGCAAACTTATCGAAAAAGAAGCAGTCGGTATCACGGAATCATCACAAGATGATCACTTCCCTGGGTCAGAATTCATCATTTTGGATTCTTAAGATTATTGATGCTAAAAAATTGTCCAAGCCAGAACTACAGAAAGTGTTCGATATTTTTGATAGAGTTTTGGTGGATTATTTTCATAGTAAAAAGTCTCAGATTAAGGCCGAATTTTTGAAAGAGATAATTAGAAGAAGGTCATGGGTTGGGCATCATCTGTATGGTTATCTTCTGGAGAGATGCATTGATACAAATTCAGAGTTTCGGCGAATTGAAGCGCTAGATCTAGTAATCGAGACAATAAAATCATCAATTTCTTCTGAAAATGGACAGCATGTGGCAAAGGAATTGATGGAGAACTTTATGCATGAACTATGCAATTTGATAGAGGAGTTATTGACAAATATGCCAGAAAAGCAGGCACGGCGAGCTGATGTACGAAAGTTTTGTGGCAAGATTTTCCAATTCGTATCCTCTCTTAACATTAACAAGTCTTTTGTTACAAGCTTAGCTCCCGAAGCTCTTGCTGTATGTGAATCTCAACTTGGCGAGCAGTTCAGTAAATTGAAGCATTGTGAATGATAGCGTAGTAAGGCTAAAACTGAAGGTTTTTCACCCTCATTTATGCTCTATTCTTGTGAACTTTCATCCAGTCCTAGACCAGAGAAGAATAGCAAGTTTCTGGTGAATCCACTTATTTGGGCTTCAAAATGAAGCAAAATTTTCACATGCAGTTTGATGGATGGAGGAAAGATTTAGTTGAACTCTGTCCTTCGAATGAAGGTTCAGAATTCTGCTTCCAGGAAAAGTTTTTTAGGGGTTTACTCAAACAACCTTCTACCGGTTATGACCTGACGCAGGCGTTTACTGGTTTTCCCCAGATGGTTGTGGTATCATTCTCTCTTATTTTTAAACACAGTGATAAACACATAGAATATCTTATCTAGTTACGAACTTAATGTTGAAAAATTTTGATCAAATCTTGGGCAAGTTGTACGCTTCATTGGTTAAAAATTTCTGTATTTTAGTATAGAAAGAATGATTAGGCTGATAATTTTTGATGTCCTGTTTTTCTGCATTGTTTCTTTGCATTTGGCAGATAGGCAAAACAGTACAAGCAAGAAATTAGTTACTCTGAAGTTTTGGATAATATATTGTCTTTATATAGATTGATTTTTTGTAGCTGAAGTATTATAGGTTTATTGGCAATGGGAAGCAACTCAGATTGGCTAACTGCCAAAGCTGTGGAGCTTATCTTTTCAACCTTTTTTTTTAGTGTTTGATGTGTTGGACAGTTTTGTCCTTGTCCATGGGAGTCGTTTTTATTGGTTGATTGATCGTCAACAAAAGCCAGTTTTGTTCGAACTTTCCTATGATATTTATGATAAGTTTCTAGGTTTATTAAGAATTTTCATGTTCCAAGTTTTGATGTTTCAGGCTAATTTAAACTCATAACTTATTCACCAGAGACGTGTCAATTATCGTTGAATAGGTAAAATTTTTGAAAACTTAGTAACGAACATATCTTAATAAGTAATGGGACTTAAATTATGTATTCATTTGGTTTGTGAGTTGCATATAATATTTAATTTAAAATAAAGCAAACGGAGTTTAAATTTAAAATCATCTCAATAGGATAAGGACATCAACATCAACTTTGAAAAAAATACACCTGGGAAAGTTGCTTGAAAAGTAGTAGTGAGTCATGTTGCCAAAACAAAATATTCAAAGATTGAAAACTGAAACCAACCCACCTTGGGATCCTATTTTCAAATTCCAACACTATCAGATTCAAAAACCTATAAAATCATTCCTTAAATTACATGTTTTGACTGACCAGTAGAGAAACATATCTTCTTGTGTTTCCTTCCTTTGTATAAACACAAAAAATTCCAGTTCACCTCAAAAAACAGGAGATATATACAATCTGGGAAATCAACAAATGTGTTTGTTTATGTACAAGAAACCTTCTAAGAAAAAGAGGAAAAAAAAACAAACAAAAAAGAAAACTGGTTTCCTTCCACAGAATCTCTCTCCATCTAAGCTCGTGATATCTACAATTTCTTTTCCTTTGTTCTACTATCCTTTTCTCACATGAAAGCTCCTTCCTCGATCAAGGAATGACACGCAAAGTGAAAAGGTCCAAAGTTCCAAAATCCTCTCTTTTTCATCAGCAGCCACAATTCACGTCTGAAAGTCATTACCCAGGAAAATTAAGATCGTGATGAACCCACATTCGCTTTTCCTCAGACATGATGAAGAATAAACAATGAAAGGCAACAAGAAAAAGCTGGAAAAGCTGGTTCTTCATCATACCTCAGAATTTAGTTTAACTGAAGGCCCCTGTTCAGAAAGCTGTTAGCTCCACGTTTGAGTAGTTTCTATCCAATGAAAATGCCCACACCTATGATTGGCCATCGCCATCTGAATCACTGTCGGAAGAGCTCCCTTCTGAATCTGAACCTACAAGAGAATTGAAAACAATTGAGAATGACAGAAGAAGATTTTCTCTATGACTCAGGATCACAAACTTGATAATAGTCATACCACTGGACGAGGAAGAATCATCACTCCCAGAACTACTTGAGCTTTCAGAACTACTACTAGCATGAGCAGCTGCGTCTCTGTCAATTACTACGGGAGGGAAACCACCCATTGGCATCATCTCATCCCCAATGTCCACATCTTCCTCACCCACGTCCCCTTTTCTTGCCTTCTTCGCCTCTGTTTTAACCTCATTTATCTCATTTGCAGATGATGTCTACCAAAAATAACAGAAAAACAGAGAAAATCCCATCAGCTAAACCAGCAATATGGCAAAATGAAAGCAAATAAAGTGTACCCATTAGCAAGGACTATGTATTGTTGTGGATCGCTATTTACCTCATTCGCTTTACTCGAATCGGCATTTGCATTGTTATTGAAGAAAGGTTGCCGCTTGACCTTGCTCATCATTTTCTTCCAATTGGTCACCAGCCGGTCCAGTTCCCAGAGGGTCTCGGTATCTACTGCCTCAATGTCGAGCTCAATTTCATCCCCATCCTGCCTCAATTGTCCGCTCCTCCTCTTCACAATCTGTATGACCTGATCCATTTTCTCAGGAGGCAAACCCTGCAATCCAACTCCCAATCTGTGTTTCTCCTCCAAACTCATCTCCCGTTTGTTGGGATCCTTTGCCTTCGGCTTCGGCTGCCTCACAGGCTTTACCAGAGGGGCCCGCACCGGTGACGGGGTTCTAACTGGTGACTGTATCGAAGGTGGCTTCGATGAGCTTGATGGCACTCTTACTTCTTCTGATTTGTTGTCCCCATTTGAGTTGAAGTTCTCCTTACTATCCTGCTTCTTCTCCATCTCTATATCATTCCAAGAACTGGCTTGCAATTCTTCTTCAAACAGATCTGGCTGCTGCTTCAGTCCATCCAACTTCTCACTAACAGGGCGGAACAATTCCTCAAATTTCCCCAACCACTGCTCGGCCAGGATGTGGATATCATGACCCTTGGGATTGTAAATCATGGCATTGTTAAATGTTAACCTAACATCATCGGCAAAATCCAGGGGTGATTCATAAGAATTCTTTGCCAATTTAGATTTCACAGTCCCTAAATCCATAGGATGCTTAACAATATCATAGTAGTCATGGAGACCCAGCCCAATCACATCCACCGGCTTGTTGAAGATCATCCCGAACTTCTGCTTCATCAACTTGTTCAATATTTGAGAGCACGTCTTCATTAGATTTCCAACGTCCGACGAATCCAAGGTTCCAAAAGTAGGCGGCTGCAGCTGCGGCCGAGCCCGCTTAATCCCCTTCGTCTTGGAAGATTTCTTCAAATGATGATTACGGCCAAGACCAATGCCACCAGATTCAATGCGATTCTTGATTCGCCTCACTTGCTCAAGCTCGGCCACTAACCGTCTCTTGAGCTCAACCAAATCCTTCCCAGAACACGAAGCCACACTGAAACTCACATATTGGTTGTACTCGCCAGTGTTCGAAGATCCACGTTGACGATCGATGAAAGACGCGTCATCCGAGGGAGACAGAGTTGATACGTTCGCCAGTTCACCCATCTGAAAGTTGTTAATTTCCCCATTAATTTGCCTCTTTTTCAAATTAGGTTTAGATTTAGGGTTCGAGAACGGAACTCTTGCCATAAACTCTCCTCCTCCACCGCCGTTGCGTTTGCTCGCCGGCCAACTGGGTTCGTTGTTTCGATTCGCTAGAACAGCCGATGCCATGAAACACCTACCAACACCCCCAACAACGTCCCTAACAGAGTTCCGGTGAAGCTCCGGCCAGAATTAATTCCCACAGCAGAACAAATAATTCAACAAGAGAAGAAGAAGAAGAACAGAAGGCGGGAAAATTAAACTCCAGTGGCTTCCTCTTCTCCGCGCGAACCCACAAAAAAGAAAATTTCAAAACAAAACAAAAAATGAAATTTCTATAAGGAAACGGAAATTAGGGTTTGCGAAAAAACGCTTTCGCCCTAATTTCTGCGCGCGACGAACAATG
This sequence comes from Momordica charantia, assembly GCF_013281855.1. NCBI lineage: Eukaryota > Viridiplantae > Streptophyta > Magnoliopsida > Cucurbitales > Cucurbitaceae > Momordica > Momordica charantia. The sequence goes on along the minus strand of NW_028275162.1, from coordinate 6,152,416 downwards.
ACGAGGGTTGGGGGTGTTCTTAAAGGCGACCAGATCTACCCGTGAAAATTTCGGGCAGAACAGTGACCGTGGATGATGCTTCGCCTACTGATCTTGCGGTTCACACGCTGTGGCTTGCTGCCCGGTGGACTGACCGAATGAGCTGGAATGGACGGCAGATCTAGGGAGTTGTTCGCACGTGGCGAATTGTAAGGCGTTGGATGGTGGAATTGGTGATTAGACAAGTTGCATTTGAATTTGGGGTGAATGTGACGAGCATTTACGTTTCATGTTGGTGTGGGTCCCACGTGGGATGACGTGGAGGGACGCGTCCGGAACACTGCGGCGATGGGAAGGTCAATTCGGTAAATTCGTATGGGAAAGGACCGGGAAATATTCATTTCCGCAAAAAGAAAGGGTGTTATTCATTTGTTAAAAACACAAACAAGCATAGAGATTAGTATTAGGGTCAACGTTGGGCAGACTAAAAGCCCAGAAAATTAAATAAATTTGGGCCCAAAATGGCCCAACTGATTACCCAAAGCGGGTTGCACATTGTGCGGCTGGTTGTGCGGGAACAATCTCCACAGCCGCACAATAAGGGGCTGGGTGGGTCTTGCGCGGCCCACCGCCACAAGGGTGGTGGGCCCGTTTGGCCGCCAAGGTATCCCTGGGCACTTTTTTAAGCCCGTACCTATGTGGTGCGCTCTAGTTTTGTCATAGCGCGGGCCTCTCTTTGGCGCATCCATCGATTCTATTATAGGACGGAATATAATGCAAAATATGACTTTTCAAGAACTCGTTCACACTGTCATATCTCCTACAAATAGATAACTCATGATCTTTTAAGGTACGTCATTTTCTCTCAAGCCACTATTTATTTCTCTCTTCTTAAACTCGTATACCGACTTAAGCATCGGAGTATGGTAGGTTAGAACCATGCTGGCATCCACTCACCTTCTCTTAGGTTACGTTCGCCTCAACTTCCAAAGACAAGATCTTGTGAAGGCTATAAACTCTCTCAGTCTTCCAAATAACAAGATATCGTCTTTCCCCTATTCACAATTTATCGGTTCTCGGCTTCTCCTAGCTAGACCCAACATCTCCTTGATCACTTGGTGGTCGATCTGGTTCACCGACTCCCGATCTAACCAGCTTCCCTCCGGTGTTTATTCTCTTATTTTCTCTATCGTTGTAGATCTAAGCTCTTCCAACCTATGGATTAATCCTCATTCAATCACTTGACAGTCGATTCACTTGGTAGCTCGATTCGATCGACCCCAAGCTTCGACTCAGCCCGGATTCCCCAAAAATTGCATCAACCACTAGAATTATTAATTTCAAAAGTTTAGAGACTAAAATATATTTTTTTTTATAGTTGAATAACTCAAATGTAACAATAAACCTATTTAGGGAGGAAAATGAAATTTAAACTGAAATAGCTAAAGAATATTACTATCTACAATAATTTTAATACTATTTATTTAAATTAATTTATACTGTGTATAATTTGAAAAAAGAAAGTAAAAATAAACCAAACAATTTCAACTTGAATTACTCATTCCATATACCCTAAGTAGAGAGAAATTGGGAACATAAATATGTGTTACACATGATGGTAATAACTCTTTCTTAATATTAAATTATGATCTAGAACGCTTAAATGGTGAGGCTTGTTAATATATGTTACGAGACAATCGTAAGTTCTTTCATCTCGAGTATTCACAATATTCATGGCATAAAATTTCAATATAAATAGGGAACAAAGGACTCCCATGGCAGATGGAGATTCAATCGACTTAAAAAAATAATATTAAAAAATAAATAAATGGATCAAAATTGTCACTTTTTTAATACAAAATTATGACAATATTTCAAAAAAACTTATTGAATATAGTACTGTTACGAAATTGCCACTTTTTAAAAGCAACGGGATCAATATAATCACTTTAAAATTACAAAATAGACAAAAATTGAAAATGATAGGATAATGCATTTTTTGAAAGTATGTTGAAACTGGTTTAGGCTTAGGGAATCCATTCCTCCAGGTGTATTAATTGGGTGGATTTCTTTAGTAACACAGTCTACTTAATCAATTATTTTTTGTCTGAGTTTAGCATCACTTTCTCTTATTTTCCATATTTTCAAGACATGATAAAGATTTTGTGCGTATAAGGTTTTTAGAACTTTTGGAGGGGTATACACGGAAAGAAGCATCAAATGGGTGATTTTGAGGCTTCTCCATTGATCTCCATTGCCTGCCTATGCTATACGCTCGCTCGAATTTGTTTAGAAGTAGAAGAAAAGACAATTGCATCTTCAAATCATGTATGTTGTCCATGTCTTAATGTGTATTATATGACAATCAAATCAGATACCATCTTTGATGCATTTTCACAATCCACATGTAAGATACTATTTATTTATGAAAACAAATGAATGGTTTATTTTGCTCACGTCTTAAATGTCAAGCAAGCATGGTTACATTCAGACTTTCTATGTCGCAACTACATCCTGAGTTGCCTGGATGATAACTTGTATAATGTCTACTGCAATGCCTTTGATACTTCAAGGCAATTGTGGAAGGCATTAGACAAGAAGTATAAGTTGGAAGATGTTGATACTAAGAAATTCCTTGTTGGAAAATTCTTAGATTATAAAATGGTTGATACCAAGTTGGTAGTCAACCAGTTGGAAGAATTGCAAATTATCATCAGTGATTTGCAAAGTGAAGGATTGATTATTAATGAACCATTCCAAGTTGCTGCTGTGATTGAGAAGTTGCCTCCTGCTTGGAGAGAATTCAAATGTTATCTCAAACACAAGCGAAAGGAGTTGTCCATGGAGAATATTACTGTGAAACTTCGCATTGAAGAGGACAACAGAAAAGAAGACAAAGAGCCACGTAAAGTTGAAGCTAATGCCTATATTGCTGAAGCTTCAAGGCGTCATCCGAGCAAGAATCAATTCAAGACAAAGAATGTGAATCTTGGGCCAAGGAATGATGCTAACAAGCGCATTCGTGCAATCTGTTGGGTTTGTGGCAAGAGTGGTCGTATAGATGCAAACTCTAGACACAAGAATGGACAAAGCTCCAACAACCAGGCCAACACTATGGAAGATGACAATTTAATTGCTGTCATCTCTGAGGTAAATATGGCCTCTGACACCAAAGGCTGGTGGATTGATACTGGTGCTACTAGGCACGTCTGTGGGGACAAATCACTGTTCACCACTTATGAGAAGTTAGATGAGAGTGATAAACTCTACATGGGAAATGCTTCAACAGCCTCAGTGGAAGGCAGAGGAAAAGTCTTGCTGAAATGGACTTCTGGAAAGATACTTACCCTCACTGATGTGTGGTATGTGCTAGAGATTCGAAAGAATCTTATGTCGGGAACCCTACTAAACAAAAATGGGTTGAAACTTGTATTTAAGTCAGATAAGTTTATACTGACTAAGGGAGGTATGTATGTGGGAAAAGACTATCTAAATGATGACATGTTTAAATTGAATGTACTAGCACAAGTGCCAAGAATAATAATAATAACTCTTCTGTTTATATTGTTGAGTTGTGTGATGTATGCATTCTAGGCTGAGGCATGTCAACTATCATTTGTTACAGAGAATGGTAAGTTTAAGACTATTGCCTAATATCAACATTGATAATAGACACAAATGTGAAGTTTGTGTTGAATCAAAGTTTTCTAAAAAGTCATTTTCATCTATAGAAACAAGTAATGAATTACTTGATTTAATCCACAGTGATGTATGTGACTTAAAAAATACTCCCACAAGAGGTGGTAAGAGATACTTTGTCACATTCATTGATGATTGTAGTAAATATTGTTATGTATATTTATTACATGGTAAAGATGAAACCTTAGATGTTTTCAAAACATATAAGGCAGAAGTTGAAAATCAGCTTGAGAGGAAAATAAAAGTGCTTAGATCAAATAGAGGTGGTGAATATGAATCATCATCACTTTCTAAATTTTGTGAAATTAATGGTATAATCCATCAAACTACGTCACCTGATACACCACAATAAAATGGTGTAGCTGAAAGAAATAACCGAACATAAAAGGACATGGTTAATTGCATGTTAAATAGTTCAAGTTTACTCCATAATTTGTGGGGGGATGCTTTGCATACAGCAAATTTTATCTTAAATAAAATTCCACATAAGGAGACTAATAAATCACCTTATGAAGTGTGGAAAAAGAAGTTACCCTCATATAAAATACTCAAAGTGTGGGGGTATTTGGCAAAGGTACAAGTTCCTTTACCAAAAAGGACAAAACTTGGACCTAAGCCAATTGATTGTGTCTTTATAGGCTATGCTATGCATAGTGCTGCTTATAGATTCTTGGTGATTAAATCAGAAATACATGATATTAATCATAATACTGTCATGAAATCTATTGAAGCTGAATTATGTGAGGATATATTTCCTTTTAAGGAAGAAAGACCGAAAGGTAATAGTACCAAAAGGAATTATGAGACTAGCTCTTCGAAAGGTCAAAACAATCAGGAAACTGAGATAGAACCTAGAAGAAGCAAAAGAGCTAAGAAAGTTACTTCCTTTGTACCTGATTTCATAACTTATATGATAGATAAGGAGCCTTAAAATTTTCAAAAAGTTGTGTCATCTCCAGATGAACCTTATTGGAGAAAAGCAATCAATAGTGAGATAGAATCTATTTTACATAACAATACCTGGGTATTGGTTGATTTACCTCCTGGAAGTAAACCAATTGGAAGTAAATGAATTTTCAAAAGAAAGCTAAAAGCTGATGGCACTATTGATAAATACAAAACCCGTTTAGTAGCTAACAACTATTGTCAGAAAGAAGGGTTAGATTTCTTTGATATCTATTCTCCAGTGACGAGGATTACATCTATAAGGATGTTAATTGCTATAGCAACTTTACAAAAGTTGGAAATACACCAAATGGATGTAAAAACTGCATTTTTAAATGAAGATTTAGATGAAGAAATGTGTATGGAACAACCTGAAGGGTTTATTGTAAAAAGACTTGAAAATAAGGTTTGTAAACTTGTCAAGTCTCTACATGGGTTGAAACAAGCACCCAAACAATGACATGAGAAGTTTGATCACACTATGTTATCTAATGGATTTAAGATAAATGAGTATGACAAATGTGTGTATGTTAAAACCATAGATAAAGATTGCGTCATTGTTTGTTTATATGTGGATGATATGTTGATAATGAACACAACTAGAAGTGTCATTAATTCCACTAAAAGGATGTTGAATTCCAACTTCGATATGAAAGACCTTGGTCTTGCTGATGTTATCCTTGGAATCAAAATAACAAGAAATCCAAATGGATATAGACTTTCTCAATCTCATTACATAGAGAAAGTGTGGAGAAAATTTGGTCATTTTGAGAGTAAGCCAGTAATTACCCCATTTGATCCAAATTGTAAGTTGAAAAAGAATAATGGTGAAAGTGTATTTTCTCTAGAATACTCTAGAGTTGTGGGTAGTTTAATGTACATAATGAATTGTACAAGACCTGATATTGCTTATTCAGTATGAAGATTGAGAAGATACACTAGCAATCTGGGCATGATCATTGGAATGTTCTAGTCAGAGTTTTAGAAGTACACTTTTGACTATGGATTGCATTATACCAAATATCCATCTGTACTTGAAGGATTTAGTGATGCTAACTGGATCTCTGATAGCATGGAGACTAAGTCAACCAGTGGGTATATATTTACCTTAAATGGAGCAGCTGCGTCATGAAAATCTTCAAAACAGACGTGTATAGCACGGTCTACTATGGAATCAGAGTTTATAGTTTTTGATAAAGCTAGAGAAGAAGCAGAATGATTTCGAAATTTTCTTGAAGATATTTCATTGTGGTCGAAGCCTGTAAGTGCCATACGTATTTATTGTGACAGCTTAACAGCCTCAATCAGAGCTAAGAATAATGTCTACAATGGGAAGTCACGACACATAAGACGTAGACATAATTCTATCAGGCAATTGTTTTCTAATGGAATAATTTTCATTGATTACGTAAAATCAAAAGAGAATGTTGCAGATCCTTTGACGAAAGGATTGTCTCGAGAGAAAGTTGCATATACGTCGAGGGAAATGGGACTAAAGCCTATGAAATGAAATATCTGGTGGTAACCTAACCTAGTTGACTGGAGATCCCAAGATCTAGGCTCAATAGGCAAACTAGCTAGATAATTCATAGTTGACACACTAAGAAACTTATAGTTTCTTCTCATTTGTATGATGTTATGTGTGTGATCTGTTGATGTTTAGGTCATATTGATATCTTGATTACAAGAGGGGTAGTGGCAGAATACTCTTAATCAATATCACCTATGTGAGAGTAAAATTGGGTCGGTTCTATGAGAACTTTTCAAATGGCTTATGTTCTCTAAAGCTCTCATGAATTCAGGATCTTGTCCAGGACCAAAATGGCCACAACTGTATAGAACTCAAAGATACAAGATAAGTTATGTGTAATATTTGTTGTCTCAATTTATCATAAGAAGGATAATTCTAGAGCTAGTTCTCACTATTTCTTAGATAAATTTGATAAATATTCACTAAGGAAGGTTCAAGTCCAAAAGACACCTCTCCTGATGCATAACTTATCTGCTCGCTCTCAACGTCTTGGTCGTGTTTTGTCTTTCTTACTTTCTCTCATGTGGGGGATTGTTGGTTTTTTAAAGTGTGAAAGAAAGTGAAACTTAGAATAAATTATTCACATATACGTTGTGAATATTATTCTTATAATATTTTGCTTATTTAGTTTATTAAATTTTAAGTTATTTTATTATTTTGTTAAAGTTACAAATACATGTGTTAAAGTTACATATGTAACATATGTAAAAAAGTTACATATGTGTTTAATTTTGAGTGAGATGTTACTTGTTTGTACAACTATATATAGTTGTGGATTTCTTATCCAAGCATACCTCAATTGAGTATTCTCCTCCTCTCACAAGAATTCTCTCTTCTTTTTGAGCTCTTGTTCTTGTTTGTGTTGATAGCAAGTGTCTAGGAGTTTTGCTAGATTTGAGTAGTTCGAGGTTGCAGTTCTATCGGAGTTAGTCGTTGTATCCTACTGAGACGATTGCTGTAGTCTGCTAGCAACTTATGCAGAGCGAATAATTGTCTTCAGGTCAGCGCTATTGAAGCGTGCCTCGACTATTTTATCAAGTTTTAGTGTTCATCAAGTTGTTCAAATTTATATCATTTGTAGCCAGTTACGTTGTAATCTGTTTGTCAGTACTACATAGTTCATATATACAGCGTAATATTTACCCTCCGAGAAATGATTTTAAATTTCGTGATTTGAAATAAAGTTTTTCAACTCAACGCTCCAAAACTTTATTCTCTTAACCCTCCGTTTAGCGTCAAGAAAATTCAAGAAATTATTTTAAATTTCGTGATTTGAAATTCGAGAAATGATTTTAATTTTTTATCTGGTTTGGAATCAGAATAATTTTAGATGAATTAAATTAAATTTCTTTGGATGAGTGCAGAAAAGGAAAAAAATTAATAAAAAATCTAGTGATTTAAGTTTTTAATCTAAATTTATTAATTAGAAATTATTATACGACGAGGTTAAATAGTAATTTACTTTGAAATTCTACAAAATCCAACCATTTTGATCCGATTTTTTTTTACATGAAAACAAGATTTGAAATCCAATACCAAACAAAGGAATTTATTTGAAATCTGTCGTGATTTTAAAATTGCCACAAAATTTGAGGTAGCAAAGAGATCATAACTTCTATCTAAAGGACACGTCTCAAAATAACATTTGAAACTTAGACTTAATGCATTATTCTAATTTTTGCACGACTAATAATTATCATTTTATCTAACATACCTGAGTTGCAAATCAACATACTATATCGACATTAATCGACTGTAATTAACAACATATAGATACTACATGAAAACGTCAGTCAAAGTTTAAGAACTAAATTTATAACCTACCTATACCTATGCCAAAGTAAACATAACTCAGCGGTAATTAATATATACCTCCAATCAAGAGGTCGTGAGTTCGAAACCCCTCTAATATGTTGTAAAAAAAAAAAACCACCTGTACTTGCAACAAAACAAAAGCCTTGTTCCTACACAGCAATCAAATCTTCATTCAAACTTGACACCAAAAACAAATCACCCCCAAAGAAACGAGAAGTCTTTGAATCAGAATGGGCAAAGCTTTGATTGACATCAAGCAAGAAATATGATGGAAGGGTCACAGCAGCACTCATCAAGGAGACAGCAGCAGCACAGAGCAGCAAGGCTGCAACAACAACAACCAAACAAAACCCAACCTCTGTCAAAACAAAACCAAAATCGAAACCGAAATCGAGACCGAGAGTTGCTTTGGCATACCATCCCTCCAAGAAGCCTGGCTGCCTTTTCGGTGGTGGCACCGCGTATTGCGGTGGCGCCATCACTGGCGGCCCTTGATAATAACCTCCTGCCAAAATAAGTATCACAACACTCAAAACATTTCACCGCAACAAACAACTGGAAAGCATAGTTCGACAGTAAAGACATGATCGGTAATCTTCTTTGTTACCGATCGAAATTTCGAATTCACTAAATTTCGAATTCGAAAACAGATTAGTGAAGATTGGTGTGGAAAATTTACCTTGAGGAGGTGGGTAAGGATAGCCATATTTTGGATCACTCATCTTCACCAACACAAGGCTTGAATTATGCAAGAGAAGAAGAAGGAGATATCTGGTATTTAAACCACTACAATTTCTGAGAAACCTCAAGAAACATCAATGGCTTTTTTTCTTTTTTCTTTATGTGGGTATTAAGTTTTATTCTTTTTGTGATATTTTTGACAAAAAAGGAAGTATGAACAGGGCTTTAAGAAAGGGAAGATTCTAGTTGTATTGAAGAAGAAGGGAGCAGTTAATGTGAGAGATGGAAACAAGTGGAGCATCTTAGAGACTTGTTATTTGGTTTGTGTGTGTGGATTAAGCTAATTAATCTACTTTTTTTGTAGCTGTATCTTTTCTTCACCTGCCTCTCAATTATTCTCTTTACATTATAGGAAAAGGAAAAAGTTGAATGTTCTACCCTTTTTTTTTATGTATAGGGTGGCAAAAGAGGATTAGAGTTGGAGAGATTCGGAGTCTTTGATGGGTTATTTACGTAAACTAGTAGGTCGGTTTCATATAGAATTACTTATCTCTATGAGCGGGAATGATGTCAATTATCGGTTGGCAAAATTTCTATGTATATATATAAAATAATGTCGAGTAAGATGAAATTGAGATTTTGAGTAACAAAACTGTGGGTTCAGATGTAAAATTTATTGAAAAATCTAAAAATTAAAGTGAAAAATGAAAGACCATAAAAAAAGACTTGAAATGAATATAAGTGAATAAAAATTCAAAAATTAAACTCAAAGTAAGAAAAGAAAATAGTTGAATTAAAACTTTGATTGACTTTTAAAGTTCGTAAATGTTTAGTTTGGTTTTAAAAAGTTTATAATATACAAAAATTCTTGCGTGTTTAAGTTTAATTTAACAGCAATCGAGCTAAATGGTCCATTATGAAATGTGGCCCTTTTCCTCATTTTTATATTTTATAAACATTTGCTGACATCAATTTTGTGTGAAAATACGTATTTACCCTCCTCATTTTTTCTCGAATTTATTACTTTCTCCCCCTCTCTCTCCTCTTTCCTCTCTCATATCGTTACAAAGTTAACCAACTTTCTCTCTCTTATTTACCCACCATAAAAAAAATCATTCTCTAAGGACACCAAAAAAGGCTATCACTCCTAAGCCGCCTTTTCCCATTCCTATTCTTTTTTTTTCACCTTCTCTGAAAAAACAAGCAACAAGCTCTGTTTATGCAAGGATATGCACAACAGTGTATTTTAGATTGCAGCTCGAACTCGGCCTCCGGACCGATCAGAATACTTAGGCGGACCTGCACAAAAAGGTGAGCACTCTGACGATCAAGTCAGTATAGGTCGGATTCCCAGTTTAGTTTGAGGTCAGAAATCATCGTACCTGATCGTGGAGTGAAGTCCTCTACTTATGGGTGGTAGTCCCGCTAATCTCGCGACGGTTACACCCGGTAATCTCGGGACCGTCGGTTACACCCGGTAATCTCGGGACCGACGGTTATACCCGATAATCACGCCGCTGACAGTAGCTCACATCGGCCCCCACCGAGCTTCCCGGTAGGTCGGACCTCGGCCAGGTTCACCTCGGCCCTCATACTTAGCATCTGTCAACGCTAGTGGTGGTGATCTCGGCCGTCCGAGCTGGGCATGACTCATGAGTCATCTTGGAGCACCAATAGGGGTCCTCCACGTGTCCAGGGTATTCTCTTCCCCAAACATTGGCCCCCTCTCTGTCTGGTCCGATCTCGACCTGGCAGAGAAGTTCATTCGACTTGCTTTGGACGCGTGGCGACTTCCTATTCGTGGGAAAATATAACCGTTGCGGTAGATTTATCGTCAGAATATTCAAATATTCCGATGCTTCGGATTTTAGGAAGGATCCTAGCCGCTCGTTGATTACACATGTACGGTGGGGAAATTTTTCCGACGAGCTATAAATACCCCCAATCCTTCAGGTCATACCTTACGTTCCCTGAATTCTTGGAGTTCGATCTGAAGGTAGCTCGAACCCTTGGTAGGTCGGTCTCTTCCCTCACTTTCTCTTTCGAACGTAGTTGCCATGTCGTCCTCTTTTAGCAGCAACTTAGGATCCGATGAGGATTTAGCTCGCAGGTTAGAGTCCGAGCTCGAGGAGATAGAAAACTTTAGGTTCTCCAATGACGGGGAGGATAGTGATGTCTCCACCTCGGGTCAGGGTTTGGAATACCCTTCTAGGATACCTGAGCACTACCTCGGATCCCTTCGTAGGGGGTTCGCTATCCCTGAGAACATCCTCCTTAGGATTCCGGAGGAGGGGGAGAGAGCTGACAATCCTCCAGAGGGATGGGTCACTCTCTACTTTAAAATGTTTGAGTACGGCCTCAGACTTCCCCTTCACCCTTTCGTCCAAGAGTTTCTTTTCCGAACTGGGCTGGCTCCGGCTCAAGTGGCCCCCAATGGGTGGGGTGTCATTTTCGCTTTGGCCATCCTTTTTTGGCTACGAGCTCGGGATAGTGAAGAGGCCGAGCTGTTAGACGTAGACCAGCTCCTCGCGTGCTTCGAAGCGAAAAGGATAGCTAAGAAGCCTGGTCGGTTCTATATGTGCGCAAGGAAAGGCGCAGGCAGTATAGTTAAGGGGCCGACCTCCATCAAGGGATGGGTGAGGAAGTGGTTCTACGCTTCCGGGGAATGGCTTGCAAAGGACGAGTCAGGTCGTTCCTTCTTTGACGTTCCCACTAGGTTTGGAAACCTAGGTACGGAGTAGTTCTTACTTCTTGTGATAACTTTCTTTCTTGTTATTCAGGTCTGACTCAAATTTTGTCTTTGTGCAGTTTCAATCCGACCAGTCCCCGAGCTTACGCAAGCCTCCTTCGACACGCTGAAATATTACAAGGAGCGTTTTTCGAGGGGTAGGAAGGTCGGAACCTTGGTGACCGACAAGCTGCTGCTTGAGTCCGGGCTGCTAGATTACAACCCCGTAGTTCGTCTCATTGAATCCTCAAGGCCGAACTCCGAACTTGGTATGCCGAGCTTGCTTCCCCCTTTTTTCCTCTAACCTTGTGTTGACCCCTGTTTTTATTTTGCAGCCATGGTTTGCGGATTTGCAAGCAACGTGAAGCGCAAGTCCAAGGGCCGAGCCCATGCTCTTGAGGCCGCCCAGAGTTCGAAACCTGCCACCCCTGCTGTGGTAGGGCCAGCCTCGGAAGATCCAGCCCCAGTGATCGAGCTGGAGTCTTCTGGGGGTCCTTCGAGGGAGAAGCGCCCCAGGGATCAGACCGAGACGGTGGACGTCTCGCCCTTGGGCGAGGAGGTGAGGGAGGAAGTCCCTCTGAAGCGAAGGAGGAGGAAGAAGAAGACCACCTCCCCCTTGGAGGTCGGAGCTCGTGGGGTCTTGCCTGCGAGCTTCGCAGATCGGGTGGACGATCCTGAGGCCAGGATGGGCGGGACGTCCGATGTGACGGCACGGTTCAGAGTTGAGCCGTCAAGTTCTGGGGTGAGGGACCAGGTGTCCCGCATCTCGGCCGCAAGTTTGGACCGCTGCCTAAGGAGGGCGTCCAAATTTGTAAGTGACCCAGGGTCCGTTCTGCAGAGGACCATCGACTACGCCGCTGAGGTAAGATTGGTGTTTTTGCTCAATTTACCTAACAGGTAGCTCGGTCTAACTTCTTATTTGTACCTTTTCTCAGGCGTTCGTTGCTTCCATTCAATCGGCTCTGGCCGTGAAGGCCGAGCTGGATGGGAGGGAAGTTCTGGCAGCGAGGGAGAAAGAGGAGTTCTCTGCTGCCTTAGAGGCTGCTTCCTCCACCATGAAGGGTGAGCTGCTGAAGGCTCACTCTGAGGTGGAAATTTTGAAGGCCGAGGTGGAGACCAAGGCCGAGCTGCTGAAGAAGGAAGAAGACAGACGCAAGGTCCAGCTCCGAGCTGCCCATGCTATCACCAAGGGCTTGGAGAAGGAGAAGTTCCAACTCCTCAAGGAGAAGGACGACATGCTCCAGGCGCTTGAAGCGAAGGAGGAAGAGCTGAAGCATGCGACTGCCGAGCTGGAGACGGTGAAGGAGCGTCTCAGCAATGGAGCCCTATTGGAGGAATCGTTTAGGCAACATCCTGACTTCGATGGATTTGCCAAAGACTTCTCTGACGCGGGCTTCAAGTTTCTCATGAAGGGCATTGCTTCCGACATGCCTGACCTTCAGATCGATCTCGGTGGTCTGAAGAAGAGGTATGCTGAGCAGTGGGCGTCTGGGCCTAGCGGCTCCCCTGGCGCCCAAGCGTTGGTGGATAAGTACGTCAGAGATCTGGACTCCGACTACTCCGACCTCGAAGAGGATCAGGTCGGCAACACTCAAGAGGGCGCTCTTCAAGCAGGCTCTTAGGCGACCACTCTTCAAGAGGCTTTTCGCTATCTTTCTTCTCTTCTCTTTTGTTTTTTGTTTGTAAGTGTCAGGGCAGAGCTGCAAGGTCTACAAGCCTTGGCTCTGCTCTCCATTCAATAAAGAAGCTCCCATTTGTTTTTACTTTGTTGTGGGCAACATCTTTCCTTTCTTTGCTTTTTCTTTGAACTGCAGCCAATGTCACCTCGCACCTCTTACTTTTGAGGTCGCGCCTTCAATTAAAATAATTTGAAAGTTTGAATTTGAATCTCTGTCTAGCATTCAATGCATTGCACCAACTCTGGATTTTTTAACATCGCACCCTTAACTTAAAAACGTTAAAAGGCTAAAATCCTAAGTCCGTAGCTGTTCTTCATATCGTACATCGTACCCTCAGGTTCAGAGGCTGGATCATTTTGAACTTTTGACATCGTCCCTTTACCTTGAAGGTTTGAATTTTAAGTTCATCAGTGGTTTTGGCATCGCACCTCGTACCCTTAGGTTTTGGAGGATTGAATTTTAACTGACTGCTGGAATGTGATCGCGTGGGAGTCCGTGGCCCCCATTTAATTTCTGGTCGAACTCGGAATCATGAAATTAAATCATCACATTTATTCCGATCATAATTCTTTTGAAACAGTTTTTACAGATCCATTGAAAACCCTTTTGGCATTTCAAGGATAATAACGCTTCAGGTGCTCCGCGTTCCACGGGTGCGCGAGGACGTCTCCTTTCAGATCGGCCAATACGTACGTCCCAGGTCGGACTATGCCCTTGACCTCAAACGGGCCCTCCCAGGTCGGATCAAGGGCACCCACATGGGTTTGGACCCTCCTTAAGACCAGATGTCCGACCTGAAAGGTCCGAGGTCGAACGCGGGCGTTGTAATGTCTGGCCATTCTGCCCTGATATTCCGCCAGGCGTAGCTGGGCCATTGCTCTTCTTTCTTCCAACAAGTCGAGGTTGAGGAGCAGCTCTTCCTCATTTGTCGTAGGCTCGTAATGCTCTACTCTGTCAGATGGCATGCCGATCTCAACCGGGACTACAGCTTCGGAGCCGAAGGCCAGGAAGAACGGGGTCTCACCCGTCGATTCTCTTTGGGTGGTCCGGTACGACCATAGAACCTCTGGTAGCTCCTCGGACCACCTGCCTTTCTTGGAGTCCAGTCTAAGTTTGATGCCTCGCTTGATGATCTTGTTGACTGCCTCCACCTGTCCATTTGCTTGCGGATGTGCGGGGGACGAGCTAAGGTGACTTATGCCAAGCTTGCTGCAAAAGTCTTTGAACTTGGCGTTGTCAAATTGCTTCCCATTGTCTGTCACAATGGCCTGCGGTATACCAAAGCAACATATGATATTTGTCCATACGAAGGACGTGACTCTCGATTCCGTTATGTGGGAGAGCGCCTCGGCCTCGGCCCACTTTGTGAAGTAATCCACAGCAACCACAGCGAACTTGGTCTGGCCCTTGCCCAAAGGGAAAGGACCAATGATATCTACCCCCACTGCGCGAATGGCCACGAGGCCGAGATGGGGGTGAGCAGCTCGGGAGGTTGGTGGATTATGGTTCCGTAGCGTTGGCAATTGTCGCAAGTTCTAACGAACTTCTTGGCGTCCTGGCTGAGGGTCGGCCAATAGTATCCTTGTCGGATCACTTTGGCTGACAGCGACCGGGCGCATGAGTGATTGCCGAACACTCCTTCGTGGATTTCTCTGAGGAAGTACAGGCCCTCTTCAGGGGTTAGACATCTCAATAGAGGCAGGGAAAAGCCACGTCGGTACAATGCTCCACCTTGGACCACGAATCGAGCTGCTCGCCTTGCCAACTTTCTGCGCTCTTTGGGGTCTTGTGGTGAGTTGCCCCTAATGAAGTCCGCAATCGGGTCCATCCATGAGGACTCTGGAGCGCCGATCTCCATCAGATCTGGCTCTGAGATCGAGGGATTATCTAAAATCTCGACGGGGACCGACCTGGCCAGGTCGGTCTCGTACGCCGATGCTAACTTGGCCAAGGCGTCAGCATTAGAATTTTCTGCTCGGGGAACCCGGCTTACTTCGCAAGTTCGAAACTGGGTGAGGTACGATCTGACCTTGCCCAAATACTTCTCCATTCGGGAGTCTTTGGCTTGGTACTCTTCCTTGATCTGGCTCACAACCAGCTGGGAGTCGCTGAAGACCTTAACACAAGAGGCCCCCAATGCTCTGGCGATTCGCAGGCCGGCAATAAATGCTTCATACTCAGCCTCGTTGTTAGAAGTCTGGAAGTCGAACCGCAAGGCATACTCAAATCGCTCGCCTCCTGGTCCGAGCAAGAGGACCCCGGCCCCCCACCCCTTCTCATTGGAGGATCCGTCGACATAGATTGTCCACGGTAGGTCGGACTCGCTCAGCTCGGAAGGTGGTGTGAGCTCGGCTATGAAATCTGCCGCTGCTTGTCCTTTCAACGCAGTTCTGGGTTCGAACTGGATGTCGTACTCACTTAGCTCCATTGCCCACTTCATCAGGCGTCCAGAAGCTTCTGGCTTATGGAAGATGTTTTTTAGGGGCAAGTTAGTGAGCACCACCACAGTATGGGCTTGGAAGTATGGTCTAAGTCGTCGGGCCGAGGTGACTAAAGCAAGAGCCAACTTTTCCATTTGAGGGTATCTGGTCTCGGCTTCGGTCATAGCCTTGCTTGTGTAGTAGACCGGGTTTTGCCGCGCTTCCTCTTGCCTGATTAGGGCCGAGCTGACGGCGCTGTCAGACACTGCTAAGTACAATTGGAGCTTGTCCCCCGGCATGGGCTTGGCGAGCAAAGGTACAGAGGTAGCTTTTCAACTGCTGAAATGCTTGCTCGCACTCCGCTGTCCATTCAAACGGCCCTTTCCTCCGTAGGACTTTGAAGAAAGGAAGGCACTTATCTATCGATCTTGAAAAAAACCGGTTCAGGGCCGCAATCCTGCCATTGAGGCACTGAAGCTGCTTCAGCGTCTTAGGTGCCTCCATCTCGAGCACAGCTTTAATCTTTTCGGGGTTGGCCTCGATTCCCCGGTTGTTCACCATGAAGCCAAGGAATTTTCCCGAAGAGACTCCAAAGGCACATTTAGCTGGGTTGAGCTTCATTTGATATGTCCTCAGAACTTCGAAGGCTTCGGTCAGATCGGAGAGATGCGACTTAGATTGCTTGCTCTTGATGAGCATGTCGTCCACATACACTTCCATATTCCGGCCGATCTGCTTGGCGAACATTTTGTTCACTATTCTCTGGTAGGTCGTTCATGCGTTCTTTAACCCGAAAGGCATGACCTTGTAACAGTACAGACCTTGGTCTGTTATGAATGCGGTATGACCTTGATCTGGGACATGCATCTTGATTTGGTTGTACCCAGAGTAGGCGTCCATGAAGGTGAGCAGTTCGTGCCCGGCTGTGGCGTCCACGAGCTGATCAATCCTCGGTAGTGGGAAGCAATCTTTCGGGCATGCCTTATTTGAGTTCGTAAAATCTACGCACATTCTCCACTTTCCGTTAGATTTTTTAACTAATACAACATTGGAGAGCCACTCGGGATACGAAATTTCTCTTATGTATTCAGCTTTCAAACGTTTGCTAACTTCCTCAACAATTACATCACTCCGCTCCTTGTTTATAGGTCTTCTTTTTTGCTTTACAGGTCGGAATGACGGATCTATGCTGAGGATATGCGTCATAATTTTCGGGTCAATGCCAGGCATGTCCTCATGGGACCACGTAAAGACATCCGAGTTGGATCTGAGGAAGTGGATTAGCTCCTCTCTGTCGGTGGCCCCCAGCTTGGTTCCTATGCTTACTTGCTTCTCGGGACTAAGCAGAGGAACAAGCTCGAGCTCCTCAGTGGGTGCGGCAAACTCCCTCCTCGGCAGGTCGGCCTCGAACTCGAGCGTCCCATCCCTACCGGCGAGAGTTTTGAGGGCGCAGACCGATGAGCCTTTGAGTGCGGAGGCATAACACTCCCTCGAAGCGGTCTGTTCTCCTCGGACCGTGCCCACGCCATTGAGGGTGGAATACTTCAAAATTTGATGAAGTGTCGAGGGAATGACCCGAAATTAGTGGATGATGGGTCTCCCGAAGATGGCGTTATAGGCCGATCTACCGTCAATTACCACGAACTCGGCCATTTGGGTGACCTGAGTTTGGTCCTGCCCAAGTGCGACCGGCAAGTCGATGCAACCCTCTGGGATGACCGATTCTCCAGAGAACCCAACCAGCGGTGTCGGACTTTTCGTCAATTGCGACCTCTTCCAACCCATGGCGAGGTAGGTCGGTAAGGACAGGATGTTAGCAGATGCGCCTCCGTCTATCAGCACCCTCCTGACCACCACATGATCAATCAAGGGAGCGATCACAAGTGCGTTATTGTGGGGCAGGTGGACCTCCTCTAAGTCTGTACTATCGAAGGTGATTGGGCAGGTCGACCCCTGCTCCCTGATGATGCACACCTCGCGCCTGGCTGCACGAGCTAGCTCCTTTCTTTTATGTCCGGACTAACCCCCGCTTGGCCCTCCGAAAATGGTATTGATGACCGCAGGTCGGTCAGTGCGCTGAGGCGGCGTCCTCGAACGCTTCCGCTCTTCCTTTTTCTCTGCCGAGCTGGTCCTGGGCTTTCCCACAAATTTCTTGAAGTAGCCATCTTGAATTAGATCCTCAATTTGGCGCTTCAACTCCCAGCAGTCCGACGTGTTATGGTCGTGCTCCCGATGGAAGCGGCAATACTTGTCCTTGCTGCGCCTTTCCGGGGCTCCCCGAAGCTTCTCAGGATGCTTGAATAGTTTTTCCATTCCAGACTCCTCGATGTTCGTTAGGATCTCGGAAATTGGAATCGTGGTCGGGGTGAAGCGTTCGTAAGGTCGGCTCCTGGTAGGTCCGTTGTCCGCCCTCCGATACTCAGCTCGACCGCTGGAAAAGGATCCCGTGTCCTTGGACTTGGGATCTGCCTTTTCTATATCTTTTCCACTTCTGTCCCGGCCGATCTTTCGTTCTGGTCGGCCGGTTTTGGTTCGGAGGAGCTCCTATCCATCGATGACTTTCTTCGCCTTCTGAAGCACCTCGGCGAAGGTGGTCGGGGCCTCCTCTCCAAGTTTCACCGTGAGGGCCTCCTCGGCTAGACCAGTGAGAAAATAGCACATGGCCGAGTCATCGGAGCAGTGTGCGACCTTCAACTGCTCCTCCTGGAATCTGGTGACATATTCTCGTAGCGTCTCACCCTCCTTCTGTCTGATGGTGGCGAGATGGGTCGCTGTCTTTTTGTCATAATGCCGAGAAGAGAACTGGGCGAGGAACTCCCTTCTCAGCTGAGAGTAGGTCGAGATCGACCTGGCTGGCAGTCTCCGATACCACAATCGCGCGCTGCCAGTAAGCGCGATCTGAAAGGCGCGACATTTGATTGCGTCTGATGCCGTTTGGAAGTCCATGAGGCCTTCAAAGACCTCAACATAATCCTTGGGGTCCTTCGACCCATCATAAGGCTTCACGGTAGGAGTTTTGAACTTCGGAGGGATCGGTGCTTCCAAAAGTCCGAGGTGAAGGGCGTTTCTCCCAAGTCGCCATCGTACAGTGAACCTTCTTTCTGCTCACATTTGGCCTTTAAGGCCTCCACCTGAGCGTCGAGCTTGCCCCTCAGCTGGTCGAACTCCGCCCTTGTGATCACCCCTGCGGGAGTTGCTGGGTTATGAGAGGATTCAGCCTGCTGGTTGGAGCTCCTGTGTGAGCGGGATGGTGACTGTCCTTTTCGGAGAGATGAGCCTCTCTTTCTGTTGAGGTGTTCACGAAGGTCTCCTCTCTGGCGAGTTTGTCCCTCGCTCTCGTTGTCTTCAGGATGTTCCTCCTCGACTGGGCCGAGGTGGGAACCCTTTTGCTCGCGTATGTCAATGCGCGTCATTCGATTTTCAGATCGGGACCCTGCGCCTGCAGCTAGTATCATCTCGTTATACATTTCCTCCATGGACCGCATTTGTGTGCGCATTGCCTCCATTTCTCTCTGGAGTGCGTCAAAGTTCTCACTTGGTGGAGCCGGGGCTGGACCCCGGGCGCCCTTCTTAGAGGTCCCACCTCATCCACGGGTGGTCTTGGATGTCCTTGGGTGCGCAGGTGGTAGGACAGGCGCGGTGATTCGTGCCGACCTGCGGAGGGGTTCTGTTGCTAGGCCGTCGTGACCTTGCCCCTCTACCACTGCTGCTCCGACCTCCCTCTGGTGGGCATCGCTGGCAGCTAGAGTCCTTCGATCTGCCGTATTGGTCGAGTTTGCTGGTTGAACCATTTTCGCTCGCGTATTGGTTTAAAAGGATTGGGATGACTTAGATTGTCGTTCCCACAGACGGCGCCAAATGTTTATGCAAGGATATGCACAACAGTGTATTTCAGATTGCAGCTCGAACTCGACCTCCGGACCGATCGGAATACTTGGGCGGACCTGCACAAAAAGGTGAGCACTCCGACGATCAAGTCAGTATAGGTCGAATTCTCAATTTAGTTCGAGGTCAGAAATCATCGTACCTGATCGTGGAGTGAAGTCCTCTACTTATGGGTGGTAGTCCCGCTAATCTCGCGACGGTTACACCCGGTAATCTCGGGACCGTCGGTTACACCTGGTAATCTCGGGACCGACGGTTATATCCGATAATCACGCCGCTGACAGTAGCTCACATCGGCCCCCACCGAGCTTCCCGGTAGGTCGGACCTCGGCCAGGTTCACCTCGGCCCTCATACTTAGCATCTGTCAACGCTAGTGGTGGTGATCTCGGCCGTCCGAGCTGGGCATGACTCATGAGTCATCTTGGAGCACCAATAGGGGTCCTCCACGTGTCCAGGGTATTTTCTTCCCCAAACAAGCTCCATTTATGATTTTTTTTTTCTGATGAGAGACAGACGTCGAGAGCGATAGCCTTTTTTTGTGTGTTTTTTTTTTAATGTGCGGGTTGTGTGAACTCTTTGTTCTTGGTGTTCTTTGTTGAGTTTTTACCTCTCATTTAGGTGTGACCCGTTTTCTGTGTGCTGTGTATTTGTTATTTTGTTTTTTGAATTTTAAACTCCAACAATGGAGTCAAGCAAGATTGAGAGGAGATGAATGAAAAAATAAGGAAAAGAGAGGAGAGAGAAAAGTGCATGCCTTCAAAATTAAAACAAAAAAATCCAAAATTAAAGGAAAACAAAAAATCGAATGAGATGTGGTGTAGAAAAAATGGAAGAAAGAGAGAGGGAGAGAGAGAGCAGTGGACGTCCTTGAAAAATCTGATAGTGAAAAAAAAATCAAATCAGAGAGAGAGGAAAAGGATCGGTAGAGAAATGGAAAAGTGAATGAGAGAGAGAAAGAGAGAGTTGAGAGGAAGAGGAAAAAGCAGAGAAAATGAGAGATAAGATAACAGTGGGTAATTTGTAATTTGTAAGCAAATCGTTAAAAAACGTAAAATTTGGAGTTGATGATACATTTCATAGTTGGCCTTTGAAAAAGACTATTCAATCCAATTTTCCAACAAATTTCTAATAGTCCTTAAACTTTTAATTTTGTATATGGTAGGATGCTTTCCCAACATTCGATATTCAACCCAAGTTTCTGCATCTCTCTCATCACTTGAGGTTGAATACATAGCAATGATATAGCTGCTACTTGTAAGCCCATTTAGATTTTTAATTTACTTGCTGATTTGCAAGTTAAGTTTTCACTTTTTTTTTTTTTTTTTAACAATCTGCAGCTATTCATATTACCTTTCATGAATGTACAAAACATAAAAGAACTTGACTTGTCACTTTGTTTGTGATCAAGTTCAGTCTGGCTTTCAGTGCTTGCTTTTGGTTTGGTCTGCTTCCCAACTAGTCGATGCTTTCACAAAGCCACTTTCAGCTTCTGTTTTGAGTGCTTTGATGTCCACGATGGGGTTACTTGATGTTGAACGATTGTAACACCCCTTTTTGTGTAAGTATACACAGTCGCATAGCAAGTAGTAAAAGATCGAATTAACCACAAGGATTGAGAACTAAACACTCCAGTAATTACTTAAGAAAGCAAAACAAGCTTAATAAATGTTTAGTTAATTAGCAAAGGTTCTGTAATTTAAACCGAGAATAACCGCAAGGATTTTCTAAATAAGCAGGTACAAAAACAAGTAAGATATGTTGATTCTTACTAAAACAAACAAATAGAGTTAACTCAATACTAGGGTAAGGGAGAAGAGTTTATGCAACTTTTTTGGACTCACGTAAACAATGTTGATGTTAACATATTGGCCAAACATTGAATCTTTCCAGATTTCCCAGATTTTTATGCTATTTAAGATTTAACCCTAAAACAACAATATATCAATTCAGTTTATAGCCTTGCTACATGAGCCTCATTCCTAAGTGCCCACACTCTAACTCAAGTAGATTGAGATGAAGCCAAACACTCCTTATTACAATTTTTCAAAAGTTAATGAAGAGGTATCTTAATATATTGATCAAACACATTAAAAATCAAGCAATAGAAACAACTTCAACTCAATATGCATCATCCTTAATAACTCAAGCAATGTTTACAGTTCAAAATAAGTTCACAACATCCTTCCCTTACAAATGAGTTTAGTTACGTAATGCCATAAAATAAAAGGGGAGAGGAATAACCAATGAACTCTTTACTAAATAAACAAGAAGGAAAATGGAGAAAACAGAAGGATAGTAGCTCTAGTTTCTTGTTCTTCGGCTCTCCTTGTGTCTTCTTCTTCTCCCTGTCTTCTTCGAGTTCTAAATGAATTTTGGGAGTGAGGAAATGATATGATGTGTGGGAATTATATGGAGGCAACCTTAAATGGTTGTATATATACTCCTCTTCGATTTTAGGACAACCAGATGGATAAAGTGGACCCCAACTCAAAATTTATGGTGTTGCTTCGTTTAACGTATTAGGTAAAAATTTGTCACTATCAGCTTTGCCTTTTTTAGCTTTTTTGATTCAGATGATGCAGCACTGACGATGCTACGCCAAAATATTCAAAGTTAGAATATATTGCATGAATCTTAGCAACCATTAGCATTCGAGGGCTATTCTTAAATATTAAGCATACTTGCACAAAAGTAGGACAAAAATGAGTGTTGGTGTGGCTATCCTTAGCTAATTTATGTAAAATTCTAGCACAAATAACTCTCTTATGGAGAGTTATCACATGACATCCACCATCCATCTTAAGGGAGAGTATTCTTCTTCTTTGCAATTGTAGAGGAGGAGAGAGCTGTTGATCAGCTAGATGTTTTTGTTTAGCGGATAGTAATTGAAACTTTGATTTAGTGGGTGGACTAAGTGGATGTAGATTGTAAAATTTGATCGAACCGCTATGACTCTCGGTGTATTGTTCTTCATCTCTTCTCTAATTTTCTTTAGATTGATTTAAATTATGTTGAGTTCTAGCTGGAATTATTTGAGTTTATTTATTTGACAAATGATTTACGGTAACAAGTGTATTTTCTTTTATTTCTCCTTCCGTAATATTCTCTATTTAAGAGAAGAATTATGACTCTTGATGAATTAAGAAAATACAACTTATTCATTTTCTCCCAATTTTAATTCTAAAACCTTTCTTTCTCGTTTCTCATAGTAACTTGAGTGCACCTGAATGGATAAGGTACTTTTAGGTTGAAGGTTCAATATCCCGCCATAATATTTGAGATATTGAACATATATAATATATACACACATACATATTTATACATATCACTTTTACATACATACATATACATATCACTTTACATGACAACAGCCCAAACCAAAATATTGTCAATATATGGGCTTTAAGTTATGAGGCCCAATACTAGGGATAGTACCTTATTTTCTATTGTTCTTTAATTTAAAACATTGCTCGATAATATTCTTTTATTAATTAATTTACACTTAGAACTTAAATCTCATTTTGGTTTCTTTAAGATTTGCTTTATTTTCGTCTTTAAACTTTTAAAATCTCTATTCCAACATTACTTTTTTGTTATTATTGCCATTAATTATTTAATAGATAGATAATTTAGTTTGTTGGGTTGATTTTAAGCTCCAAAATGGCTTACATGAATATTAGGTAAGATAATGATTATCAGGTGAGGCAAATATTACGCCTCAAATACGACTTAATTGCTGCTAAAAATAATAGGGAAAAAAAAAGGATTTCTATTATATTAATTAGAGTTGATTTTATTTGGTCAATGGGTGGAGGATTAAATCTTTTCTTAAGAGAAATAATCAATGCAATTTTCTATTAAGTTGGGTTCGTATGGACAATTCAAGTGTATTCTACACACCAACAAGAGAAATGAAGAACGATGAAGGATTGACGAGAAAATAACAACAAATATATTTTAAAATTTTGAAGATTGAAATAAAATAAAGCTAAAAGTTTTTAACCTAAGCCTGTCCTAATAAAAAAACATTTAAATGACGATATACTTGGTTATATATGACTAGTTTGGAAACACACCAACATTTTTTCTAAAAATTTGCTATTAAATAATTGTCTAAAAATTTCGTGCATGCCTACTCATCTATATCTATAGTATATTAAAAAGTACCCAAATGTGAAAGAAATTTTTATTGGATGATTTTAACCTTGATTATTTATACAATACCCAATTTACCCTTAGTTTCATTTATGTTATCCCACCACTCCAAGTTGTCTCTCTCATGTTCTCTTCCTCTCTCGTAAAACTCTCTTTCCCCTCTATCCTCATCTCATCAAATTCCATCTCTCCTCGTTAATACTTATTTTTCATTTAAACTCTCTCTACCCATCTAAATTCCTCCCTTTTTTTTCCTCTATCAAGGGGACGCTGTGGAAGGGCAGGTCGAACTCGTTCTTGGCCAGCCATGAACCGGAGGCGAAGAACCACTTCTCAACCCACTTATTTATGGAGGTCGGCCCTTTCAAAATACCTCATGCGCCCTCCTAGCGCACAGATAATACCTCCCTGGTTTTCTAGAAATTCGTTTGACTTCGGAGCAAGCCAAAAGTTAATCGACTCCGAGGAAATCCAGGTCATTAACCTCTTTACACCTAAGCCAGAATAACACAACGAGACCAAAGACGACTCCCCATCCGTTGGGGGCCACTTGCGCAAGAGCTAATCCAGTCCGGAATAGGAACTCCTACACTAAGGGATGGACTGGAAGACGTAACTCGTACTCAAACATTTTCAAGTAAAGGGTTACACACCCATTTGGAGGATTGTCAGCTCTCTCACCTTCCTTGGGGAGTCTAAGAGCAATGTCATTCGGAATACTATACCTCCTACGAAGTAGGCCGAGGTAATTTTCAGGCTTCTAGGAAGGATATTCTAAGCCCTGGCCCGAGGTGGAGGTGTCACTATCATCCCCTTCGTCATCAGAGAACCTAAAATTTTCTATTTCCTCCTCCTCAAGTTCAGAATCTAACCTACTGGCGAACTCTTCTACGGAATCGGCCTTCTTGGGTGAAGATTCTCGATTCGGAACTAGACCTCTAGGTGGGCTACTAAGGAAGGACGAGTAAGAGAACTCCGACATGACTTGAAAAGTAAAAGAGGGAAATAAAAGACAAATTCGAAAGAACAAAACTGACCTAGAGCAAGAATTCCGATCTGATCAGGTCAGACTCCAAGGTTTCATATACCGCAAAAAGCGGAAACAGAACATTAGAGGTATTTCTAGCAACTTGAAGAATAATCTCAACCGCACACGTGGTTGATAGCGGACGTCCCAGATCGGAAGAATTCCGAACGTCTCCAGTACTTGAGTGCGCGCCGATTGCCGGTTCCATTTTCAAGACCCGCCAATGGAACAATTAATAAATTGATTAAATTGAATGTTCAAGTCACCACGTGGATTCGTCTCTTCAAAATAATAATGAAATTTCTCTGCCAGGTCGAGATCGAACCCGGTAGAGAGGGGGCCGATGTTCGGGGATAAAATATCCAATTGCCACGTGGAGGATAGAGATTGGCTGTCATAAGGGATTGTTTTGAAGAGTTGTTTTGCAAAGCTCCTCCTCGGAACCTTCCGAGGAGGGAAGATCATTAATCCTAATTGTATCGCAACCTTAAAAGTATCTGAGTTCGATCTATTCAAACCCGACATATCCGACCTTAAAACTGACCAAGGTAACTGCCTATCGTGACTCCTGTCGGGACTTAAACCTATAAATAGTGGGCCTCATTTCATCATCAGGTATCGATTTTCACCTCGAATTTACTATTGAGTCCGAGCTACTTACTGACTTGAGCGTCGGAGATTTTCCCTTCTTGTGCAGGTCTTCCCAGTCTTTCAGGTCGGAGCTAGGGCCGGATTCGAGGCGAGGAACCGTTGTGCAAATTTTTGCATAAACATCTACCTGTCGTGACTCCTGTCGGGACCTAAACCTATAAATAGAGGGCCTCATTTCACCATCAGGTATCGATTTTCACTTCGAACTTACTATTGAGTCCGAGCTACTTACTGACTTGAGCGTCGGAGATTTTGCCCTCTTGTGTAGGTCTTCCTAGTCTTTCATGTCGGAGCTAAGGCCGGGTTCGAGGCGAGGAACCGTTGTGCAAATTTTTGCATAAACATTTGGCACCGTCTGTGGTTGAAACATTTCCAATTGTATCTCTTATTTATTGGGATGTTTTTCTCTTAATTAAATAGTTTATTAATTATCCTTTTCATTTATTGTGACCAACTTTTTTTTCTGTTTTTGGTAGAGAAATAATACAACAAAGATAATATTATTTTCTAACAAAATAACATTTTAAATTTAGTTTTGTCTTTTATTAGTTTAAATAGTAAGAGAATTTTTTTGTGTTTTTTGGAAAGATTTAGGAAAATTTAAATATTATTTTATTATATAATAATCGAAATATTATTTTACAATTAGCAAATAAAAACTATATATCAAAGTTAAATTTAGTTTTGTCTTT
The DNA here is from genome assembly GCF_013281855.1 of Momordica charantia. NCBI lineage: Eukaryota > Viridiplantae > Streptophyta > Magnoliopsida > Cucurbitales > Cucurbitaceae > Momordica > Momordica charantia. The sequence continues at coordinate 6,126,528 of NW_028275162.1, read as the reverse complement.
TATTATTTATTAGTTTAAATTGTAAGAGATTTTTTTTTTTTTGAAAGAACAAGAGAAAATTTAAATATTATTCTAATTATATAATAATTTATGTTTACAATAATAATGAAAAAATTAAATCAATAATTAGCAAATAAAATATTTTACAATAATAATGAAAAACAATAAATCAATAATTAGCAAATAAAAATTATATATATCAAAGTTAATAAGATATATTGTTAAGGAGTAGAATATGAGAATATTTGTATTTTAAATTGAGATATTAAAAATTTCTTAAGATTCATTCTGTTTGGGGAAGGGAATACCCAGGACACGTGGAGGATCCCTAGTGGTGCTCCAAGATGGCTCATGAGCCATGCCCAGCTCGGATAGCCGAGATGGCCGCCGCCAACGCCGACAAATGCTAAGTATGAGGGTCGAGGTGAACCTGGCCCAGGTCTGACCTACCGGGGAACTCGGTATGGGCCTAGGTGAGCAACTGTCTGCGGCGTGATTATCGGGCGTAACCGTCGGTCCCGAGATTACCGAATGTAACCGTCGCTAGATTAGCGGGACCACCACCCATAAGTAGAGGACCTCACTCCCCGATCAGGTACGATGATTTCTGGCTTCGGACTAAACTTGGAATCCGACCTATGCTGACTTGATCGTCGGAGTGCTCACCTTTTTGTGCAGGTCCGCCCAAGTGAACGAAAGATCGGTCCGGAGGCCGAGTTCGAGCTACAATCAGGAACACACTGTTGTGCACATCTCTGCATAAACATTTGGCGCCGTCTGTGGGAAAGACTGACAATCTAAGTCATCCCAATTCCTTTAAACCAACGCGCGAGCGAACATGGTTCAACCAGCGGATTCGACCAATACGACAGATCGAAGGACTCTAGCTGCCAGCGATGCCCACCCTAGGGAGGTCGGAGCAGCGGCGGTAGAGGGGCAAGGTCACGACGGCCTCGCAACGGAACCCCTCCGCAGGTCGGCACGGATCACCGCGCCTGCCCTACCGCCTGCGCACCCGAGGACGTCCAAGGCCACCTGTGGCCGAGGTGGGACCTCTAAAAAGGGCGCCCAGGGTCCAGCCCCGGCTCCAACAAGCGAGAACTTTGATGCGCTCCAGAGAGAGATGGAGGCAATGCGCACACAAATGCGCTCCATGGAGGCAATGTATAACGAAATGGTGCTAGCTGCAGGCGCAGGGTCCCGATCTGAAAATCGAGTGACGCGCATGGACGTACGCGAGCAAGGGGGTTCCCACCTCGGCCCAGTCGAGGAAGAACGTCTCGAAGACAACGAGAGTGAGGGGTACACTCGCCAGAGGGGAGACCTCCGCGAGCATCTCAACAAAAAGAGAGGCTCGTCTCTCCGAAAAGGGCAGTCACCATCCCGCTCCCACAGGAGCTCCAACCAGCAGGCTGAATCCTCTCACAATCCCGCAGGGATAATCACAAGGGAGGAGTTCGACCAGCTGAGGGGGGAGCTCGATGCTCAGGTGGAGGCCTTAAAGGCTAAATGTGAGCAGAAAGACGATTCACTGAACGACAGCGACTTGGGAGAATCGCCTTTCACCTCGGACGTTTTGGAAGCACCAATCCCTCCGAAGTTCAAAGCTCCTACCGTGAAGCCTTATGACGGGACTAAGGACCCCAAGGACTACGTTGAGGTCTTTGAAGGCCTCATGGACTTCCAAGCGGCATTAGACGCAATCAAATGCCGCGCCTTTCAGATCGCGCTTACTGGCAGCGCGCGATTGTGGTACCGGAGACTGCCAGCCAGGTCGATCTCGACCTACTCTCAGCTGAGAAGGGAGTTCCTCGCCCAGTTCTCTTCTCGGCACTATGACAAAAAGACAGCGACCCATCTCGCCACCATCAGGCAGAAGGAGGGTGAGACGCTGCGGGAGTATGTCACCCGATTCCAGGAGGAGCAGTTGAAGGTTGCACACTGCTCCGATGACTCGGCCATGTGCTATTTCCTCACCGGTCTAGCCGACGAAGCCCTCACGGTGAAACTTGGAGAGGAGGCCCCGGCCACCTTCGCCGAGATGCTCCAGAAGGCGAAGAAAGTCATCGATGGACAGGAGCTCATCCGGACCAAAACCGGCCGACCTGAACGAAAGATCGGCCGGAGCAGAAGTGGAAAAGATGAAAGGGCAGATCCCAAGTCCAAGGACAAGGGATCCTTTTCCAGCGGCCGAGGTGAGTATCGAAGGACGGAGAACGGACCTACCAGGAGCCAACTTTACGAGCGCTTCACCCCAACCACGATTCTAATTTCCGAGATCCTAACGAACATCGAGGATTCTGGAATGGAAAAATTACTCAAGCGTCCGGAGAAGCTTCGGGGAGCCCCGGAGAGGCACAGCAAGTACAAGTATTGCCGCTTCCATCGGGAGCACGGCCACAACATGTCGGACTGCTGGGAATTGAAGCGTCAAATTGAGGATCTAATTCAAGAAGGCTACTTCAAGAAGTTTGTGGGAAAGCCCGGGACCAGCTCAGCAGAGAAGAAGGAAGAGCGAAAGCGTTCAAGGACGCCACCCCGACGCACCGACCGACCTGCGGTCATCAATACCATTTTTGGAGGGCCAAGCGGGGGTCAATCCGGACATAAAAGAAAGGAGTTAGCCCGTGCAGCCAGGCGCGAGGTGTGCATCATTAGGGAGCAGGGGCTGCCCTGCCCAATCACCTTCGACGATGCAGACTTGAAGGAGGTCCACCTGCCCCACAATGATGCCCTTGTGATTGCTCCCTTGATAGATCATGTGGTGGTCAGGAGAGTGCTGGTAGACGGGGGCGCATCCGCTAACATCCTGTCCTTACCAACCTACCTCGCCTTGGGTTGGACGAGGTCGCAATTGAAGAGAAGCCCGACGCCGCTGGTCGGGTTCTCTGGAGAATCGGTCATCCCAGAGGGTTGCATCGACTTGCCGGTCACGCTGGGGCAGGACCAAACTCGGGTCACTCAGATGGCCGAGTTCGTGGTAGTTGACGGTAGATCGGCCTATAACGCCATCTTTGGGAGACCCATCATCCACTCATTTCGGGTCGTTCCCTCAACACTTCATCAAATTTTGAAGTATTCCACCCCCAATGGCGTGGGCACGGTCCGAGGAGAACAGACCGCTTCGAGGGAATGCTATGCCGCCGCACTCAAAGGCTCATCGGTCTGCGCCCTCGAAACTCTCAGGGATGGGGCGCTCGAGTTCGAGGCCGACCTGCCGAAGAAGGAGTTTGCCGCACCTACGGAGGAGCTCGAGCTTGTTCCTCTGCTTAGTCCCGAGAAGCAGGTAAGCATAGGAACCAAGCTGGGGGCCACTGACAGAGAGGAGCTAATCCACTTCCTCAGATCCAACTCGGACGTCTTTGCGTGGTCCCATGAGGACATGTCTGGCATTGACCCGCGAATTATGACGCATCGCCTCAGCATAGATCCATCATTCCGACCTGTGAAACAAAAGAAAAGACCTATAAACAAGGAAAGGAGTGATGTAATTATTGAGGAAGTTAACAAACTTTTGAAAGCTGAATACATAAGAGAAATTTCGTATCCCGAGTGGCTCTCCAATGTTGTATTAGTTAAAAAATCTAACGGCAAGTGGAGAATGTGCGTAGATTTTACGAACTGAAATAAGGCATGTCCGAAAGATTGCTTCCCACTGCCGAGGATTGATCAGCTCGTGGACGCCACAGCCGGACACGAACTGCTCACCTTCATGGACGCCTACTCTGGGTACAACCAAATCAAGATGCATGTCCCAGATGAAGGTCATACCGCTTTCATAACAGATCAAGGTCTGTACTGCTACAAGGTCATGCCCTTCGGGTTAAAGAACGCAGGAGCGACCTACCAGAGGATGGTGAACAAAATGTTCGCCAAGCAGATCGGCCGGAATATGGAAGTGTATGTGGACGACATGCTTGTCAAGAGCAAGCAATCTAAGTCGCATCTCTCCGACCTGGCCGAAGCCTTCGGGGTTCTGAGGGCATATCAAATGAAGCTCAACCCTGCTAAGTGTGCCTTTGGAGTCTCCTCGGGAAAATTCCTTGGCTTCATGGTCAATAACCGGGGAATCGAGGTCAACCCCGAAAAAATTAAAGCCGTGATTGAGATGGAGGCACCTAAAACGCTGAAGCAGCTTCAGTGCCTCAGTGGCAGGATTGCGGCCCTGAACCGGTTTGTTTCAAGGTCGACAGATAAGTGCCTCCCTTTCTTCAAGGTCTTACGAAAGAAAGGGTCGTTTGAATGGACAGCGGAGTACGAGCAAGCGTTTCAGCAATTGAAGAGCTACCTCTGTTCGGCACCCTTGCTTGCCAAGCCCATGCCGGGGGACAAGCTCCAATTGTACCTAGCAGTGTCTGACAGTGCCGTCAGCTCGGCCCTAATCAGGCAAGAGGAAGCGCGGCAAAACCCGGTCTACTACACAAGCAAGGCTATGACCGAAGCCGAGACTAGATACCCTCAGATGGAGAAGTTGGCTCTCGCTTTGGTCACCTCGGCCCGACAACTTAGACCATACTTCCAAGCCCATACGGTGGTGGTGCTCACTAACTTGCCCCTTAAAAGTATTTTCCACAAGCCGGAAGCTTCCGGACGCCTCATGAAGTGGGCAATAGAGCTAAGTGAGTACGATATCCAGTTCGAACCCAGAACTGCGTTGAAAGGACAAGCAGCGACAGATTTCATAGCCGAGCTCACACCACCTTCCGAGCTGAGCGAGTCCGACCTACCTTGGACAGTCTATGTCGACGGATCCTCCAATGAGAAGGGGTGCGGGGCCGGGGTCCTCTTGTTCGGACCAGGGGGTGAGCGATTTGAGTATGCTTTGCGATTCAGCTTCCGGACTTCTAACAACGAGGCTGAGTATGAAGCATTTATTGTCGGCCTGCGAATCGCTCGAGCATTGGGGGCCTCTTGTGTTAAGGTCTTCAGTGACTCACAGCTGGTTGTGAGCCAGATCAAGGACGAATACCAAGCCAAGGACACCCGAATGGAGAAGTATTTGGGCAAGGTCAGATCATACCTCGCCCAGTTTCGAACTTACGAGGTAAGCCGGATTCCGCGAGCAGGAAATTCTAATGCTGACGCCTTGGCCAAGCTAGCATCGGCGTACTAGACCGACCTCGCCAGGTCGGTCCCCGTCGAGATCCTAGATAATCCCTCGATCTTAGAGCCAGATCTGATGGAGATCGGCGCTCCAGAATCCTCATGGATGGACCCGATCACGGACTTCATTAGGGGCAGCTCACCACAAGATCCCAAGGAGCGCAGAAAGTTGGCAAGGCGGGCAGCTCGGTTCGTGGTCCGAGATGGTGCACTGTACCGACGGGGCTTTTCCCTGCCTCTATTGAAATGCCTAACCCCTGAAGAGGGCCTGTATGTCCTCAGAGAGATCCACGAAGGAGTGTGCGGCAATCACTCAGGCGCCCGGTCGCTGTCAGCCAAAGTAATCCGGCAACGATACTATTGGCCGACCCTCAGCCAGGACGCCAAGAAGTTCGTTAGAACTTGCGACAATTGCCAACGCTACGGGGCCGTAATCCACCAACCTCCCGAGCTGCTCACCCCCATCTCGGCCCCATGGCCATTCGCGCAGTGGGGGGTAGACATCATTGGTCCTTTCCCTTTGGGCAAGGGCCAGACCAAATTCGATGTGGTTGCTGTGGATTACTTCACCAAGTGGGCCGAGGCCGAGGCGCTCTCCCACATAACGGAATCCAGGGTCACGTCCTTCGTATGGACGAATGTCATATGTCGCTTTGGTATACCGCAGGCCATAGTGACAGACAATGGGAAGCAGTTTGACAATCCCAAGTTCAAAGACTTTTGCAGCAAACTTGGCATAAGTCATCTCAGCTCGTCCCCCGCACATCCGCAAGCAAATGGGCAGGTGGAGGCGGTCAACAAGATCATCAAGCGAGGCATCAAACTTAGACTGGACTCCAAGAAAGGCAGGTGAGCCGAGGAGCTACCAAAAGTTCTGTGGTCGTACCGGACCACCCAACGAGAGTCGACGGGTGAGACCCCGTTCTCCCTGGCCTTCGGCTCCGAAGCTGTAGTCCCGGTTGAGATCGGCATGCCATCTGACAGAGTAGAGCATTACGAGCCTACAGCGAATGAGGCAGAGCTGCTCCTCAACCTCGACTTGTTGGAAGAAAGAAGAGCAATGGCCCAGCTACGCCTGGCGGAATATCAGGGCAGAATGGCCAGACATTACAATGCCCGCGTTCGACCTCGGGCCTTTCAGGTCGGACATCTGGTCTTAAGGAGGGTCCAAGCGCATGTGGGTGCCCTTGATCCGGCCTGGGAGGGCCCGTTTGAGATCAAGGGCATAGTCCGACCTGGGACGTACATATTGGCCGATCTGAAAAGAGATGTCCTCGCGCACCCGTGGAACGCGGAGCACCTGAAGCGTTATTATCCTTGAAATGACAAAAGAATTTTCAATGCATCTGTAAAGAATTATGATCGGAATAAATGTGATGATTTAATTTCATGCTTCCGAGTTCGACAAGAAATTAAATGGGGGCCACGGACTCCCACGCGATCGCATTCCAGCAGTTGATTCAAATTCAATCCTTCGAAGCCTAAGGGTACGAGGTGCGATGCCAAAACCACTGACGAACTTGAAATTCAAACCTTCAAGACAAAGGGGGCGATGAGGAACGATATGAAGAATAGCTACAGATTTGGGATTTTAGCCTTTTTACCTTTTTAAGTTAAGGGTGAAATGTTAAAAATCCAGAGTTAGTGCAATGTATTGAACATTAAGAGATTCAAACTCAAGCTTTCAAATGATTTTAATTAAAGGCGCGACCTCGAAAGCAAGAGGTGCGAGGTGACATTAGCTGCAGTTCAAAGGAAAAGCAAAGAAAAGAGGTTGCCAACAACAAAGCAGAAGCGAATGGGAGTCTCTTTATTGAATGAAGAGCAGAGCCAAGGCTTATAGACCTTGCAGCTCTGCCCTGACACTTACAAAACCAAAGAGAAGGGAGGAAGAACAGCGAAAGGCCTCGTGAAGGGCGGTCGCCTAAGAGCCCGCTGGAGGAGCGCCCTCTTGAGTGAGGCGACCTGGTCCTCTTCGAGATCGGAGTAGTCAGAGTCTAGATCTCTGACATACTGTTCCACCAACGCTTGGGGGCCAGGGGTGTCGCTAGGACCAGACGCTCACTTCTCGGCATACCTTCTTTTCAGACCGCTGAGATCGATCTGAAGGTCGAGCATGTCGGAAGCAATGCCCTTCATGAGGAATTTGAAGCCCGCGTCAGAAAAATCTTTGGCAAATCCATCGAAGTCAGGATGTTGCCTAAACGCTTCCTCCAGTAGGACTCCATTGTTGAGGCGCTCCTTCGCCGTCTCCAGCTCGGCAGTCGCATGCTCCAGCTCCTTATCCTTCGCTTCGAGCGCCTGGAGCATGTCGTCCTTCTCCTTCAGGAGCTGGAACTTCTCCATCTCCAGGCCCCTAGTAATAGCGTGGGCAGCTCGGAGTTGGGCCTTGCGCCTGTCCTCTTCCTTCTTCAGCAACTCGGCCTGGGACTCCACCTCGGCTTTCAAAGTCTCCACCTCAGAGTGAGCCTTCATGGTGGAGGAAGCAGCCTCCAAGGCAGCAGAGAACTCCTCTTTCTCCCTCGCTGCCAGAACTTCCCTCCCATCCAGCTCGGCCTTTACAGCCAAAGCCGATTGAATGGAAGCGACGAACGCCTGAGAGATGATACAAGGAAAAAGTTAGATCGGACTACCTGTTGGGCGAAATCAAGCAAAAATGGGGCACTAGTCTTACCTCGGCGGCGTAGTCGATGGTCCTCTGCAGAACGGACCCAGGGGCGCTCACAAATTTGGACGCCCTCCTTAGGCAGCGGTCCAAACTTGCAGCTGAGATGCGGGACACCTGGTCCCTCACCCCGGAACTTGACGGCTCAATTCTGAACCGTGCCGTCACGTCGGATGTCCCGCCCATCCTGGCCGCAGGATCGTCCACCCGATCTGCGAAACTTGCAAGCAAGACCCTGCAAACTCCGACCTCCGAGGGGGAGATCGCCTTCTTTTTCTTCCTTCTTCGCTTCGGAGGGGCTTCCTCCCTCGCCTCCTCGCCCAAAGGCGGGGCGTCGACCGCCTCGGTCTGGGCGTCGACCGCCTCGGTCTGATCCCTGGGGCGCTTCTCCCTCGAGGGACCCCTAGAAGACTCCAGCTCGATCACCGGGGCTGGATCTTCCGAGGCAGGCCCTGCCACGGCAGGGGTGGCAGGTTTCGAACTCTGGGCGGCCTCAAGAGCGTGGGCTCGGCCCTTAGACTTGCGCTTCACGCCGCTTGCAAATCCGCAAACCATGGCTGCGAAATAAAAACAGGGGTCAACACACGGTTAGAGGAAAAAGGGGGGAGGCAAGCTCGGCATACCAAGTTCAGAGTTCGGCCTTGAGGATTCAATGGGACGAACTGCAGGGTTGTAATCTAGAAGCCCGGACTCAAGCAGCAATTCGTCAGTCACCAGGGTTCCGACCTTCCTACCCCTCGGAAAGCGCTCCTTGTAGTATTTCAGAGTATCGAAGGAGGCCTGCGTAAGCTCGGGGACTGGTCGGATTGAAACTGCACGAAGACAAAATCCGAGTTAGACCTGAATGACAGAAGAAAATTACGAAAAGTAAGAACTACTCCGTACCTAGGTTCCCAAACCTAGTGGGGACGTCAAAGAAGGAACGACCTGAGTCGTCCTTTGCGAGCCATTCCCCGGAAGCGTAGAACCACTTCCTCACCCATCCCTTGATGGAGGTCGGTCCCTTAACTATACCGCCTGCGCCCTTCCTTGCGCACATATAGAACCGATCGGGCTTCTTAGATATCCTTTTCGCCTCGAAGCACGCGAGGAGCTGGTCTACGTCCAACAGCTCGGCCTCCTCACTATCCCGAGCTCGTAGCCAGAAGAGGATGACCAAAGCGAAAATGACACCCCACCCATTGGGGGCCACTTGAGCCGGAGCCAACCCAGTCCAGAAGAGAAATTCTTGGACAAAAGGGTGAAGGGGAAGTCTGAGGCCGTACTCAAACATTTTGAAGTAAAGAGTGACCCATCCCTCTGGAGGATTGTCAGCTCTCTCCCCTCCTCCGGAAGCCTGAGGAGGATGTTCTCAGGGATAGCGAACCCCCTACGAAGGGATCCGAGGTAGTGCTCAGGTATCCTAGAAGGGTATTCCAAACCCTGACCTGAAGTGGAGGCGTCACTGTCCTCCCCGTCATCGGAGATTCTAAAGTTTTCTATCTCCTCGAGCTCGGACTCTAACCTACGAGCTAAATCGGATCCTAGATTGCTGCTAATGGAGGACGACATGGCAATTACGTTCGAAAGAGAGAGGGAAGAAGCCGACCTACCAAGGGTTCGAGCTGCCTTCAGATCGAACTCTAAGAATTCAAGGAACGTAAGGTATGATCTGAAGGATTGGGGGCATTTATAGCCCGTCGGAAGTATTTCCCCACCGTACACGTGTAATCAACGAGCGGCTAGAATCCTCTCTGAGATCCGAAGCGTCGGAATATTTGAATATTCCGACGATAAATCTTCCGCGACGGTTGTATTTTTCCACGAATAGGAAGTCGCCACGTGTCCAAAGCAAGTCGAATGAACTTCTCTGCCAGGTCGAGATCGGACCAAACAGAGAGGGGGCCAATGTTTGGGGAAGGGAATACCCAGGACACGTGGAGGACCCCTAGTGGTGCTCCAAGATGGCTCATGAGCCATGCCCAGCTCGGATAGCCGAGATGGCCGCCGCCAACGCCGACAAATGCTAAGTATGAGGGCCGAGGTGAACCTGGCCCAGGTCTGACCTACCGGGGAACTTGGTATGGGCCGAGGTGAGCAACTGTCTGCGGCGTGATTATCGGGCGTAACCGTCGGTCCCGAGATTACCGAATGTAACCGTCGCTAGATTAGCGGGACCACCACCCATAAGTAGAGGACCTCACTCCCCGATCAGGTACGATGATTTCTGGCTTCGGACTAAACTTGGAATCCGACCTATGCTGACTTGATCGTCGGAGTGCTCACCTTTTTGTGCAGGTCCGCCCAAGTGAACGAAAGATCGGTCCGGAGGCCGAGTTCGAGCTACAATCAGGAACACACTGTTGTGCACATCTCTGCATAAACACATTCTAAATAAATTATAAATATTGAAATTTTGTTTAGGGAAACAAAATTTAAAATCACCACAAAAGGGGGCGTGTTTCTTTAGCTATGATGCTTTTGTGGGACAGTGTTTTTCCTCCATGATTTCCTTCGAGTCTAACAGTTGTTCCTCTATTAATGTAACCTACAGTGGTTTTAATCATATCCATTAATAAAGTTGTTTTCTTCTAAAAAAAATGCACCACAAAATTAATTAAATGAATGAAACATGAACCGTTAAGAATATGAAAAGTTTTATCTTTATTTATATTTGTATTTTAAATTGAGATATTAAAAATTTCCTAAGATTTATCCTAAATAAATTATGAATATCGAAATTTTGTTTAGGGAAAAAAAATTAATGTACCACGAAATGAATTAAATGAATGAAACATGAATGGTTAAAGAATATGAAAAGTTTTGTCTTTATTTATATAAATTAATTTTAAATTTGAATCTTTTTTCATTTAATTAGGTTCAATGGTTGAATATGAAAGGTGATAGAATCACATGTTTTTGTAACTTTTTTACTTTCTACATACAACTATAAAAGTGGTTATCTTTCCACTAATTTTCATACTAATTTATTCTATCTTTTTTCTATACATATTTTTCTCTCTTTAGTTCATTGTGATTCCTTGATTTAGTGACAGAATACTAATATTTCTACTATTCTTTTTAATGTTTTGTAGAGCGACGTTGTTTAGCAATCGTGGATCATTGTGTGTATGTTGCAAACATTGATCAGTTTGATCTCAAACAACAGTAAGAAGTAAATATATGACAATATGTCTTGATTTTGTTGTTCACTATTGCTATTTATCGGTGTGAATCGACATGTCTTCCATGGACACTTCGGTTCAGCACCCCTTCATCCGATAGGTACAGTTACGTGAGTTTGTCAAAAAGGTATAAAAAAAGGCTGCAATTAAATATAAATATTTCTGAAGATTTAAGGCTTTTTCGTTTTTCTTTCTTTCAAATTTCAAGTCCATCAAATAGAAATATTTCAGCAACATCTCTTTTAATTTTTCGATAAATTATGTTTTTCAATTGGTACATTTGCAATTTACCATTTATGTCAATGTTAATGTTGTATAGATAGTTTTATTTTAGTCACTCCAGCTAACATGAGGAATGATTATATGATTTTCAAAAATGATATTGAAAATTTTAAAAACAAATTTGAAATTTTGTTCTAAAAAATCATCCCAAACTCCTTAATTTTAATGGAAAATAAGTTCATGATAATTTTGTGCAATATTAGTAGATCAATGAAATCGAAGAAACATTTTTGACAATATTACCCCTCATCTTTTAACTTAATACTATTCATCCTCTTCATTTATGTATAGGTCTTGATTGGTCTTTTTTTCTTCCTTTTGAATTCCTATTCCATTAAGTGGATTTTTGTTTCTTTTTTAATACAATTTTTAAACATTAGGTTATAATAATTCACCTAAATAAATTTCTTAATATTCATTTTTAATCAATAATTTTATATATATTGCTCATTAAAAATAGTAATTAATTGTGCTAAACAAATTAATTAATTAATTACCAATCGTAATAATTCTTTGGAATACGAAAAAAGTTGTTATTTTATTTATGAATAATTTAATGATTTTTTCACTATTAGTTAATAATAAAATTTCAAAAGTCTTTAATTTCAAAAGCCTTGGAATTCCAAAAGATTGTAACTTTGTCCGATGTACTAATATAAAAAGACATTTTATTCCATCATCATTCGATTTCCATTTTTTTAGTTCTCTCTTATTTTATTGTTTTTAAAGTCTCTCTAATATTGAAAACAACTCAACACATACCTGATACATTCAAGTCGACACGAAATTTATATATCAATACTATATTGCAATTCGTAAGTTTAAGTGGTTACAATGTTACTTTGATGAAGTTAAATAATGATGTTTGTCTATCTTCAACAATGTGTATATTGGTTATTAGTTTTTTCAATTCTTTTTTTGGTTATTGTTGTCTTTATATTTATTTTACAATTACTTTACAATTATATATTTTATTTTGTATTTGTTGATATTTTTTGTTATAATAAGAATTATTATGTTTTTTTTTTGACAATATTATCATTATTTTATTAAATATTATATATGGAGACAATTTTTTTTAGGTTTATTTCTTTATTCTTCTTGTATTTGTTTTTACCTTTTCTCTCACGGTTTTTTATTTTTAAGGTTTCTTAATTAATGTAGTAGATCACGTTTCAATTTTATTATAATTTAGTGATCTTCAACACTGGTGAGAGGTATATCTATACATAAAATATTAATCTTGTTTTTTTCCATCAAGAACAATTACATTAGTTTTTTTAAACATTTAAAAAGAGGCAAAGAAAAAAATTACCAACATATATATTGCTAGATTAAATAGTTGATGTCTATTGACAACATGTTTATCTTTAGTAATTGAGTAATAATTATGTTGTTGTAAATCCTTTTAACATTTTTATACTTTAACTTATGCATGTTGATTTGAGTAATTGAGTACATTCTAACCACTTGATATCCTCACACCCCACCATTTCACTTATACATGTATGTTTAGTTATTCATTGATAACAATAAAAATAATTGTGATCGCAAGTTAAATAGCAGTTAAAAATATATGAATTTTAACATAAATATATATCTTATTTCTAAAATACGAAAAAAAAAGACTAATTACAAATTTTAAGCTAAGTTTTTAAACTTAAAAAATGGTGAACTATTTATTTTAATAATTATTAATAAATTTTAGAAATAATAAATAATTATTAAATTATATTAAAAACTCACCTACTATTTTATAGATAATTTTTTTTGATAAATATAAATAACTATAATATTTGATAGATGTTCAACTTTTTTAATTAAAGTTTACATAAAAATATAATAAAATTGAATTATTGCACGTATTAAAAAACTAGTAATACTGAAACTCTCATGGTTTATTTTTAGAAAGAGAAAAAAAAACTTTCATTAAAAAAAATAGTTCTTTTAAAAGTTAGAAAACTCTTTTTAGAGTATGGTTCTTGTCCTCTTGAAATATGATGGTTCATGCATTAATATTTTTCTTTAGTCCTAGAAAGTTCAAGTTCAAATACATTTGTTGATGCAATAAATTATTTATCGACATGTCAATATTTTCGTTGATATTTCAATAAATGGAAGAATGTTAATATTAGGGTCAGCATGTATCTTTTATATAATGTTAAAATATTGATAAAATATTTTAAAAGTAAAAGACTAATATAAAGATGATAATAATAATAATAAGATTTATGGTTCAATAGCTTAGTCTAAAAAATGTAAAAATACTTATTTATTAGTTGAAATAATTTTTATAAACTTCTTAATTTCTACTAGGAATATTCATCACTATTAATATTCTAGGATTATTTCCATCATCTCTATGAAATTATTCAAGTACATAGATAATTATCAAATTGTGAACACTTATAATGACACATCCCAATCTTTTAAGAGTCACGTGAATGTAGTATAACTTTATATCTAAATGGTCTCCACGTGCTCTCACAAAAGTGGTGCAACATCCTTGTGATTAGCGTTGGTCTAAGTTTGACAATAGACATTGATATATAATTTATTTTTTTTTTTAGAACTGACTTGGCTACATAATTAATTAGCTAAAACCTTCATTTATATGTTAGCATCACGAAACAATGATCTAAACAATACAAGACAACCAATACTATATGACATCAACATTTTGCCATCTTTTCTATTTAGAAACTAGGTGGCTTTTTACTAATATATCCATCAATCCTATTACAATAAATTTTCACTCACTAATTATACAAAACTCACTAAACAAATGTTTCATAAAATATACCAAAAAATCATGTTTTTCCAACCATCTAAGTCTACATAAAAAAAATCATATATCTATATATTTATTGAAAATATTATCTTATATAGTTGGATTTGGTCCTCCTATATGATATAAATGACTAGTGGGGTACAACATGGAGAAGCTATAATAAAATAATAATAATAATAATAATAATAATAATAATAATAATAATAATAATAATAGTGCTTCATAAATTGCATAATTAATAATAATGAGTAAATAGATTCCACTCATTTTCATTTAGATTTTATACAACTTGTTCTTATAGTTTAATTAATGAATGGATCATGGTGTCATCTAAAGTCAAAATTAAACCCATAAAATCAAATTTTTAAAATAGGATTCTTTTTTTTTTTCTGGGTGGGGGGGTGCTCTCCATAGTAATGGTGCCAAGTAATGGAAGAAAATGTCAAACAAAAAGATTGGCATATTCCAATCCCATGATGATTGATGTGGAAGGAAGAAGATAAGAAAGTGACACAAACTTACCCTTGAATTCAAAGGAAAGTGGGGTAGTGACACCATTTATAATTGATGGGGTGTTTGTTTCCCAAGAAAATTTTCACACTTGCCAATGGGAAAAGGGTGGAAAGAAAAATATATATTGGGACAAAGTGTCATTTTCATTTTAATTAATTACTAGCTAACTTTGCCCTTCAAACTTGTCACCAATCAATATGTGGCACAATTTGGAGGGAAGGAAATCAAGTTTGTTAGGATTTTTCTTTTATAAAAAGAGTTATAAATGTAGTTAGATTTAAATACTATTTTTGTCTGTGTTTGTGGACGTAGGAGAGCAAAGTTCCGACTCTCAATTAGAAAAAAAAAATATTTTAGTCTATGTACATTTGATTTTGATTTGTTTTGATCTACGTATTATTAAAATATACATATCCTTTCAATTTTTTTCATTTTAGTCTAGTATATATATATTTTTTTGATCCTTACACTTAAAAAAATGAACCATTTTGTTCCCATCATTTTTATTTTTATTTATTTTCTTTCAATCATAATTTTAGCATGACTCTTCACCTATTAAATTCCTTAAAATCTAACTATAAATTTGTATTAATTATTTCCACTATGTTTAAAATTTGCGTCAAAATTTTGAAAATAAATACCAAATTAGTCACTTTTCAAAAGTACAAAAATCAAAATAGACATTTTGTTAAAAGAACAGAGACTAAAACAAACAAAAATTGAAAATACAAAGATCAAAACAAATCAAATTTAAAAATACAGGACCAACATAATATTTAAACTGTTTTGTTACTCTACTTTAATATCCAGTCTACAAGTTTTTTAATTACTTTTTTTATAATATATATGAACTTGTTATTATACCTTCATTTTGTCTATTATTAAAGAAACGTTAACATGATATACCCACTTTTTTTTAATCTAAGTTAATATGAAATTAGATAAAAGACATGCCACGTCTGTTTCGTCTCTTATAAGATATTTGAGTGTGGATCATATGAACTTACTCAGCTACAATAAAACTTTGGATGCACCCATTCTTTCACCAATAAAAATAAAAAACAAAATTAAATGAATTTGTGAGGATACAATTTTAACCAAAACTCAAGTTAAAAGAATAGTTTTATAGCCAACTCGAACATAATTCAACTCGTTAAGAAATATTCCCCCACCAAAGGGATCCTATATATTTGAATTCTCACTGCACATGTCCTTGTCCAACAAAAAATAGTTTTATGTTTTTATAAACTAAAATTTCATTTTACTCAAGGAGTCAATTTTAATTAAGTTAAGCTTTCATCAATCCACATGTTGATTAAATTGTAAAATCAAATACTCATTTATTAATCCAAAAGTTCATCATAATATATTAAGACTCTCCTTGATCATAAATCATAATATTTTTATCCATAACCTATACATCTCTACAACCTCAGAGATCCAAAGTGAAAATTCGAACCCCAACCTTTTGGTCGAATGAATTATGTGACATTATTTCAAATCAAAAGCTATTCAAACACCCAACTAATCCAAAGAGAACAAGGGAAAAAAAGAATAAAAATAGAATTATTATAATGGGCATATTAAAAAGAAAAAAAAAAAAAGAAGTAGAATCTCTCATGTCAACTTGAGAAAAAGGTAATGATTGGATTTAGATTTCTTCAGATTTCATTTTGAAGTGTTCCCTCTGGAATTGGATTCTGAGGGAGACGATGGATGTTGCTTTGCTTCTTTAACAATCGAATTGGTAAAAGTAAAATAAAACAACACACACTCCAAATCAGAACACACAGCCTTGGTAATTGGACAGGATTCTCCATTTGCATGCCCTTTTCCAAATTCCAACTAATCTCCACGATTATCACCCAAAACTAAAACCATGCAAATCCATATATTCTGCACCTCAAATCAATACTCGTGGTAACACTAGCATTCTCATACACCCCACACCCAACACTCTATAAGCAAGATCGAAACAAGGGAAAAAAAATATAGCGTACCTAAAAGTTAGAAGGTAAAATTTTGTCTTCTTGGTCATCCTGAAACTACTAGTGACTATTCACCCCGTATTAATATTCATGAGATTTCATCTCAAAATCAATTGGTCATGCCCCTCAATATCGTAGCTCTTTTGGCTCGTTGATTTTGATCAGATTCCATTTTTGGACAGGATGCTTGTTTTGAGCTTTTGGGCTATGATATTATATTAATATTTATGTGGTTCTACTTCAAAATCAATTTGCTATGAGAAGAGTAGTCAATATCTATTATAAACCTATGTAGAGTCTCTCAATCAATGAGGAGATATAGGGATGTCCAACCAATTTGACTACTTAAATCTCAAAGGTTACCCATAAAATTGGGTCATTTTTTGGGTACTCTAAGCACCAACAGGAATGGAGAAAAGATGGAACTGACCAAAATGGTTTTCATCTCTAAAATATTCATATTTTACACAGACGACGACCCAGATAGATGGATGATTAAGACATATGATAACACAACATAATATGCTTATTTTTTTACCCAAGAAGACAAGAAAACGGCAGAGAGAAGCAAAAAGAGCAGCAGCAGCAGCATCAGCATCATAGCATGTAATTAAAAATTCAGTATTCATATTGAAAGAGAAAAAAAAGCTCAAAAATTTTTATACCACATGCTGATTGTCGTTATTCAGACTGGGCCTTGTGAAACCTTTGCTGAAATCAGCTGCTTCCCGTCCTGCCCCACCGCTCCTGTTCTCATTTCGCCGCTCACCGCCTGGTAAGGCGGTGGTGGCCCTACCATGGCGGCTCCGCCGGCTGTGTAGTACACTTGTCTCCCGGTGCTGCTGTCGTACGCCACCTGTGTGTACGGCCCTGCGTCTGCTGCCAGAGTCATGCCGCCGCCGGGATAGGCGGCGACCTTCGGAGGTGGTTGTTGCTGCAGCGACGGCGATGACGTCGCAGGGTACGGCGGCTGTGGAGGTTGTTGTACGACATTGTAGACCGGTTGGTCGCGGTAGACATCTGAGGCCATGCGCTGTACGGCGTAGTAGCCTTGATTGGGCGGCGCGGCGACGGGTCTCACCATCGGATGTTGCTGCGCGTGATAAACCGTTCCGGGAGCGTGGATCATGTAGACCGGCTGTTGGTCCGGTGCGCCGGGAGTGGCCGTCACCGTCGCCTGAAAACCTCCGCTGGATACCTGCTTCTCCGGCCAATATCCTGGCGGCGGAGCCTGCAAGGTCGGCTGCGCGTTCGCCGGTGGAGATTTCTCCATCATCTTCTGCGCGTAGTAATCGCCGGCGTATCCTCCGAGAAGATTATTCTCTTCGGATTTCCTCCTGTACGCCGCCGCTTGCTCCTGCTCGCTAATATGCAACCTCTGTAATTCCTGCAATTGCCTCTGAATCTCGGCCGGATGAACCACAGGATCCGGAACCGCGATCCGATCTCCCGGACCAGGTCTAGCAGCAGATTCAACGGGCGGAGCGACCGCCTCAGGCACCGGATCGTGCAATTTAAGCGCAACAGGCGGCGGCGGAGGTGCGACCCCGCCCTTATCCAATCCAAACAGAAAATCCACCTTATTCGGAACCGATTGCTTCGGCGCATCGGCCCCGTGGGAGGGACCGGAACTCAAAACCTCCACAAATCGCTCCCGATCGGACCGAGCCCCGTCGGAGGCGAAGCTAGGGCTCTGATTAGCCGGAAACAGAAAAAGCCGCATCCGCGCCGGCCTCCCGGGTGCCCTGTAGAGGCGATCGTACTCGTGCATCATGTGCTCGAGATCGTCGTCGTTGGTGACCGAAATCAGGGCGTCGAGATCCTCGCCGGGGAGCTGGTACTTGAAGGTGACATCGGCGTCGCAGAAGGAGGAGAGCTTAGCCAACATAGAGGCGAATTTGATGGAGCGGTCGACGGCGAAGATCTTGGTGTCGCCGCCGACGTAGGAGAGGACGTTGTCGTGGGGGCGGGGGTGGATCTTGCCGCCATAGCTGCACATGAACTTGACCTTGTAGTTGGAGCTCTGGAGCTGGGCGGCGTCGTCCCAGGGAGGGGGGTTTTCGAAGTCGATCTCGCGGGAGCGGGGGGAGGAGTCGCCGGACTCGGCGTAGGAGTTGTAGGCGTAATTATCCATGGCGGATTGCGGAGGAGAGAGCAAATTTCAATGGAGAAATTTCATGGGAATTTATTTGCAGAGAGAAAGGGGTTTTGGATTTGGGGATTTTCTTGAAGGAATTGTGAATGGAAACAGAGAGATGGAGAGAGAGAGAGAGTGACAGCAGAGTGATCTCCTCCGTGTTTCGGACAGGTGGTGGGATGCTGTTGGATCCCTTTAGCGGCTCATATGTATATTATATATATGTAAAAAAAGAATTAAAAAATATCATACATAATTATCTCAAGAAATTCATTTTATATATATAGCAATGTTGGAAACCATCACCATCAAAATGTTAGAAGTTTTTTTTTACAACATGTTGGGTGGGAGATTCTCACTTTGATTATATGAAAATGCCGACATGAACAAATATTTGGAGTAAAATCATGGAAATTATTCGACTTAGCGAAGCTTAATTAGTTATAATTGATATTTTCTAATTATTGTATTTATAAATATTAATATTAATTATATTAAGTTTCCTAAAAAATATTTATATTGGGATATCAAGTGAAAATTTTGGAAAATATTATGAAAAATTATGGATCATGGGTATTGATAGGAATTGTTTTAATTAATCAATGAGACATTAACTATAACTTAATAAAGTATGATTGATCAATTTTTTATTGTAATATATTAAAAATAACGATTTCTACATAAATTTTGGATAGAATTATGAAAAGTAATGGAAATAATAGAATTAGTTTGAAATATGGTAAATAAGACACTGATTTTGGGTTAATTAGATTTTAATTGACCATTCTTTTATAATTATATCTAAAATATGAGTAAGGTTAATATGTAAATAACAATGTGAATAGATATTTCGAAAAGATTATGAAAACTATGCAAAGACTTTTTTCTTAATTCAACTTTAGAGTTTAAAAATTTGAGTTTAATACATATTTCTTAATTTTCATTACAATTATTAATTTGTTTAATATTTAATGGATTCTTTAAGAATGGTACTATAGATTAATGCGTAATTATAGTCAATCTATCACATAAACATTAAAATTACCAATTCTAGACACAAAATTAAAAGTACGAATACTTATTAAAAATTATTTAAATTAAAAGAATTGAATAGACATAACCATACAAATTTAGAAATGTATTAAAAGAATTAAATTACAGAGATTAAATCCTCCACATTCTCGATCCAATCATAAGTTAAAATTTTTGAAACATATTTCTTTAGTTTTAAAATTTCAAACATTGTTTTCAAGAAGAGAAAAAAAACATCAATCACAGTAATATTACGAGCTAAACATTTTTCTAAAATAAGGAATAAAAAACAAGATCCTTATCAAACCAACATCCTAAATTTCATTTTTAATAGATAAATACACTATGGAAAAAGAAAATTTTGCACAAATTTTCTACTATAATCATCATCCTTGTCATTTTCTATTTGCACAATTAAATAAACATGCATAAAAGAAATCTCTCTTGATGATGGGGATATTTTTGTAATTATCCTAAACTACATAGGTATATATATTATGTAGAGAAACATGGGAAGGTGGCATTTTCCAAAAAGTTAGGTGAAATACACACAAATAATATCAAGGTATGTTTTTAAATTAGTCATGAACAGCTAAATTACGATTTAGCCCCTATATTTTTAAGGATGTATCTGATATCCTCTTATACTCTATTTGGCATCTAGAACAGATTAGAATTGATCACAAATTTCAAATTTTTAAATGATTGAAATGATTTCGAATTCTTAATTGCATTTTGAACCAAATTAATTATAAATCATTGAAATTAAAATTTATTATTTTGACATTCATGACAAATGAACAGAAACTAGAACATTTTACTATTAAGTCTTTAATATTTTATCAGATATTATATTATTAATAATATAATATTTTAATATCAAGTAGTAATTTTTCCGGGAAAAAGTGATAATTTAATTCAATTAACTTAACAAAATTAATCCTTGCAAATATCATCTTTATTTTTAAAAAAATAAACAAAAAAAACTTACAAATGAATATTAAAAAAAACAAATAACGATCTAAATAATATTGAAATAGAAAATTTTGAAACTAACCCGTAGTGAGCTTGATGATCTAAAAAGGAGGTTATTTGGGTGTAAGATAGATTGAATGATAACCGTAAAATTTGAAAGTTAAATATCTATTTTTTCCCTTAGAAAATAGGGTAAGATAGGTTTTTTTTTTTTAATGTTTAAACTTAAAACCTCATCAATTTGACCTATTTGAAACATTAAATAATTTGACCAAAACTTGAATTTGAAACCATTTTAGGATTTCATTTTTTTTTTAATTGATCCCAATATAGTAAATGATTAAAAATATCTTAAGATTTTGCAATCCCTCCAAATTAGAGGTTCTATAAATTAAACTTTTTATAATTCCTAATTAAACTTTTTATAATTTTGAGCAATTTTATATTTAATAAATCTGTACATGATTAAATAAGTTAGGAACCTATTAGATACCTGACAGAAAAATTAGAAAAAATATTAGATAATTTTTAAAATTAGAGATCTATTTTGACACAAGTTTAATTTTATTAGTTGCAAACTTTATTATTATTATTTTACCATTTATAAATGAGTATGCACAAGGAAGGAAGGTGGTTTGAAATTTCTTAATTTTTTCAAAGAGATTACTATTTTTGTTGGTATGGCCCAAAAATTAACTAAGGAGTCAAATTATTAAATTATGAAAAGTGGCCTCGATCTATGAAGTTAATTTTAATTTTGACAAATTAAAACCAACTACCTAGATCTTGTATATTTTAGCCGATTAAGAAAATGGTGATCATTTGTAGGTTAAAAAGTCAACCACATCATAAAACACAGTAAACGAGTAGTTTTAACTACTTTAAAATCGAATTAAAAAATTTACCATGAATTAACATCATTAATTATTTATTTATTTTTACCTAGTAACAACATGGTTGAAAAGAGACAAGAGTTCAAATTCCAATGATAATTATCTAAGTAGGACAAAAAAAACTTAATTTTTCTCGACAACCTACAATGGTATATTAGTGAGAATAATTGATGCACACTTAAAGCTACTTCAATAACAACAATTTACACGTTGAGTTGGTCAAATTATTTATTTATTTATTATTATTATTACTTGAGTTTGTTCCGTGACGTCGTTATTTTAAATTAATGACAAAATTACATTTGGGATCGGTTACAAATTGACACGGGTCTCCGAATCAAATTAAAAGACATGGAGATTAACAAATCAAATAAAGTTATTTGTAATTGACAAACACATAAACTGATCTAAAATCCACTCAAGACTTCAACCAGCTATAAAGACTGAATCAATTAGATGAGTCCAAAAGTCGAAGGTCAACTAAGATCAAGGCTCGAGTTAGCCCAATGCTCAAGTTAGCACGAGACTCAAGCTAGCGCAAAATTTGCTACTGATTAGGGGTCAGCCTTCATTATGTGGAGAATAATATTTCCTTCCAACAAATTTAAGATTCTATGGAGAACACAACTCCCATAAGACTTTTGATCAATATTATAAGACCGGGACTTTTGATCAATATTATAAGACCACAATAATTTGATCCAAGCTCGAGAACAACGTCTTGACCCTCAAGTCAAGTTCAAGAGAAAAGAATAAGAGAATAAAGATTATAGATTTTATATAAATTAATACAAAATAAAGTTAAAATACTTGAATTAAGCTTCTTTAGAATTATCGTGTTGAATAAAATATGAAAATGATAATTTGAATCTCCAATCTTTTGATAAAAATATATACCTTAACCAATTAAACCACGTGAAAGTCGTGAATAATTGCATAAAAAGAATATGCCTGTGGAGCCCCATAAAAGTTTGGGTTCAATGAATTTATAGTGGAAATTAAAGCTGCAAAGGAAAATGCGTAGGGATCTCATTCCCTACTTTTCCACGTCCATTGGAAAATGGGTAGTTGGCTATTTCACATGTGATTAAGCTTCCATTTTTATAAACTTTGTTTAAGTCAATTTACTTGTATTTTCAAATATTCTTTTTTGGTTATTTATTTACTTTGATTTCATTATTTTCCCTAAATTTTTTATATTTCATTTAACAAAAACGTTTACCTTAAAACCAGAGCTTTTTATATATAAAAAAAAATGTTTTGGTGCATTTAACAAAAACTTTTTGGTTACAACTAGAGTTTAGTTTTTATTTAAAAAAAAACATTCAATTTCATCCTTTAATTTTTTTTAAACTCATGCTCCTTTGGTGGGAGATATATACTAATTACTATTGAACTATACTCGGTTTGACATATATTTTGAAGTCAGAAATATACATATTTTGCTTTAAAAAATACATATATTTTGAAGAAGTTTGTAATATATACCTCTTAATTTTTTTGTTTATTATTATTTCTTACTAGGAGTGATATTATTTTTTTCTCATTTATTTATGTTGTTATAAAATTAAAATAAATTAAAAGTACTTCGTATATGTGCGTGGTAACGAACTAGGATTTGGTTGGAGAATTTTTTTTTCTTTTTCTTTTTTTAATTTAAAATTTTAAAAATTATTTAAAAAAAAAAAGACTCTTATCCAATATCCAAAAAATGGACACTAATTTAACGTAGAGTTGGTGGAAGTGGGACCAAAGCATTTATTATTAGTGCCAGATGGAATGGGGAAGCCAGCCGATGGCATCACCTAAAATTTGACAACAAATTAAATAATTAAATGAAATAAAATATCTCCACCTCATAGATACTCATTATATTTACTATATTAAATATCCCTTAAAATATCCTATTAATAACTTACAATTTTTCGTTGAGAAAGAAACAATTAAAATTTGCATTCAATAAATAACGACAATATAACTCAACCGGTTAAAGTATCTATTATCGATCAAAAGATCGTGGATTCGAATTCTCACCTACATATTATCATAAGATTCTCAACAAAACTTAAAGACGTGTAAACAAAATAACTGATCACGAGAGCCGTATTCTCATTAAAAGATTATCAAAATAGCAATTACCTTCTACTTATATAAGTGAAGTAAAACACCTTATAACAATAAATTCAGTTTAGTATAATTCTAATAACTTATAAAGCATGTTGTACATAAAAAAGTTATTCACTTGTCTATTTATTTATTTGCATGACTCAATTATAATAAACTTTATAATGAAAACGATTCAATTGTTACCAGGATTAGATTATTAAAAAATATAAATGAAAAAGAGTACAAAAGCTAGAATGTTATCGAAAAACTTTTTGGATTAAAAATGAATTTTTATTTCCAATTTTAAAATTTTCAATTAAACAAGAGGGGATCAGATGATCGATTTTTAAGATGATAATAGGTGTCTTATCTACTTAGTTTTGCTCAAATTGACCAATTAAAAGTGATAAAATGATGTTGCTTTATTGAGTTTGTCGTGGATTAGATTGAGTTAAGGAATTTTTTTTTTATCTAATTTAACTATTCAAGTTGTAAATTTATCTTATATTATCGTCCCTAGTTAAGATAATACACCAAACTAACTTCACAATTAAATACCAAAGTAAGTATAACTTAACGCTAAAACGAGCATAGCTCAACGGTAATTGACATATATCTTAAAAAAATATAGTTGAATTCATGGGCATGCCTTCGTGTGGCAGCAAGAGGGCACGGGGAGGGGCAAAGTTGGAAAGTGGGTTAACGCGTGAGATCCGGCGTGATGGAGATGAGAGTAATCTGGGGATCCATTGGGCGTGATGAGTAAGAAAATGACAAAAAAGGACTTGGAATTGTAATGGGTATAAGTTGGAGTGGTTGGAAGAAACAAAAAGTCTTTCCTCTTCCCTTTAATGATTCAAAAGCAAAGCAAGGAATCCAATTTCCCCATCTCATGAGAGCTATAAGCTATTCAAGGGAAATTAAAATTTCTAAAAAAGTCTTTTTGGAGTCTTTTTCATATTCAACCCATTCGTGATTGATTGGTCGAAAAGAAGACAAAACGAACTGGATCAAAGAAATAAAATCGAAATCGTCTTCTTTTTTTTTATTTGCTAAAAGTTCAACCCTCAACCGATGTTACATTCATCGCTCGTGAGATCTTGATTCTCATGATCAGTATTTGGAGGTTGACAGTTGTATTTGGTTTAAATACTATTTTGATCTATATATTTTTTATTTTGGTTTATTTTGGTCGTTGTACTTTTAACTATTCAATCCTTACACTTTGATTTGAACTTTTTTTTTTTTGTTAAGGGCATGTCATTCTAATTTTGTTTCTTATTTTCAATTCCGTGAATATTTGTTTGGTAGATTTGTGTTTTCGAATCCTATGATCATAAAATTCTAAAAACAACATTTTTATGTTTTCAATATTTTTATATTTTGAATTTGAAACTTTAAGAGACATAATTAGCTCAAAACGAAGAAAAAATATAAATATACTATATTTCATATTATAAACTCATTTCATTTTTTTAAAATTAAAACATAATATATTATAAATTATATAATATTATAAAAAAATAATTCTACAAAATCTGTTAATAAATAAATTAATATTAACTTAGATTGAACTAAACAATTAGTTAATAACTAGTACTAATTTTAAAATAAAAATACATTGAACAATCTTTTTAAATTGAGATTCAATTTCCAAATTTGATACCAAACACATATTCGAACACACTCAAAACATGGAATACAACTCTATTTTTTATTGAATCTCTTCTTTTCATTCAGATTACCAACCAAATATCTCGTAAAATTTTAACTTCAAAGAAGTAATTAATGTCTTATCCACTAAGTTATACTCTTATGGACTCAAATGAAGCTTTTCTCGTATTTCATAAGGTTATAAAGTGGGGTTTATTTTAAAAAATAAAACAATTAAACTTCTAAATATTTTTTTAAGATAAATGGTATTAAAAAAAAGAGAGAGATGATTTACTCTTAAAAGAGAAAATTTACTTTTTTTTTTTTTAATCCTTATATAGGAAAGTAGTCTCTTATCTAGAAAGATGAGTTTAGATAAATTAATATCTCTTAAAGAAATTATTTACCTTTATCCAAAATTGGGTCTTAAAAAATATTTACATGCTGACTTAAGCATGCTACATATGTTCAACTTATCAAAGACATTGAATTATTTTTCTTTGCATTTCAATATTCTTAAAAATATATTTATATTAATCAAAATATTTAATGGTATAAAAAAAATGAACCTTTTCCCAACAAATTTATGGAAGTCACCTTTTGTTTGTTGCAATAGACTTTTGCATGTGATTACCTTTTGTTGGAATAGAAAAAGCCAAGAGAAGAAGTGGTCAATCTAGGACTCAAAAGGGAGGAAAATAAATTCTAAATCTAATCCACAAAACTTTAAACATTATATTTATTTAGTTCTGAAATTTTTTGTAAAATACTTTCTAGAAAAATACCCGTATCACAACAAACTTTTAATTTCATCAAATGAAATCTATATATTCCATGTTGGTTAATTCACTCAATAGTTTTAATCCAAAAACTGTAAAAATCTCAAAAATTTACTATTGGGAACTAGAAGGATATTGGATACATATGATGAGAAAGGACACGTGACTCCTTTTGTGATAATGACGAATGACAAGACGGTCACATGCTACTCGAGTTAGAGCATAAGCTAGTGTAGAGATAATCAAAGTCCAAGTTCTTGCCTCAACAAAAATAAATGAATTAAGCTATTTAGATTCATAACCGCTTAGGTTATTTGCTGAATCTACCATATTAAGCGCAATTTATAAATTTCACTAGGTAAGTGGCCACCATGGTTTGAATTCATTCCCTCTAAGTCCTTTAGTGTTTACAAAAGCCCTCATTGACCACTCGAGCCATCCCATGATTGTTGAAATTGATTTTTTTAAAAAATACAATATTAAAAATAACTATATATATATATATATATATTTTAAAAGTGCATTCTAATTTCTATGCATTTTCTTGTAATGTCATTGAAATTTGAATGATGTACTATACTAAGTCAATAAATATATTAACTCATTGGTTGACAGATGTGAATTTATGATTAAAATAGTTATATTACAAATATACTGTACACTATTTTTAAAAAATTACGTTTTAATCTTTGTATGTATGCAAAGGCTAAACATATAATTTAATCACTAATGTTTGGGTTTATTTTTTAATTTCCTCCTTTTTTTTATACAATAATTGAGGTGGAAGATTGAACTCATAATCTCTTGATCAGAGAGACATGTGTCAATTATCGTTGAACTAAGCTTATATTAGATTAATTTCGTCCTTTAACCTGTCATAAGTTTCGATTTCTCCTTTTATGTATTGATTTTTTAAAAATCAAATGTCTTTTGGTCACAAAATATTAAAAAATTCATTGATAAAGCAAAAAATCATTAATAAAATGTAATGTGATGTCATAAATTTTTTAATAATTGAGTTACAAAATGGACTTGTTGAAAATGTTATTAATATAACAACAGGAGCCTAGTAAAAATATATATCAATTTTGAACTCACACCTTCTTATTTAAAAATATTTAAACGATGAAATTAAAATTTTGGAATAGATATTGATATGAGTTGACGAGAGACAAAAAAAACAAAAGGTCCTTAAAATAATATGCTATAAAGAATATATAAAAATGTTAAAACTAAAAAAGCGAGAAATGGAAAAGTGAAAATGAAAATCAAATATACAATATATAGTCTTCTAGAAATTAGAATAGGACGAAGAACTAATGGGTAAATACAGTAGGTCAATCACGAGACTCAACAAACACCAATCGTATGAAAAAAGTGAATAGAAATTTGACAGAAAAATTTTATGTGGAAAAATAATAAAAAAAATCTATTTATAGATTATTTGTAACTATTTAAATACATTTTTTAAAAATATATAATTTTGTCTTTCGATAAAAGTACATATGTATTTTTTTTTTCTTTTATAAATAAATGATCATAGTCGGATAAATTTTATTGAAAAAGTTTACTCATAAATTCTTACAAATAATCTACCATGACAAAGGAAAAACACTTCATCCCATTTAGGTCCCGTTTACTTGTAATGAAAACTTATCAAATCGTAGGAATGTAATCAAATGGTGGTTGGATCCACCTCAAACTTTGTAATCCCATATAAAAAGATGTAATCCAATTACACTCCTACACCCCATCAATCTCATTCTCATTCCTTATTCCGTTGACCCCACATCAATATTATAATTAATGTATCACTTTTACCCTTTCTCTCTCATGTATGGATTAGATCCGTATAATTTTTAATTAGTTTTTTTCCTACTTTTATAATTTCTTCTCTATTTATACTTCAATTTTTATTAGTTGGTGTTATTTTATTATATAATATGATAAATTAATATTAATTAATATCAATAAATTTTTTAAATGAATATTATTTACTTTTAAATATTAGAATAATAAAACTTAATAATATATTATATTAAAGTTTGGTTGTTCTAATAAAAAATATTTTTTTAATATGTAATTTTAGTTTAATTATTCATTATGGATTAATACTATATTTAAAAAAGATTAGCACAATAATATATTTGTAATTAGCTAAAAAGGGGAAAGAGGTATATTAATAATTATTATATATCTGATTCCGATTCCAATTCCGATTCTAGATAGTTTTAGTAAACAACATCATCAAAGGAATTCTAATTATGATTCCAGAAAAATTCTAGTAAACAATATCAATAGAAGAACATTACGATTCTGGTTGATTTTATTACGATTGATTTTCATTACAATTGATTTCCATTACAGTTACGGAGAGGTAAAGGTGGTTTTAATGGAAGAAAATATCACATCAAAATTCAAATCTCCATGTCAAACTATTACTTTTGAAGAAAATTAATTAGTCAAGTAAAGTAGCTTACCATATCCAACTACCTTCCATGTCCTATTAAATGCCCAGCGTTACGTAGATTTTGGAGGTAATGTTTATTATCTTTTAGAACCTATATATATATATATATTTTTTTTTTTTTTATTGAGGGAGGGTAAAGGTTCTAGAAATAAACTTGGGATGTATATACACTATGAAGACTCGTTTTCGCTACAGTTTTGGTGACTTCCCTAACAAAGCCACTACCTGTGAGTCGTTGGCCCCATATCCCTTCCGTGTGGTGACATGAGGGTCAAAAAAAGAAAAGAGAGAGATGAGGTTTCTCTCGTTTTTGGTATAACGGCTCCTGGACGTGTGTATATATATATAAACGATATAACGGCTCCTGGACGTGTGTATATATATTTATTTATTTATATATGTGCAATTCTAATATCCGATTAAAAATAATAATGTTTCATTGCCACATAAATTATCATGTTTTCCAGGTTTCTAATTATATAATGGATGTTGTGATTAATCTGAAGGTAGGGGTTGTTCGACCATTGTATTTATGATATAATATTTTTTAGAACAATTGTAGAAATTATGATATAATTATAATGTTTAAATATGAATAAAATATCATCATTATCCACAGGGAATAGAAATGAAGGGATGGAAAAAATTCATTTTTTTTTATGGTGGGTGTGATTCACACAAATTTTTCATTTATTTAAAAATGGGTAATTACATTTCTCTCTTATACCCTAATCAATCCATTTCTATTTATTATTACGTAGGTCCGATATATTTATTGTAATTACTTTTTATTTATTTCTCATTTATACTACTAATAATTTTTCTTCTAATAAAAAGTTATACCACAGTTGATGTGATTTTATTATAAAATATTATAATTGATATTTATTTTAAATTTTTAATTCATCATAATAATAAAAAACTAGAATTCATTATTGTTAAATATTATAATAATAAAAATTTAATAACATTATTATTAAATATTATAATTACAAAATTTAATAATATTTATATCAAAATGATGATGGTTCTAATAAAAAAGTATTTTAGTCAATGTAATTTTGTTTTAATTATTCATTATTAATCAATATTAAATAAATTGTCATGATACAAAATATTTACTATCTAATATTTACCAAAAATCGGAATGGGCATGAATTGAAATGAAAATCAATCAGAAGAATAATGAGAATGTTATTCATTTGATGTTGTTTACCAGAAATTTGTTGAAATCTGAATCAGATTTCTTTTGATGTTATTTACTAAAATTGTCTGGAACTGGGATCGGAATCGAATATATAACAATTACTAGTATACCTTTTTCTCTTTCTAGCTAATTACAAAGATATTGCTGTACTAATATTTTTCTAATTACAATAATAATTTATTTTATTAATATATTATTGATAGTAAATATTTTTTATTATAACAATTTATTTAATATTAATAAATAATACATCAATTAAAATATTTTTATTAGAAATATTATTATTTAATATAAAATATTATTAGATTTCATAATTATAATGTTTAATAATAATGAATTCTATTTTAAAAAATGTATTGATATTAATTAATATAACAAAGTAAAATTTTAAATTTTTAAAAAATTAAATATAAATTTATTAATATTTTATAATAAAATCACATCCATTAATAAAAGTGATATAAATTTTTATTAGAAAAATATTGTATAAATGAATAAAAATAGAAAAGTTATTGCAATAGATGTGTAGGGACGGGAGGATTGTCACACTTTTTTTAATATATTTTGTTTATAACCTGGACAAAGAAAAATATTAAAATATTAAAATATTAATTTACACACAATTTCAAAACTTAATTCAAACCACGGAGAACTCCTAATTCAGAACAAATATTAAATTTTACAATATTAGTCCTCCAAAGTCCACACAAACATAAAAATTAAAATTTTAAATCTTTGTTAGAAACAACAATTCACATCACGAGCAACAAGTTAAAAGATCTTGATCTTTGATTCCATAATTTGTATGTTAGTCATAAAATTCAAATACAATAGCAACCATTAGTTTTGAAATATCAAGGATAAAAATAAGTATTTATCATTAAAATAATATTTAATTATTTTAAGGATAAAAAAAAAACCAACTCAATCATACTTCATAGTCTACTTATTATAAAAAAGTAAGTTAGAAACTAAATTAACATTATTAATATATACTTCGTAGTTATGATTCAGATTAAAATAATTAACAACAAGGTTAATATTCTCAAAATCAACTCATTTAATAGTCACTGAGGTGTTTGTTTCAGCAAGAATCCAAACTTCTACTTGAACAAAATATGAATATAGATAAATGAAGTCTCAAATGTAAAATTATAACTTCAGAAATTCCTCATTCAAATGATTAAAGTACGTCCAGAAAATAATAGCCACTGATTAACGGAGACGACTTCCTTCACTGATGACGAACGGATCCACTTCACAGACGGATATGCTTTCAACACATATAATAAAATAGTTAAAAATCATGTGATAAAAATATAAAGCAAAAGAAAAAAAAATGCTACTGCCATTACCTCCTTCACTAATGGCGACCGAAGCTGATGTAGAGGAGTGGTGGGACGACAACTGTGTAGTGGGCGGACGATGGAGTGGCGACAACAGAGACCAATCCGAGACCCAACCCCACTCGATCGAATTGGAAATTTTCCAACCCAACCCAACCAAATCCTTGATTTGTTAGATTGTTTTAATTTTTGAACACCTCTAAATAAGAATGAAAAAATTATGTGAATCCCATAACTTTACTCCCATTCATTCTATGAGAGAATGAAAAAATTCCTTCCTTCACTCCCATTCCCTTGAACATGGCCGTGGAGTAATTTGTTGGGCTCAATTTGGATTTAGTTACACTTGGATGAGCTTTCCAAGATTTAGCCAAAAAAGTGAAGTGGGGTTGAAGATCAGAACTCAAGAGTGAACAACTTTTTTGGAATTTTCCTGTTTATGAACAACATTTTTTGTATTTTCTCTCACTTCCCAAATCACAGAAAACTTCAAATTCAGTTCAATTCAATTCACTTCAACCAATGACTGGCCCAACCAATTCATTCGCATTCATGCTTTGACTTAGCGAGCAATTTGGGCGGCATTAAACCTGCTAGAGCCAGCCATATGATCCCTCGACGGCTCCATCTACTATTTTCAACTTCGAATTCGTCGCCTTCCAATTAACCCTTCAATCATCCGCCATTACCGTCTTTCCCAGACTCGCTTCCCAAATGCAGTGACTCTGCTCCGGTGATTTTGCGTCTTTTTCTGTCTTCCCCTTCGTTTTCCGGCGAAGTTTTCAAGCCCCCTTGAGATGGGTAAGAAGCGGGTCATGGTGCCGGTCGAGAAACTTGACTTATCGGCGGTCAAATATGAGAAAGAGGTGATCCAAGGTCATCTTCTAAATCCCATTTCCAGCTTTTTAATAGTTTGATTTATTTTTTGGACGAATTTCGATTCAGTGATCGAAATTGATAGGGGAGAAGTGGGGTGAAATTTGATTTTTATTTGGTGGCAGCTCCTCATCTGGCTGGGTTTCTCTTCAAGCTTTTCGTTGGGATTCTCGAAATTCCTGTTATCGGTTCTTTCGTAGTCTCCATATTGAAGAAGCAGAATAAAATAGTTGAGGTGTTTGACTGCTCATTTCTTTCTTTCTTGTCTTCTTTTTGTTTGATTGTTTTAGCTACTATTTGTGGCTAGAGATCATTGAAGTTTCTTTCTGCTTTTCCCATTGGCAGTTGCTGCTGAATACAGTAATACCAGAAGCACCCATGTTCAAGCCTGAATTTCCTCCTCAAGGTCATTTGTTTTTATTGATTCAGTGCTAGTTAGTTGCTTAGTCGTTCAGCTTATATATTAAACTTTATGCTATTATATCAGTATTTTTCTTGAGATGACCTGGTCATGATTATGAAGAAAACAACTTCTGATAGTGTAATAAATTTTGATTTAGTTTTCATCATCATATCTATACAAGAGGACATTTACATGAATTTACTGTTCCTTTGTTCCTTGCCATTTAAGATTGGATGTGAAATTCTGTCGCATGCATGGAAGGGGAGTTGAAATGGTGAAAATTTGTCATATACTGGGATAAAAATTGAAAAGTAGTTATAATTTAGCTAGGCATTTACATATGGTCAACCTTTTGAACAACCAAAAGGCATCCAAATAATGTGTATTATCGTCCCAGCTCTGAACTGCTCAATATCTATCATATGAATTTAGAAGAAGAGCCTGTTATATCCACCCTTGACGAAGATGGGAAACCCGAAGACCGAGTAGACATAGCTGTGCGGTGTCTTATGCATTATGATCCCACTTCCCATGTTAAGAGAGACCCGCCTTCACCATTCAGATACTGGAAAATTCGTGACTATGCTTATGCTTATCGGTCAAGGCTTGTGACCCCTTCCATGGTATTCCATAATTAGCTACTAGTTTCTTGAATTTTGTTGAGGTGTGGTTAACTCATTTCACCAACTGAACCAAACCAACTAAAGTTTTTCCATTATACTTATGACATTATAATAGGTTGCAGAACAAATAATTCCAGTTATACAGGAGTTCAATCACAAGGAACCACCAGCACCATTATTGATTTCTTTTGATCCCGAGGAAGTCATGAAGCAAGCTGCTGCTTCTACACAGAGGTTTGCAGAAGGTAATGGCTCATTTTTCTTATCCTTTCTGCACATTCTTTGCTATTTCTTGTGATAAGGGAAGGTTTAATATAAGTTGCAATAATCACCTATATGCTTTGGCTGTTCAGGAAACCCATTGTCTATCTTGGATGGGATATTCATAGCAATCAAGGATGATATAGACTGTTATCCTCATCCAACCAAAGGTTAACAATCTTGGGTAGAACTTAAGCCTAAGGCCTTCTGTGAAGAGTTGTAGATTAAGGTTTTCATTTTTGCTAACAGGTGCATCAACATGGATGCATGAGGTACGCTCCGTGGCGAAGGATGCAGATTCTGTTTCAAGGTTGCGTAGATGTGGTGTCATATTTGTAGGGAAAGCAAATATGCACGAGCTGGGTATGGGTACAACTGGAAATAATCCAAATTATGGGTATGTGCATTGCTTATGGACTTGAAACGTAAATTGATGTTTGAGATGCATTTAATGTCAGGCATAAGTAATGCTATATCACTTCAACTGAGAATAGATCTTGTTCAGTTATCTTTTAGGCCCTATTGATAGCTATTTGGTTTTTGAAAATTAAGCTTATAAACACTACTTTTACTTATACGTTTCTTAGGTTTTTTTATCTATTTTTTAAAAAACGTTATCTAATTTTAAGCCCAAATTTGGAGACTAAAAAAAATAGTTCTTAAAAGTTTGTTTTGTTTTTGAAGATTGGCTAAGAATTCAAATGTGTCCCTAAGAAAAGTGAAAAATATACCAAAGAAATTGTGAGGAAGCCAGCATAATTTTTAGAAATAGAAAACAAAAATTAAAATCGTTATCAAATGGGTCTAAGTATTGGAGGTTGCATTCTTGGTTGTATGATTGGAAATTGTCTTGAGTCTTTAATTATCATTTAGTGGTTTGGGATTGCAGAACAACAAGAAATCCGCATGCACCTGATAGGTATACAGGAGGATCATCCTCGGGTCCTGCAGCAATTGTTGCTTCTGGTCTTTGTTCTGCCGCACTTGGTACAGATGGGGGAGGTTGGGAAAATACTTACTAGGTTTTGTATTCTTCATTTTCTGTAGATTACCTTTTTATGTAGCACAATGTCCAAGGATATTTCATTCCACTGAAAAAGGTTTATTCTCTTCCAGCTAATAAAACTGGAAAGTCATTCATTGTGAGTTCAGAGTGAAAATTTTAAGATAATGTATAATTGCAGGTTCGGTTCGTATTCCTTCCTCTCTTTGTGGTGTTGTGGGCTTAAAAACAACGTATGGGCGGACAAGTATTAAAGGGTAAGCCCTTCAACTACTATATATTCAAGAAATATACTTCTATTCTACCTTCAAATTGCCTTTCCAATCAGACCAGGAATTTAGGTGCTTAAATATTTGATAGAATGACATAGTGGACGCCAGGAGATGTACTGGTATATCATAATAGGAATTCTGGAATTCCTTTCTGACTTCTTTGCATTTCACAAATTCTTACCTGGTCTCTTTGTTTTCCTGAGTCCAATTGTGCAATTGACATTCATCAGATCTACCGAATTTGGTACCTCTAAATGTTAGTTTGCAATGTTCCATTCCAGGCCATGCTATGCCGATGAAATGAATTTGATACCTTTTCATGTTGGAATTAAAAAATTATAGTTCTTAATTTAATCTACGTTGTGATTTTATTGAATTGATCTATGCGCTTCAAAGGTGAAAATTCTCCTGAAGTTAAGGAAGGGAACAGCAGAAAGAACTTCATCCTGATCCTTTTCATCTAATTGCCTAGGCTTAACTAATATCTTGTTCTACTTTTGACTGTAATGTACAGAAACACGAATGTTGCATTCATGAGTATTACCGTTCTATCCTCAAAACTTATGACATGTATAACTAGGATCTGGCAAGATGTAAGATGAAATGAACTTTACCAAATGAAGTGCAAGACAAATATAGTACACGAAGTCTGACTTTATACAGTACACAATCACATAGGATCTGGCACGAAGTCTAACTAAAATTTTAGTTGGTTTGGATCTTCCATAGTATTTTCTTGCAATACATTTTGAAAAGTAGTTTTTAATAACATGTTTTTGTTTAAAAAGTTTTGTTAAGAATTAAGCTTAATTTTTAAGAATGAAAAAGTAAAAACAAAATTGTTATCGAACATGGCCTTAATTACTTAGAGTATGATCTATGTACTCATTCTACTCTCATGGAAAAATAACGAATCTCAATGCTGAACTTTTCCATTGCAGTTCACTATGTGATTGTGGGACTGTCGAGATTATTGGACCAATAGCGTCATCAGTGGAAGATATCATGCTAGTGTAAGTGATTTGTATTGGGCGTCACCATATGTTGTACCGCATCGGTCTAAGCATCCTCATGCCATAGGTGACATTCTGATCACATTGCATTACTTAACAATTATAATAAGATGGGG
Organism: Momordica charantia; assembly: GCF_013281855.1. Classification (NCBI taxonomy): domain Eukaryota; kingdom Viridiplantae; phylum Streptophyta; class Magnoliopsida; order Cucurbitales; family Cucurbitaceae; genus Momordica; species Momordica charantia. Next base: position 6,090,857 of record NW_028275162.1, on the reverse strand, counting down.
TTGGCAAAGGCTTGAGGTCTCTTAGTCATGCTGGCTTAGAGGTCTCAAGCTCAAACCTTCCGATAAGCTTAATACCAAAAACTCTTGATGTCTCCTGGATTTAGGCCTTGGGATGGACGTTAGTGCCCCTGGATATAGGGGAGCAAAGTTCTGACTCCCAGTTACAAAAAAAAATAATGATAATAAGAGAGACGAAACTAAATAAATGCCATGGCAGATTGTATTTAACCTTCAATGGCTAACTGTATGACATATTTATTCGGTCACTGTTGTGATTACTTTCTTGAATAGCTGGTGCTGCTAATCAAACAAAATCATACACGAATCTTTAGATTTTGAACTATATGCTGACCATTGTTATTATTTAGTAACATACTAACATGTTGACTTAGAGCACTGGTTACAGTCTTCCCCTATATGTCTCTTATCAGGTATGCAGCAATATTGGGTTCCACTCCTGAGGATAAAATCAGCTTGAAACCAGTAAGAATTATAACCCAGTGAATAAATAAAGATAGAAACTTGAAACCAGCAAAGGTCTTTGGTTCTGTTTTTTTTTTTTTTCCTCTTCAAGGAAACAATACTTTTCAGTGATAAAATAAAAAATGTACAAAAAGCTACTCGGAGATAAGAAAAACTTAACCCAGAAAAAACTAAAAAAAATAGTAGTTATGGACCTGTATATGAATATGTATAGAACAGCTCATCTTTACCCAGACCCTTATTGTCGAACTTCAAAACTATATCCCATAGGGTGACCCTGGTGGTTAAGGCTTGTAGCATCTGGATGGGTTCTCTCCAAGGTTTTGGGTTTAAACCTCCACTATAATGTTATTAAAACCCGTCTTCCCCAGGATTTATTAGGACGAGCCATAAGTGTTAAGCAAGGAGTGGGGTCTCCAATTCTCCAATTATGCATCTGGATGAGTAACAATTGGGCTGTTATTGTTTCTACTGATGAACTGTTGATTAAGATAAATATTTTTCTTTCTTATATCAATTTACAACTAAATCATTGCTATGCACATTTCTAGGCTCCACCTTGCTTGCCGATTTTATCTTCACATGATAATTTGAATGTTTTGGGGTCACTACGACTGGGAAAATACTCACCGGTAACTTATTCTCTTGTGATCCGCTTGGTTATTTTTTTTATCATTATATGTATCAAATGTTCTATTGAGCATAAAACTCCTCTGGCAGTGGTTTAACGACGTCTATTCAACCGATATCTCTGAAAAGAGTGAGGACATTCTTGAAAATTTGACAAAATCCCATGGTTGTAAAGTAAGTTCACTGTCGCTGTTCCTTTCCTATCGTTCATTGTCATAATCTAATTAAAAAATGGCTTTCTGAATCTTAGCTCTATAAAGTATGCTGAGAGCAACGTCTTGTTTTTTCATCTAATGCATGTACTCATTATGCTGACACATTTTGTATGCTTTATATTGAAACGTGCAAGATTATAGAAGTTGTCGTGCCTGAGCTGCTTGAAATGCGCACTGCCCATCTTGTTTCGATTGGTTCTGAATTTCTTGCTTCAGTGAATCCTGATTGTGAGGATGGGTATGTTACTTTGGCGTTTTGAAACTGGCACTGGAAGATTTATCACATTTCCTCCATATTAAGACAATCTGGTACTCTTTTAGGTTTTTGTCCCTGGAAAGAAGTTCCCAAATTTGAAAGAATTCCTATTAAAGAGATTGAAATTTTCACAACAATGAACTTTAAACTTTTGTTTCTCAACGAAAAAGAATTTAAGTTTCAAAAAATTTGATTTCCTTTTAGGAAGAGTCTAATTTTCAGACAAGGCTCTTATTTCGGTGATTATTTAGGCAACATGTATGCTTAAGACTTTTTTTCGCTACAGCTTTCTACAGCAAAAACCAGTAAAGAGACCTATTAAAACTTCACTGTTATTTGTATGGAGGACCAACCTTATAATTATGCCTGCCACACTAAACACTTTTTCCTTGTTTAGCTATCTGAAGTGTATGGGGGACTTTTTTTCTGATAAAGATCATATACAAAGTTTAATTTCCTTATGATGTGAATTTCTATTTTCTTCAGAAAAGGTAAAAGATTGACCTATGACAGTCGTACTAGTTCGGCACTATTTCGGTCATTTACTGCATCAGATTATGTGGCTGCCCAGTGTCTCAGGTGAGATAGACTAGTGACCAGAAAACCATCCATAAAAGATTTTTCTCAAATCATTAGACTTTATTGTTTATTTTGTTCCATTAGTTTCATATAGATATTGGTAAACATCTTTGTATCTTCGAAATTTAGTTAGTTTTTTTGTGTGTAAGAATGTTTATCTCAATGATCTGCTCCCTTCTAATTCTCTCCCCCACAAAATGTGGATTATGAAGATATATTTTGTTTCAGGCGAAGAATAATGCATCATCACATGGAAATTTTCAAGCAGGTTGATGTAATCGTGACCCCGACAACTGGGTATGTTTTTTAGTACACTCCTGTCAGTGGACTGAGTCTGTTTTAATGCACTTGATCGTGTAGAGTTCTGTCGTCACTCTTTAGATAGTAGATACAAAGAGACTTCTCATTGATATACAAAATATAGGAAAGAATCGAAAGATGGATCATAATCAAAAACGAAAAAGAACATGAATTCTGTTATTACAATTTTTTTTTTTAATAAAATTCTGTTATTACATTGATATCATGTTATGAAAATTTTGTAACCAATCCATTGAACAAAAGAATCAGTATACGTCATTTATTATTATAATGTTATGAGTATTACCGGGAATATATTAGGGATGTTATTAGGATTCTAGTAGTGGCATAATAGTAATTACTTGGTAATCTGTGAGGGTGGGTTATAAATAGAAGAAGTCAGGGAGATGGGAGGTGGACATGGTAACTTGGTCTGTATAGAATACAGAGGATATACATAAAATTATCATGCAAGGAAGTATGAGCAAGCATACCAAATAATCTCAGATGTATAATATCTAACACGTATTGACATGGATGCAATTTCATACGTCCCGATTTTTGGGGATCTACTGCTTCTGATCTTTCAAATCAAATGTCCATGTTCTTTAGAATCTCTATATCTGTTGAAAATTTGAGTTACTAATCAGACCACATTCTGTTCTATGTAGAAAGATATCAAACAATAATTTATCTCCCTTTGCTAGCAATAATTGCCACTCTAGACTTGCTTGTGAGTTACATTTTCTGTATCTAAATTATGCTCCTTTAATTATAACAGCATGACTGCACCACTTATACCTGCTGATGCTCATAAATATGGCGAGACGGATATGCCGGTTACAGGTTTGTGATCATTCTACAAATTATGGTTTAAGTGTTCTCTGTTTATAAGTTTATGAGTTTGAAAAACAATTGTTACTATCTTAGTCTGATATGATTTTTTTTTAAATGAAAAACCCAAAAAGAAAATGTTCTCAAACAAGCCTTCTATTTTTGGAAAACATGGCACCTAATGAACTTTTTTAGCGTATATTTATGTGTGTGTGTATATATATACACTTTGAATTCATTCTCTATAGTCCACAATATCTTCACAAGGTTAATGCCGAACTTTAAGGGGTCGTTTGGTGTGTTTATGCTACCCATTTCCTAATTTTTGTTTCCAACTTGTTTGAAATATGAGCATTTGCCAACTGCTACAGTTTCTTGTTTCTCATTTTTAAGAAATGTTATTTTGGAAAACAACAAAATGGGTTTCTAATATTTATAAAATGCATAATAAAGTATTTATAAAAAGAATATACAACATAAAATTTCTAATATTTTATTTTAAAATATTAATTTCGATGTGAAACTCTTATTTTTAAATTTAATATTTGAGAGAACAAAGAAGCAATAAATAGTTACCAAAATACATTTCTATTTTTTTCAATGAAAAATAAAGGATAAGAAACAAGAAACGGTTACCAAACACAATTTATTTTTCTTTCTTAAAAAAAGAGGAAACAAAAAACAAGAAATAGGAAATTAGAAACAATAAATAAGAATGATACAAAACGAGCCATAAACAACTTAAGCCACTAAAAAGGAGTAATTGTTTGAGCCAACAATCAGGATGAATTCTGTTACTTTTGCAATATTTGATTAGTATACAACCAATTCTTTTGGTTTCTGTATTTCTTAGAAATTTTAATTCAGTCTCCCTTTGTTTCAAGTAGGGTATGTTTATTGCCTTTCCCTAGTAATGAGTCTACAGGCCCTGGTAGTTGGTTGTACAAACAGTTTTGGTTAATGACGAGGCAGAAAATAGCATTCCTTACCTGAAGCAGCCACATATCTATATCTATATCTGTATATACTTCCACTCATAACAAGTTTCAGGGCATGATTGATGTTAGGTTATCTCATGCGGTTTATTATTGCGGCCAATCTTATTGGACTCCCTGCCATTTCAGTCCCGGTGAGTCCTCCCCTCCCTCAAATTTAGTATCAGTAAGTTTTTCTGTTGTAGTGTAGGTGTTGAGATTTCCTAAAATGAGAGTGAGAATTTATCAGAAGTGCAGCATGCCATCATACTATTGAAAAGGCATCCATTTTTAAATGAATCTTTAGCAATATCAAAAGAGGAGCCAAAAAAAAGCCTTAGTGGTTCTCAAAGAGTGATTCCTTTGCACCTACTTATTTTAATGAAACTCTGATAGACTCCCAATGACAGAAAAATGTATAGCCGAAAGAGAGGTAAGGGAGTACGTGAGTGATATAATTCTGATTTATTACTATTTAGGTGTGGGATCGGTTGTGGGGGACGGGGGACCTGGAGCATATTAGTTAGTTATGGTAAGTAAGATGTAGGGAGGAAGATAGAATCTAGTAGGGTGCACATCGGTCAGTTGAGGTCGGTTTTTGGCTAACCGACGAGTCAATTATCGTCGATCAGAGCTCGATGGTTTTATAAGGCTCTACAACATAACCGAATACACTGGTAGTCGATCGGTTTTGGATGAAACTGATGCAAGGTTAAGCTTTTGGCGAGATAGATAGAAAAAACCTTGTGAGACAGAGAGAAAAGGGAAGCTTAACCTTGAACAAGGTCTTCCTCTCAAAATGAAATAATATTAAATAATGAAAAGGAAGAAAAAGACGAAATGACAGAGGAGAGGGGGGAGAAGAGAGAAAGGGAGATAAATAGAGAGAATGGAAGAAGGGAAGGGAGAGAAGATAAGTGACTGAGAGGAGAGAAAGGGAGAAGGAAAGAAGAAATGAGGGGAGAGGAAAATAGAAAAAATAGAAAAGTAACCTTTTTCTTTAGTTTAGTGTACTACCGCTGGTTTTCTCAAGGAAGTTTTGCAGCTGCAGTGCATTTAATGCAAATCTGCAGTAATTTTTTATTTTTTTTATAAATAAGCTTAAAGGATGGTCAATTCAGTTGGAAACCACTTTTTCGACTAGGGGTGTGTTCGGGAGTAATGATAGAATTAGTGATTTTGGAAAAAAGAGATTTAAGTATGATTTATCAAAATCACCATCCAAGTGATACCTTAAAAATCAATTTTTAATTTGCTAAACATGATCAATGAAAATGGAAGTGATTTTGACAGCAGCAAAAGTGATTTTGACAGTGTTAAAATCACTCCCAAACAACTGTCAAAATCACTCCCAAACCGATCCTAGATTGGCCGATTGATTAGTTGGTTTTGAGTTTTACAAAACCAACATTGACCAAACTGTTCATCAGTCCAGTCGACCGACTAGGTTCAATTAGTTTTGGTCAGGCAGATCGATTTTTCAAATTTTTTTGTTTGCCCGATATTCTTTTTTGAGTAATTTTCTTTGTACTTGCTCTCAAATGAGGTTAGGAGAGGTGTAACTCTCCTGGCTTGTACCCCTTTGATGCATAAATAAACTGTGTTGATAATGAGTTTAATTTCCTTTCCTATATCTGCCATTGTCATTTTTCTTGTTTGGGTCAATTTGTTCATCTTTCAGATTGGTTACGATAAACAAGGCCTCCCAATAGGCCTTCAACTGATCGGCCGTCCATGGGGTGAAGCTACAATATTACGTTTGGCTTCTGCAATTGAGGTACAACGTTTTCATTTCTTGCTCATTTTCTGTTTCCTGTTTCCTGTTTTCTATTAAAGAAAAATAAAAAAAAATGTCTGGTATATTTTTTTTTGGTCGCTATCGTTTGGTTTAGTTCCAATCTTGTCCATGTAATTTTAAAGTTTCAATTGGGTTCTATAATTTTGTTAAATTCACGCATCATTTATAAACCATTTTTTACCTACCTTAGAACCCATGTATTTTCCTAGACCTTAATATAGTGAATAAAAAAAATACACCAATTCATTTCCATGTAGATAGGTATCATATATTCTTTGTGGTAGTTGCTTGTAATGGTAAAGACGAACTATAGAGACCATATCAAAATTTTTAGAAGTACAGAAACCAATCGAGTTTAAGTCAGACAACATTAGCTTAGCTCAGCGGTAATTGACATATGTCTCTAATCAAGAAATTATGAGTTCGAATTCTCCACCCCACTGATGTACTTAAGAGTCTAAGCCAAAATTATAGGGACCAAATCGAAACTTTTAAAACGACCGGAGATAAATTGAAACAAAACTCAAGTTATAGGAGCTAAATTGATAATTTAACTTCATTTTTTTTAAGGGAAGAGGAAACGAAGAATAGAAATGTTACCAAATAATCCTCAAGTAACCATTTATATTATATTCCCTTTTTGGCAACTAATAATCTTGTGGTTTTCCCAGGAATTGTGTGGAAGTCCAAAGAGGCCAATGTCATTTTATGATGTTTTGAAAAGTTGAAAACTGACCCATCGATGCAACTTCAATGGCTTCAACCTCTGTAATCGATCGATTGAAAACTTCAATGATCGGGAAAGAAAAGTAATAAAATGTTCTTCGCGATGTAACAATGAACATTTGAATTGTAGTTTCCATTTTGGTTCTCTCTATCTTGAGATTGGAGAATGTACACAACACAGGTGATTCTGTGAAAAACCTTCCATCCATCAGCCTCTAAGAACATTGAGAGAGCTAAGAATGTGATTATTTGCCTATATAATAGGAAATCCTTCAATATTTGAGTTAGTTTTCATTTCAGTCTTATGCTTTAATCTTGCTGTAATTTCAGTTTCTGTTTATTTAGTTTGTAATTTTACCATGTACGTTTAGCTTTTGTCCATTAATAACTTTTGTACTTTCAAAACGTTCATTTTTATCTATTTTTTATTATAATTTCAATACGATATTATATTCAATAAACTTATTGAAATATAGTTATCGATTAGCCGATTTCACTAGGTATATAAAATTTGTGTTAATTTTTTTTATTTGGGATTAAACAAAATCTAATCTAACAAGTTATTTGTAGAGGTACTTAAAAAATAATAGCAAAATCTAGGAAAATACTAGGAGACTACCTAATGTTACTCGTTAGATTTCACATTTCTACGTTAGTTAAGACAAAATGTTACATTATGGATTTCATTTATGACATTTGATTAATGGTTTAGTAGTCTTTTCAAACTTGAATAAGATAAGACGAAAGTTTTTTTTTTTTTTTTTTAAGTAGGGACCAGGGAGTAATGTAGATATCAAAATGAATAATAGCAGGAGTTTTTTCTCTTTAAATTATATTTAAAAAATACTCCTTTAGAACGTAACATTATGTTCCACCTCTATCAACAGAAGCTTAACTTAGTTCATGGGCTGACACTTGTTCCCAACAAAGATTATGAATTCGAATCTCTCACCTCGTTGTAACACTAAAAAATACATGTACCACCTCTAAAAAAAATGTAGGGTAAAATACACTTTTAGTTTGAAGATAAGTTTATATGTTTCAAAAACTGTCCCTAACATTTAAAAAATGGTCCTTGAACACATTTGATCGTTAGTTTGACTAACATAAATATGATGTGACAGTTTAACTTTCATACTCATTCCATTTGAAAGTTGTCACATATAGAGTATCTTTATTATTATAAGAAATAAAATATATTTTTTTACGTGGATCCACATATTTTTGCTCCACATATTTTATTTTTCTCTCTCGTAATTTCATGTTACATTCTCTCTTATTTGTTACTCTTGTAAGTGATTATTTATTTTATTTATTTCTTATTTACATCTTTCACTTCTCCCATTCTCAACTTTTATTTGTTAATTTTTCTCTCTTTATTTTGTTTCCTTTTTTCCTCTTTCATTGTTTTTTTCTTTTTTTTAGTACAATATATGTATGCATTCAAATTTATGACTTTTTTATCGGGATATATATTTTAACCAGTTAAGTTATGTTAAGTTTATATTTGGTAGATTTACTTTCTTTTCTTGATGTAACTATTATTTCACTTTCTTCTATTTCTTCAAACCAATAAAATTTGTATTTGAGTAGTTTTATATATTATTTTCTATTGTCATTTGTAGATTTCTAAAATAAGAAAGAATGTTTGTTTATTTTATTTTGATATTTTCGTTTTGTTTGTAATTTTATTTTCAAATAGTTAAATAATTGTTTTGTATCATTTAATCAAATATTATAATTAGATTTTATTTGTTGCCTATTTTAATACGTTGTTTTTTATCTGTAATTTTTTTTAAATAGAAACAAAAATTTAAAAAGTAGATGCTTAACAATACTTAAAAAGTAAAACGTATTTTATTTGTTACTTATTTTGTTATCCAACTTTTTTTAATATACATATATATATATATATATATATATATATATATATATCGAATAATAAAACATGATCAATTAATTTACATATATTAAAAATATGTCGGAACTTATTAGAAAATTCAATTTTATTGAATTATAGCCATTTATTTGAAACAAAATTTTTAGATAAACTAAAGTTGAACAATATTTTGAGTAAATGACGACAACAAAAAAAAAGTGTATTTATAATCAAATAATAAAATTCATAAAAATGATGAATTTAAAAAATGAAAAAAATTAAACATAACATACTTGGAGATCTATTTCTTCACGTGGGATGAATACATTAAAATATTTTATGTATTCAAGAAAAAATGAAAAAGATATAAAATGATTAGAATAAAATAGATAAAAAAAATACAGAACCAAAAAAATTAAAAATAGATTGAAAAGTCATACATAATTTAAATGATGAGTACAAATAGTTGAAGTTTAAACATTCTATAAGAAAAATTAAAAATTTAAGTTTGAAGGGAAAAAATTAAGGAAATGAAAATCGAGAATAAGAGAAGCAATCGAAGATGTAAATAACAATGAAATGAGAAATAGATTAAAAATAAATAATCACGTATAAGAGTAATAAATAGGAGAGAGAATGTAGAGAAAATAAAATACATGGAGTAAATATTGCTTTAAATATGTGGGCTCCATATAAAATATATCTATTTTTTATTTTTTATAATAATAAATATACTTAACAACTTTTAAATAGAAGGAGTATTGAGAGTTCTCCGGACTAGAAATTTTTTTGAGAGGGGATGTCACCTCATCGTCTAATCATCAAAAAAGTATATTATATTAAAATTTTTGCCAAATCGGCTAAATATAATCACCAACTTAAACCGCCACATCATATTTATGTTAGTCAACTAACGGTCAAATGTGTTCAATGACGATTTAGAACCATCTTCTAAATGTTGAAGACTAAAGTGTCAGTTTTTAAAATCTATAGAACAAATAGAAATCGTATCTTAAAATTCAGAGAATAAAAATATATTTTACCAAAAAATGTAACTTTCTACCCATCTCCTCTCAAAAGTTTGTCCATTTTCAAATGTTGTATTAAAAATAAATTAAAAGAAAATAAACTAAACTAAACGGTCAAAAAGTAAAACCTATCCCCTTCTGTCAATATCGCTTAAAAAGGAAGAAAAAAAACCATTTTTGCAACAACGAAAAGGAAATAAATATATAATATTAAAGAAAAAAGGAAATAAATATTATATATATATATATTTTTAGTAAGGAAATAAAGAAACTGAATAATGTTACAGCTGGATTTTTTTTAAATAATGCTTTTTAAAAAACAAATTACACAAATAATGTAGGTTTGAAAGTATTTTCAAAAGTAGGATAGTGAAATCGCATCAAATCCGATTTCAGGTAAATCTCATTTAATGACTGCGATTTTAGAAAAAATAGTAGTTTGCACGCCAAAATCGCATTTGCTGCGAGTTATATATGCTATATATATAATATTTTGTCAATTTATTAAAGGATAAGAATTGTTCAGCAGTGGTCACAATGTTCATTCTTAACCCTCCCATCACAGGTTCAAATCCCTACTTTTAACTATCACCTAACTTATTTTTATCAATTTGAATATATAACTTAATTTTGTAATTTTTTATCTATCACCTAACTTATTTTTATCAATTTGAATATATAACTTAATTTTGTAATTTTTTATTTATACTACATTTATTCTGTTATTACTTCTAAATCTACGTTATTTTTGTAATTTATTTTTTAAATTACATTATTCTTGAATTTTCTCCGTTACAGCTCTCCACTGCTGATTTCCCAAATTCATAACTTGCCGCAAGGAACCAGTGATTCAGTTTTCTCTTCAATCCGCCGCCATAGATGAAGCTCTGCAATGCATCGTAAGCTCATCCGCCTCCTCTTCCCATGGCTAATCCTCCTTGCCCTCTTCATCCTCTTTTTCTACTCCGCAACTGTGTCTTTCCACGCCCCCATTTCGCCATCTCCACAGAGAAAAAAGATTTCTGCGCCAGCCACTTGCAATCTCTTCAGGGGCCGCTGGAATCGGGACCCCAATCGCAGACCCATATACGATGAGACATGCCCATTTCATAGAAACGCCTGGAATTGCTTGAGGAACCAGAGAGACAATATGGGTACCATCAATTCGTGGAAATGGGTGCCCCGGAACTGCGATTTGCCGCAGATTGATCCGTTCCGGTTTCTGGATCTGATGAGAAACAGGAATTTTGGGTTTGTTGGTGATTCCTTGAATGAGAATTTCTTGACTTCCTTTTTGTGTAGTCTTAGAGCGGCTGATTTGGGTGCCAAGAAGTGGAAGAGGAAAGGGGCTTGGAAGGGTGCTTATTTTCCAAAGTTCAATGTCACAGTCGCCTACCACCGTGCGGTGTTGCTCGCCAAATACAAGTATGATCTGTAGCTTTTTTGCTAATTTTGCAATTTCACATTTCCAACTAATTATAGAAAGTGGTTATTCATGGTTAGAATTTTTAGATTTCTTTTTCTTTTTCTTTTTCTTTTGTGTGTACTAAGTTAGCTAAACGATTGAAACTCCAGAATCAAGGTTTATAATTTAGCAACCATGAATTACTAAATTCTTTATCATGACTTTGTTAGAGGATCTTTCGTTCAAACTTCTTTACAAATTTTGGAAGTGTGTTGAATCCATCTAATGATGTTTCTTCAATTCTTCGAGGCACGCATTTTCAGAAATGTGGAGACTTTTGAGGTTGTAGAGTAGAAATGTCAGATCTGATGGTTTTCCCCCTTATTTTGCTGGTTTGTGGACTGCAGTGTAGATGGAGAGTTATTTTTGTAACGTTTAATCATTTTAGTTTAAGCGGATACGATAGCTTATACTCTTCAGCACTATTTATACTATATGTTTGTTTTTATTAATCAAACTAATATGTTTCTGATAAAGAAAATTGTTGCATCAATACCAGGCAGAGTATATTATAGCTCCAATATCATGTCTGTGACATTTATTTTGGAGCTATCTAGACCATGTCTGAGTTTCCATAGGTACATATTGTTATACATCTTTAACAAAAGTTTTATTTCAATCAGGTGTAGGTGCAGCATGCATGTATCTTTTGTTTCATTTCCTTCCTTCCCTATGAATGGTCAAATTTGTCCTTATGTTCTTGTAACTGATTGAACAAAGGTGGCAGCCGAAGTATTCATCATCAGACAATCAAAGTCAATTGGAAGGAGTGCACCGTGTGGATGTTGATATTCCTGCAGATGATTGGGCTAACATCGCCAACTTCTACGATGTTCTTGTATTTAACACTGGCCATTGGTAATCCTTTTTTCTCTTTCTTTTCTTTTTCCCTTCTTTAGCAATATGACGGTTAATCAACCAATCCTTGCAATGCCCTTGATGTAATGCTGATATCTGTTAGATACTAAGTAGCCTATATGAGGGACTAGTGAGTGAGCTTTTCAGAAGGTATTGGTAAAGTGGTCTATTAGTTGGGGGTTGGAGGGAGGTAGGGATGGTGATAGAAGGGTAGCATTTTATTGTGGGGACTTTTATGGCTCAAGGGAGGGAATCAAGTTGCTTGAAATACCTACATCAGTACCATTTTATTTGTATTCCCTCATTCTTTTGGCTATTTAATATAATTAGGTAAGTTGGATATCCCGGGTATAAGTTAGAGGGAAATTAAGGGTTGAGATAAACATCGATACTGATGTAAATTCAACTAGACTTTGATATTCAGTATGTTAATGCTGTTGTTTAGTTTCTGAGATCCTTCCAGTTGGTAGACTTGAAGTTTAAAATGTTATCTCCAAGATACAAGCACCCAGTGCGTGATGACTACGATATTCTTTCTCATGAAGAGAGAGATTGTGATGGTTTTTTATTATTTAAATAGGTCAACATTCCATTCCCCATTTGAAATATTAGGTTGTTTTCATGGAAAAATATTTGGAACTCAGAAAGGATGGCCAAAGAAGTAGGAGTGTTGTTATCTTAAATTTTAGTAATACGACAAACATCCCCCCGGGGTGACCCATATGCATTTTGCCTCATATGTTTGGAAGTTGATTGATTTCTGCAAGAGAGACCTTTTGGAGGATCTTGGGGTGTACTCTTATTTGGGCCATTTGGTTAGAAAGAAATAGGCGAACATTCGAGAATAGTTTTCCACTAAGCAATAGATTTTTGATAAAAATTACTCTCTAAGACTTCCTAATTATTCTTCTTATGATGTTCAAGTCGATTGAGAGTCTTTTGTAACTCCTTGGCCTGATTAAGACAATCTCCTCTTCCTGCCTTTTTGTAGTTTCCTTGCTAGACCTTTCTCACTTCAAAATCTCACCGAAGTTTGTAAATGGAGCACTGTTGTTCGAAACTTGAGCTCTATGCTAGGTGTGAATTTAGATTAATCAAGATCTTATTCTTGCTAGTCATTCTTTGAACATTTCATGAAGTGTTAGAGGCCTATCCTGTGTGGTTTTGGAAAGCCAAGACTCTCAAGAAGATTGATGTGCTGTGTGATTTCTGAAAATTGGTTTTAGAAAATAAATTTTCTTACTAGTTTTTCATGACTCTTTTCAGTTGTTCGTAATTTTATTTATTTATATTTTAAGAAGAAACCGAACTTTTACGGAGAACGGAAGAATGGATAAACAAAGAGCCACATAGAGAGCCATGACATACTTTAGTGGCGTGTCCTCTGGTAACTCATCGTTGGCAAATGTTTAATGTTACATAAGTATATCTAATAAGCTTGTCATGCCATCTAAAGTAACACTTTCGACATTATTTCTTATTGTGTATGCTTGTTTTTTCGTAATATTTCGAATGTGAATGCTTTGAAGATTTGGCAAATCATCTTTGGAAGTTACTTATCCATTTTTTATCAGGTGGGGTTATGATAAATTTCCAAAAGAGACACCTCTAGTCTTTTATCGTGCTGGTCGACCGATACTTCCAGCTCTGGAGATGATGGATGGACTTCAACTTGTTCTTAAACTTATGGCCTCCTACATACAAAATGAAATTCCTGGCAAGACCCTTAAGTTCTGGCGTCTACAATCTCCTAGACATTTTTATGGTGGTGAATGGAATCAAAACGGCAGCTGCTTGTTCAATGAACCTCTTGAAGAATCCCAGGTGAGAGCAACCTTTGCTTTGCATTTCCCTCTACCAACTTTCCTCTTCCACAAGGTGATTTAAGTAAAAATACCTGGACAGCTAGACATTTGGTTTGATCCAAGCAACAACGGGGTGAATAGAGAAGCCAGAACAGTAAATCGTCTCATCGATGAGGCGATACGTGGCACAGATATTGAGGTTCTTGATCTGACTCACTTGAGTGAGTTCAGAGCAGATGCCCATCCAGCAGTTTGGTTGGGAAGAAAAGATGCAGTTGCAGTTTGGGGCCAGGACTGCATGCACTGGTGCTTACCAGGAGTACCAGATACATGGGTCGATATTTTGTCCGAACTCATCAGTTATCACTTGAAGACAGGTAAATGACGATTCATTTTCAAGTTCAAGATGTTCATAGGTTCCCCACGACGACCCTCGGCATCATATTCTCTTCCAGATCTCGAAAAACGACGACAGGGATGCAGAGCTAGTCCAGCAATGGTTCAGTTTGATGAGAGCCATTTTGATGGAAAAGTAATCTGATCGTGATGTGTTCCAACAAAGTACAATGAAAAGATGAGCTTCTTTTCTTCCATTTTTTTGCCTCTTACAAAATGATTCTTACCAGATTACAGGTAATATTGGCGTTGTAATATCTTTCTTAATTGTTACAAATCAACAGTTATACGCCCTTATCACATAGTTCACCATTTTGTGGATATCTATTCAGAATTTTTAACAATTCATGAGATGATCTGTACTGTGATAAAAGAAACAACAGCAACAATTTTCACCAGACTTTCTTTATTTTACTGTCCATAAAATAACAAATGAATTACACATGAATCTACTCTCTCTATAACCTCATTTCTTTACTTGGTGATTTTCCCTCCAAAATTCCATCGATGCGGGATTATCGTCAATGGAAGAGGAACCAAACCACCAACAGTGTAAAGTTACAAGCAGTCACGAGGCAACATGAATGCTATAACTGTAAGGAATATCAACAAAATACTATATTAAAAAAAAGGGCTTATTACTTCTGGCCACGTTCAACTTTTGCTCTAATCTTCTCTTCCAAGACAGACAAGTCTGTCTCAAGATCAAACATTCTGTTAATAGCATACATATTCTGAAGTATCTCATCCAAAGTCCGGCTATCACTGCCATCGCATCTCAAGTGCTGTATTGGACCATGAAGTAGTTTGTTGGCTATACCAAGGCTAAGATCATTAATGGCTACTTTCTTTTTCTTTGGGATGTCTTCACCCATCTTGGACAGACATTTGTCCAGTTCAGAGGCCCTGATCCTCTCAACATAAGCTCTAAACTTCTTGATGGTAGGAACAGTTTCAAGAGAATCCTTCCAGGCATCAAATTTGTTTAGTTCTTCTGCAATTATTGACTGAGCCTCCTGCACTTTCTGTAGTCTATCCTCCTTGTTAGCAGCCACAACTTCCTTGAGATCGTCTACGTTGAAGACGGATACAGTCTCAAGTTCCGATACACATGGCTCAACATTTCTAGGTACTGATATATCGACAAAAAGGCGCCTTCCTGTTTCTGTACGTGCAGGAGGGAGCATAGCTACATGTTCTTTCGTGAATAACAGTGTTTTCGATGCGGTGCAGGTGAAGATGACATCCGACTCTGCAGCACACACTAAAATCTCTGAAAGGGGTTTGTAGATTATCTCAACATCCTTGAGTTCCTTGCTTAGAGAATCGACACCGTCCTGAGTTCTGTTCACAACCACCATATTCCTGCATCCTTTTGCAATCAAGTGTTTAATCACAAGTTTCCCCATTTTTCCTGCACCAACTACCAGCAGTTTAGCAGTACCATATGAAGATTCTGGAAGTTTCTTCTGTGCAAGCTCCACAGCAGCTGAACTGACAGAAACTGACCCTGACGAAATGTTGGTCTCGGTTCTAACCCGCTTACCCACACTGATGGCATGCTTGAACAACCCACTAATCTTTCTGTCAAACCCAGCCACACCTTGTCCTGTTTTCACAACATGTTTTACTTGAGCAAGGATCTGACCTTCTCCAAGCACAAGAGAATCGAGACCCGCAGAAACTTCAAAGAGGTGTTGAGTTGCATCTTTATTGTATAATAGAACTCTGTGCTTACAAAGCTCTGAAACAGGAATTCCACTCCTCTGCAAGACGTGAAGGAGACAAAAATCAGGAATATTGACCCAGAAAGTCATTGGATAAAAATAGTACACCTTGAAGTAACTATACGCACCGTCGACATCCATTCTGTCACTTCTTTAACCCCACGATGCTGCGACAATGCTACAACATAAATCTCTATCCGGTTACAAGTACTAAGAACAGCAGCTTCTTCTATATGGTTCAGACCACAGAGTTCACCAATGGCATGAGACCATTGAGCTTCTGGAATGGCAAGTTTCTCACGTAACTCTACTGGTGCAGTGTGAACATTAAGCCCAATCACCACAATACTGCTCCTTTCTCTTGTATATCCTGCCCATATGGAAAAAAGGGTACAAACAATTAGCTCCTCGTACAGCTTTCAGAGCTACTCATGACCTACACTCATTCTTGTGAAGAAAAAAAATACATAGTTCATAATTCTTAAAACATAAAAGCCTCAAAGAGTTGCAGACTGCTATTGAAGTGTTTGCATAATCTTCTTCATTCAAAGAAATGGTTCATCAAACTAATGAGTCACCATCAGTGTGAATTCAAGATTGGCCATTTCTCATGAAACTATTTCAAAAGGGATGGTCTTGACCATGAATCCGTGGTTAAGGCATCTCTACGAATCTCCCACCCCAAATATGATGAACAACCAAAGGAGTAAACGACCGATAATAAAAATATTCCAAATTACACTTACGTCATTGCAAAACAATGTGAGAAATTCTAGACTATCAGCAGAAGAAAATTCAAGCAAATGAAAATTCAAACACAGGCATCATCTTAATAAACCCGAAATTTATCATGACACTCACTGTCAGCTGAAGACGTTTTAAGCAATTCGAGAGCCGAAAGAGCAGGCGGGATCGAACCGATCTGACTGCTCCGAACCGAGGCGGTATTGGGGTCGATCTCGCATCTAAGGCCCCAAGAAGCTCCCCTCTGCAACACCAATCTCTTGGTCTTCGAGGGCTTGACGAACACACGAACTGGGGCAGAATACGACGTCGAAGGGGCGACAGATTCTGCACTCGAACGTGTAAAGCACGTCGTGAAACCACCCACAGTAGCCGCCATCGGCAGAAACAAAGAACCCAAAACAAGAAAAACAAAAATGCAGCTGCTAATCTCTGAAACCCGTCACCAGATCGGACCGTAGAGGCCGAGAGAGGGGCGGAGATCTGAGGAGAAGGCGACGGAGAAAACAGCGCGGCAGTGGGTGGCGTTGGGCTTTTATAAGCTGATTTGATTTGACGAGAGGAATTGGATTCAAAGCTCCATTTTTAGATTATTTTTGTATACAATAAAGAAGAATTCAAAGATGGGGTTTGGTATTTGGTGCGAAAAGTTTGACCAGAGATTGATAGCGATACACGTTTTGGTGGAGGGGGTCCAATGGCGGCCGGCGTGTGGTCGGAAGGAAAGTTCACTGCTTTGGGAGCGAGAATGAGAAAATTGTGCCCTAATTTATGCTCGTTGACAAAAATGGAAAATAAATGTGTCCTAATTTTAAAATGAACTTGTTCAATCAAGAAAAATCTCAAACAGAATATTCTGTTTTCACAACGTTCATTAATGGGACTGGGAGGTAAGTCTTTTTTTTCTTTTTCTTTTTTTTTTTTGAGAAAATTACAAATGTTAAAAAATATATTATTATATTTTCTTATTAGTGTCTAATTGGTTCTTACACTCTCAAAATACATATGTTCAATCCCTTTAAGTTTGAAAAATGATTCGAAATAGTCTTTTACATCATTTGATAGTTAGTTTAAACACGTGGAGCCCGCATGATATACAAAGAGGAGAGCGCTGAGCATATCGAAGGGGAAAATGTCGAGCACATCGTACGAATAGTCAAAAGGGAGATGTAGAATGTCGAGTGGTCCCCACAACTCGTATTATGCTACGCCACCATCTTTATCTGACCTACTTAAAAGAGTAAAGACTATTTCTACGAACCAACACAAGTTGCCAAGCACGTTTGACTTTGTAGTTCTTATGGTTTGAGCCACCGAAAATGAATGTGCAATTTGTTGGTATTAGGTAGTGACTATCAATTATTTTTTGTCATTGTTAACCATGTCATGCATCCATGATTTCATGAGTCTTCTCATTTGGATGTGGTATCGGTTCATCCATATACCTCTCTTCTCTACTCGAGCGTCACAAAAAGGAACACTTAAATCCTGTATGAGGTACGCAAAATCTCACATATACTCTTACAGAAAAACCTCTAGTATTCCATACTCGTTTATTCTCATCCAAGTTCTAACTTAGGCATCAGAGTGCAATCAACAAAAACTGCACCAGTGTTATATTTCTATGTGCAGGTTCAGTTAGAACTCGAAGACAAAAGCGTACGTGGCACTTTCGCAGAAATCGACACAAATAGTAACCATATTTATAATTATGGGATAGTTTATGCATTTTTGCACTATTTAATAATTTAATTGCAACAACTTTATTAGCTCGGGTGATTTTATGAAATTAAAAGTTTAATGGTTCGATCCTATAAAATTTATCATTTTTCTTAGTCAATAATAAAAAAATATATATTTTCGAATACGGATGATTAGACAAGATGCCATTACGACAATGACCTTCCAATCCAAGTTCGAGAAGAAAACGGTGAGTTGGGAACTTGCGTATTATTGTTTCGCGTTTTTTTTTCTTTTGGAAAAAAACGTGTTTTACTCCATTATTAAATTAATAATTAGATATTATTAATGTAAATTAAATAACATTGAATATTGCAATTAAATAATTTAGACTCAATTAGTATTGATTATAATAATTGTTTTATAACCATTTACCTTTTTTGTTTTCTATTTTTAAAAACTAAGTTTAAAAATATTACTTTCCCTCTTGTTTTGTTATATAATTTTTATAAACATTTTTCAAATTTAGACCAAATTGAAAAAAAAAATTAAATACTCGTTTTTATTTGAAATCTGGTCAAGAATTCATATAAATTTTTAAGAGAATTGAAAACCTTATTAAAGAAATTGTGAGCAAACAAACATCACTTTTAAAAATAGAAAACTAAAAACGAAATAAACAACAATTTCATCATCAATTATATCAAATTTATTAAACTTGATTTATTAATTTAGCTTCATTAAAAATTAGGGTATTAATTTTTGTTTGACGGAAAATTAGTTTTTCAATTAGACCTCTATAACATAAATTAACTACAATTTTATGGCTAATTGTAATAATTAATTCAATGACCTAACTAAAATTTAATATATTAGATAATCAAATTTATTTATTTGATTAATTATATTTTTTTTAGTATAACAAATGGGACAAGATGCTTAAATCATCCCACTTTATTCATATTGACAATTATAATTTTTATTAATTGTTTGGAGGTAATTATAATTTGTTATTAATGGATACCTTGCCTGTTTTTTGATACAAGAATGACACTTATAATAAATAATTGGAGAACATATAATATTGACTAGTAAGTCTCATCTTCATAAATTTATCCTCTTCTAACATAACAAACAACCTAACTATAATTAAAGATCAAAAAATTTACAACCACCAACGTAAGCATAATTAAACCGTAATTGCTGCCTACTTCTTCGAGATCGGAGGTTCAAAACTTCAAACTCTTGATTTGTTGTACTAAAAATAATATATTGACAACTAATTTTGCAAATCAGCCCCTCATTAAAATATGATATCATTTTCACACATTACCAAACTTTAATTTATTGATAAAAATAAATTGAATTAATTATCTATTAAATATTAATCACTTAACTAGTAATGTGTATGGCTCTGAATATCAGTTGATACGATCGACATGAGAGATAAATCGACATTTCCATCATATAATAAAAAAAATCGACAAAATATGAAAAATATCAACAAAGTGTCTCTAATATATCATAATATAAATTTTAATTATTTTTTAACTTATTTAGAAATATGAAAATGTTTATTTATTAATTTAAATATTTTTTACGATTTTTTAATTTCTATAACTTTAACAGAAATATCCATCGACAACGACCTTTTATTGATATTTACATAAAATTAGGATCTCGACATTTCGATCCACATCAACATTTAAAACTTTGACAATAAATTTTTTATTTTTAATAACTAGTAATGAATTAAATTTATTCAACTAAACAATTCAGTGGATGCTAGCTCATTACAATTCCTGTCAATACGATTATGTATGGTCAAATATAATAATATTTAATTTCCAACAATATTATTATTCTTTATTATGCATGGTCAATCAACATATAATAACATTTTTAAACCCAAAAGATTCCTCAGTGCTTTTCCACAAAACATTTTAAATTGCATCTATCTAGGATACGTTTATTTTTAAAAAAAATTTTAAGTATAATTGATTTTTCAAAATCATCTTAAAAATTAATTTAAAGTGATTTTAAATTCTCCTAAAATTAATTTTTTAATTTGACAAACATGATCTATGGAATACATAAACACCACTAAGAATATAATTAGCCCCTATCGTTGTAATATAGAAGTTAAAGAAAAAATATTTGAACTCTTTCAAATAAAGCAAGATAGCACATGTGTGCATGTAACTACTATTGAACAATCGTGACGTATTGGGTCAATGTCGATGAGACATTGTTAGTCTCGACAAAACCAATCTTGTTGTAGAGTTCAACCAAATCATATTATCGTCTCTAGTTGTAGAACTTAGGTGACTAAGCTTTCTTTTCGAACTTTTGGTGCAACATTCACGATAAAGCTAAGATTTAAGTGCGATAGATTATAATTCGAGGTGGATAAGATATCTATTATAATGTCATAAGATTGATGGTTTGATCCCGACCCGAGTCGGGAGAGAGAGGTAATTTTCTCCGATCCCTCCACAATATTTGATCCAGATCCAAATCCAAATCATCAAAAGCCCAAGACTCATGGAGAAAATATTCCTTTTATCCAAGTCCAAAAAATCCCTCGTCATCATCATCTTCATCTCTGCTTATCTTCCTTTCTCTCTCATTGTTATGGGCTTCACCATTCTCCGAACTTCCCCTCTCTCCTCCTCCCGAGCTCTCGCGAAGCTTCCGCTTTCTCTCCTCTCTCCGCCGCCTCATTTACCGCCTTCTTCGCTTCTCAAAACCCATTTCGGATCTTCTTCTTCCGCCATTTCTGCCTCTCGATTCGGTGGGGCTTTTTGTCCGAGGCCTCGTAGCTTCCGTGGGGGCCGTGTCACTGCCATGTCTTCGCCTGGGTCGGTCCAGAAGTCGGAGGAGGAATGGCGGGCCATCCTCTCGCCGCAGCAGTTTCGAATTCTCAGACAGAAAGGGACAGAGTAAGTCCCCGATTCTCACCATTTTTTGAGTGGTTTTTGTTGTACGTTTTGTCGGTTTTCCAATTTTCTGCTTCTGGAAATTGCTGCTCGCTTGAGTTTTGAAGGAAATCATCTTATGCGTTCCTTTGAATCACTTAATCGCTACTTCAATTTTAGCAAATAGCATTACGTAAACGCTACAGCTATTATTAGTTTTTATACCTCTCCAGCAACCTACTTCACTTCTTCTGTTTCAATTGCATTAATATGATCGTTTTCTTGCATTCTTTGAGATAACTATTGGTTCCATCGTCGCTTTCTATATCAACCTGCTTCAAATTAGCAACAAATGCTGTGGAAACTTGCTCTCTCAAGATTGATTTTAAATCCTTTGAAAACAGGATTCGAACTTTGTCGAGATTTGAAATTACTCAAAATCGTTAGCAACCAAACAGATCTTTAGATAACTTTTGGGATGGTTTACCAAAAAAGTGCCTTTAAGTGAAACCACGTCTTCTCTAAGTACTTTTGGGATGGTTTCTGAAAGAAAGAAGACTTTTGGGATGGTTTATGAGAGAGTGTTTTTAAGTGAACCATGTTTTTTCTAAATACTTTTGGATGAAACATGAAAGTACTTTTAAGTATTTTTAGAAATTTTAAATTCACTTTTGGTTATCTAACCATGAAAACTTTGAAATCTACTTTTAATGGACTAAGGGTGTGTTTGGGAGCGACGGTAGAATTAGTGATTTTGAAGAAAAAAAAGATTGAAGTATAATTGATTTTCTTCTCGTGATAGCTTAAAAATCAATTCAAAGTGATTTTAAGCTTTCTTAAAATCAAATTTTTAATTTTCCAAACATGATCAAGGGAAAGGGAAGTAATTTTGACAATAGTAAAGTGATTTTGGTCATCAAACACACCCTAAAAATAATTTTCACCCTCTCAAATCGGAGTACAAGTCTATTTACTACGACCTTACTTGAACAAGATCGAATCGGATGAATGTTGGATGTAATGTTATTGTTGGGGTATTACAGGTATCCGGGAACTGGTCAATACGATAAGTTCTTCGATGACGGAGTTTATAACTGCGCAGGATGTGGGACGCCCCTTTACAAATCGACTACAAAGTTCAACTCCGGTTGTGGTTGGCCGGCATTTTATGAGGGTCTTCCTGGAGCCATTAATCGCACTGTGAGTCTCCGACCTCTGTCATTCTTAAAATGTAGATTAGAAACTTGCATGTCTCATCACATTATTCTGAGTTGACCCACCATTTCTCCATCCACTTCAATGGTTGTGTATATTAGTCTCTGCTGTTGAAACTATTAACAAAATTATTACGGGACATGCCTATTTAACTCAGCTTATTTAGCACGACGAAGATGACATGTGACTAAAAGAAGTGAATAACTAGATAAAACGAAGTTTCATGTGCAACATGCACCTTTTACGTGTCAAATCTCTGTTATAGAACATGTCATTCTATTTTGTCAAATTGTCCTGATTCTTCTGTCATTTGTTTACCATGTCGTCAAATTAGCCAAAACTTGATTAGTAACTGTGTTGACTATAGAAACTACGTAGAATTACAAATTAACAATTCACTCAAATAGACACAACTATCAAAGTTCATGCACTAAATTTACCGACTTAACTGAAAAGAGAAGTTCCATTTACAAACACATTGTAGAGTTGAACTAATGAGATGGTTTTGCAATAATTACCAGGCTGACCCTGATGGAATGAGGGTTGAAATCACATGTGCTGCCTGTGGTGGTCATTTGGGTCATGTTTTTAAAGGAGAAGGCTTTAGAACACCAACAGATGAGCGCCATTGTGTCAATAGTATTTCACTAAAGTTTCTGCCTGCTGATTCCCAACCATCCCAATAAGTTATTTCCCCATCATACACTTCTGTTTTTTCTTAATCCTGTGATTATATTTATATCCTAACTTAAATAAGTCGTTGATGTTACTACTTCTATTCTATGTATATTTTGGTGATTGTGTAAAATGAATTGTTCTGCCTCTATTCTCGATGCGTTTTCGAGTGTACAATTGCAACTTTTTTGGTTCTATTTTGACAATGTGGAAACATATAGTTGAATTAATGTAATTATATGTGATTGTTTAAGAGGTCTAAGGAATTACAATATGAGATTCATTTTGTATTGAGATATGTTTAATTCCTTCCATTTTTGCATCGTCAATTTTTTAAATAACTACGTCGAAACTCTCTAATTGTAAAGGTGGAACTTAAACACTAATGCAATCTTGTGTTCATATTATTATAAGTTATCATCTTAGAATTTAGCATGATTAGTTTTGCTCATCATTTTATGGACATATTGTGTCACACATGCATGTAGTTAAGAAATTTGCAACTAACAACTCCCAAAGTTGCTAGTTTTATATCATATTCTGTGGCACCACCTATGCACCACCTATGGGGAATCTATTTTTAACAACTGTGGCGATAATTAGGGCTCGTCTGGTAACGTTCTCATTTTTTATTTATTGTTTCCAATTTTATTAGGAAATCTATGTATTTGATAACCATTTTTGTTTCTTGTTTATTGTTTCTCATTTTTTAGAAACATTTTCAAAATTGTGTAGAATTTTTGGAAACAACATAAACAAGTTTCTTGTTTTCATTTGTTGTTTCTAATTTCTAATTTATTCCAACATAAATAAATGTCTTGTTTTATCATTCTTGAATCCATGAGTATTGAGAGCAAACAGTTCTATTTTTTCTTTATTAAAAAAGAGGAAAAAAACAAGAAATGCTAATGTTACCAAATGAGCTTAGCGGTGCCATGCATTAGACTACTTTCAACGTTGCAACGATCTCAAACATAATACTCTAAATGTGTATGTGATGAGGGGTGTTACAATACATTGAACTACCCTTATTAAAAATCGTGGAAGGTACACTAAAGTATTCTTTTTCTTTTTTTTAGTACAACATTTGAGTGTGGGGATTCAAACTCTTAATTTCATGGTTGGATACATACATATGTCTTAATTTGCTGAGCTATGCTCTGGTTGGCACATACTAAAGTATTATTGATACTTACGTCATATTTTACCATAGACGGTAGAGGGGTGAGAATAGTGAGGTAAAATAAATAAGTAAAATGCTTGCTCTTCATAAGCGAGGACTAATATTGCCATCCTTACTATTAAATGTTTGATAACCAAGAGAGATAAATGTAAAAGAGATATTTTTTATTAAAAATAATGAGTTGTCATCCATTTAGTGGTGAGGATGGCTGGATTGGTCTTCATTTGATCCAAATATTTTTCGATAACTAATAATCACAATCTCTACGTCCCCCTTTTGTATCAGGGTCACATGCACAAATGCATGAATTTTAATAAACTAACCATGAA
Source organism: Momordica charantia (assembly GCF_013281855.1). NCBI lineage: Eukaryota > Viridiplantae > Streptophyta > Magnoliopsida > Cucurbitales > Cucurbitaceae > Momordica > Momordica charantia. The sequence goes on along the minus strand of NW_028275162.1, from coordinate 6,066,160 downwards.
GCATTTTTGCGGAAACTATAACCTATGTTGCTCATGTATCTTTTAAATCCATCGTGATACTTAAATCTAGAATCGTAATCAATATAAACATAGCTGAATGGAGGTAAGACACATATTAATATTACAAAAGTTGATGTTGAATTCTTTACTCCATATTGAATTAAAAAAGAAATATATATATGCGAGGATAAATTAATAATAAAATTTATAGTCATATACTATTTCTTAGTATTTTATGGTATTACAATACTGTATTTTAAGAACATTGTCAATTTTGGACCACCTTTTTTTATTTTTTATTTTTGTGCAGAATGAACTTGAGATTTTTTAATACATTAGGGATAGATTTGAGAATTTGGAAAAATGGATAATAACCTAACCCTATGGATTACTCGGTAATATTTAACCTAAAAACAATAATTAAAATTTAAAGAAAATAAATGATTAAATATTTACTTGAGTAAATTAGGTTGTTTTAAGTTTTTAGGGTCGTGTACAACATTTTTCAAACCTTTAAATTTTGTATTTAATAAGTTCATTCAACATTTTTTAATATTTGGGAGTCTATTAAACACATAAAATTGAAAGTTTCGGATGTATTAACATCTTTTAAAGTTTGGGAACTTATTAGATACAACATTAAAAATTTTATAGCTTATTAGGGTTTAAGAACCGATTAGACACAATTCTACGAGTCCAAAAACTAAATTTATAATTTAACTTACCTCAAAATCAATATAAATATAAATGCGTTAAAGATATCTGCTCCTTTACTCAGAAGTTCAAATCTTTACCTTCATATTTGTTAGTGCTAAAAAAATCCACTATTAAATAAAAATATTTAAATGTTATTTTTGCCCGAATACTTTTAACTTTTTGTTCATTTTTAATTATTGTAGTTCATTTTGATTTCTGTATTTTTAAAAACTGACCAATTTTGTCTACGATTACAAAATTTCATCACAAAATTTATATACAATAGAAATTCTTTACTATAAATTTATAATTACATTTCAATAAATTTAATGAGATAAGGTCATGTTAAAGATTATAATTGAAAGAAATGTGAAAGAAACTAAAATAGTGAACGTAATAGAAATATACCATTCTAAAAGAAATGTGAAAGAAACTAAAATAATCAACTTTTCAAAGTACAAAATAGAAATAGACAAATTTGAACCAACCATTGAAATGAACAAAATTAATTTCTAGATTAAAATGAACCAAATTTACAAGTAAACGAAACAAAATAAACATTTTGAGATTGAAACTAAAATTACCGAAAGTCGAAATTTGAAAAAAAAAAAAAAAAAAAAGATAGTACTTGAAGTTAAATAAAATTACAAAATTTGAACTTTCACGTGTTTCTCAGTGATGTATATAAAAATTGTTTGCAGGCCATATGCATATTTTCAGAACTTGATTCTGCACCACAAATCCATTACACGGTGATGGGTTAGTGGTTCAGATTTTCTCTCTCAATTTCCATTGTCTTCTTCCGGATGTAGTATTGGATTGCATGTCTGATTACACCAATTGCCATGGTCGCAAAAATGGACACGTAAAACATTGCCAGCCTTTCTGGGGCGTACGCTTATTACAACTCAAAATCCAATTCTATCTTCCCATGGCGATGTGAGCATATCCTTTGTTTTCTCTCCAAAAGCTACTTACTAATCAAAATCCCAAAAAATTTGAGCCCCATTTTGATCTTTCTTGCCCCCTCCTTCAGTTTTGACTGGATATTTATGTTCTAATTTTCTAATCTGGGTTTTGAAGTTCTGGGTTTGTCGTTAAGCCAGCAAATGTTTCTCACTGTATTCCAATTGGGTATATTGGCTTCATGAGTTTAGGCACTATGTTGGACCCGGTTAGTTGCTGCCAAAGCTCCCAGTCCCAGGTAGCAATTTGTCTATTAGTTTTTGTAATCTTTTCATGATATGAAGTTTCAAAATCTTGATGGCGTGGATGTGTGTTGTTGGACTCAGGTGAGTTTGGTACCACTTCTGAATGAGTGAAAAGTGCTTTTAAACACTCTTTCAAATTTTCATGAGGTTTGATTACATGGGTCAAAAGTGATTTTCGAAGATTTTAATCACACCGTAAAGAAGTATTTTGGGTAGTGCTTCTTTCTGATGTAGATTAGCTTAAAAGGCACTATTCTCAAAAGTGATCGCAAAACTCACAATTGGATTGGAATTTCAAGGCCATTTCTTAATGTGTATATTTTTAGATATAATCTGACTTGGAAATTGCATATCTTAATGGGTTGCAAGGTTCGGTCTCTTTTGAGGGATGATTGATTTGGAATATGGAACAATATAGTGCCAAGAGTATGTGAATTGTGAAGTTACTGGGATACTGATGACTTTATCAAATTTCTTTCCGCCATGTTTTTTGCAATATATAGACTGTAAAGAGATTTGGACAGTGAATTGTTGAATATTGAATTGGTCTCCCAGTGGTAGGTTACTAATTATTTTTTACATTTGTACGTGTTTTGCATTTAATTCAATAGTCATTTCTTCTTGGAAGCTATTTGAAGATTATTTTTCAACTGCTAATGCCATATAATAAAAATAAAATTGTGTGGAACTGAAGAGGTATTAGTTTAAAATCTTCCAGGTTCTGACACGATTAAATTTATTGTTTTCTTTTATCAGAAATTTGACGACGAATAGCTAGTTATATTACCAACTTTTGGAACCCAGTAACTACTTCAATAAGGCATTCAACAATTCATTTAATAGTTCTTCAACCTTATGAAAAAATTATTTTACCTCCACGGTTCTGTTTAAAATAACTCCCATTTACACTTTCAAACTTGAGGAGGTTTATTATGCCCAAGTTTCTCAATTGTTTCACTTGTTTCTTACTATGCAGATTTATAGTGTAGTTAAACAGAAGAATCCTATGAGGGCCTACTCTCATATTATTCATCAACTTTGTGGACCTTCCTTCAATTTACATAACTTACAGTCGAAGAAAGTGGCTGTTCCATCATTCACCATAAATTGCTTGAGGAATGGTTATTCTTTAGTACCTGTACTTTTCCACAACAGTTCTACTACATTAGCATTCAGCTCGTCTAAAGTAGTTGGCCGGGATGGATTCAATTGGTCTAATCATAGGCCTAAACAGAGGGAAAGATTAAGAACATGTGCGGCCGTTGATGTTGCAGCTGCTGTTGATGTCATCAATGATCTAGGATTGGATACATTGACATTCCTAGCTGTGACAGTCATAGTTGTTCCTCTATTTAGGAGAGTTAAAGCTAGCCCTGTAAGAATGATATTTTCTTTCTCCTCCGCTTATTTTTCTTATTTTCATTCGATCTTTATGAGATTGAATTATCTTTTTGAAGTGCATGAATATAATGATTAACCGTCAGGATGCGAATACAACATTTGTTTCAAAATAAGTGGTATACTATCATGTTTAAGATTGGTGGAGTTTACTGCAATGTCAACTTTGTTCCCTTTTCTGTGGTTCTATAAAGTAATTTAGGTAGCTCCATATTCCATTTTCTGATAAAATTTATATACTTATACACATGTGCATGACAGCATGATACATATAATACTTTTGGGGGTGGGTTGGAGGAATCTGCTGGGCGTCTTGGTTCTTTTCCATTTTTCTTGTGATAGTTTCATTCTTCATCTTAAGCAGATTGGCTTTTATAACTATATTTTTGATATTGGCTTATTTTTACATAGCATGGGTATGATGTCATTCTCTGAATAAATATATTACTATTGACAAAGATTGTTAGAGTTTACTGATTTCTCTCCTCATGCTCTTGTTCTTAAAGTTGGATCGTTAGAATTTAGTAGTGAAATACTTTAACTGTATGAGGTTTCAGATTTAGTTCCCAAGGGCCACTTGCATGAATTTATCAATGTCATGTGGATGACAGTAGTATCTTAAATCTGATAGCGATATATGGACTTGTAATGAGGGTGTTGTCGGGTCAGAGTTCTGGGACCAAGATGCTCTAATTACTGCAGGTCTAACTTCAGATTAGAGCATCAGAAATAAAAGATGTGACCGATTCAAGTGTTATCAGTTTTGGACTGGTGAACGAAATAATATTTTGAGAGTTTTGGGTTCCCAGAATTAAAAAGAAAAATATTAAGAAACTGATCAATAGGCACAGGCAGATATAGTTAATGCAAGATTTTACATTATATGCACAGATGTTTAACTCTACTAAGATTCCTATTTAGGCAGACACGTATACATGCACATGCTAGAGCTGTATATAACAATATTTAGTGCTGTCTTATGGAGATCTTGAATAATACGAATTACTATGCAATTTTTTCATGTTTGATTAAAAGTCTGACCTTATGGTGGTTGTTTTCAGATACTTGGTTTCTTCTTTGCTGGGATTGTACTTAATCAATTTGGTGTGATTAGAAATCTTATAGATGTTAAAGTTTTGTCCGAATGGGGAATACTTTTCCTGGTAAGCCACATAAACTCTTTCTTCATGGGCTAGTTTGTGGGTATTATGCTGCTTTGTTATCATTGAATGACGATCCATGTATGATGTTGCATTTTGCATAACAATTAACTTAAATTAAGATTAAATGAATTAAATAAGTTATTGGATGTGGAAGAAAGACACTGTGAAGTATTATAGATCTGACCACCTTTGGACTGCCATCATATTCCCTTCCTTCTTATCTTCATGAATCATGATTATTATTATGTGTAATTGTTTGAGCATGTATGTTAGCATTTGAGTGTGTTTGTTTAATCATACATTACACTAACAGTATTCCTTTTTAGCTATTTGAGATGGGTCTAGAGCTTTCATTTGCCCGTTTAAAGGCTCTTGCAAGATTTGCTTTCGGCATGGGTTTGACACAGGTATGATTCTACAAAGAAAAATAGATTCTTGACTGGAATAAATTGTGAATTGAATCTGTTTACTTTTCCTTGATTAGGCCTACTAATACCATCTATAATTTTGATACATAAATCAACGGAAACAGGTTGAAATTTGTTGTCACATCATATAGTCATCTTATCTGGGTTTCAGTCTTTCAAATAAGATGCATATATGGAGAGGGAAAGTCAGAGTGAAATAGGTTAGAGAAGGTAATTTTGAATGCTGAGTTTCAATTTCCAAATTAGACGTCATCGATTTGCTTATAAGAATAAAAAGTTGATTGGTGACAAAGTCATGAAGGGGGAAACCATGTCTTTTTGTATCTCCCTTTATTCCCCTTCCATTTTTCCTGGACTCTGGAGGGGATGAATTGTTGACCCTTTTGTTTTGGGGATAGGGAAGTGTTGTAGTCACTTTTAACTTTGGAGGAGATCAAGAAAGTTGTATATAGTTTGAAGTGGTAAGGCACGTTGTCCTTTCCACATTGGATATGCGATAGCTTGTAGTAGAGGAGCGCTCAATTTCTATAATCTAGTTCGTATCTTCTCCTTGTAGTTTAAGTCTTCTAACTTGTTCACTCACCCACTCCCACCTTTACTTTTGAAGGTCATATTATCTACTATCGCTTTCACAGCATTTGAACTTCCCCCTAATGGGGCTATTGGAACAAGAATTTTGGAGTTCCTTTTTCATGCCAGATCTGACTTGGTAAGCAATCTGTTTCAATTGATATCCTTGATCTGCATTACATACATGTAAATTCTGAATCCCAATTTATTTGGCTGTTGCCTGTTAAGGATTAGAATAGACTACCAGCTTTACTTTTTGAATCACGTCCATTGAAATTGAAAATTTATATTTATCTTTTTAGCTAAAAAATGGTCTAATTTAATGCCCATATTCCAAGGTTGGCACTTGGCAGTCTTTGACTTGATGAGTTGAGATTTGGGGGAATATCAGTCTTTGACTTCATTCTCTCTTTCAGAAACTATCATTTACCCCAAGGAGATATTTGGTGACAAGTTGGGCTTGGACTATTTTTATAAATGATAAATCCACTCAATGGAGGAAGATAGAAAAAACAAGAAAGAAAATGGAGGGGAAGGAAAGATAATATTAGACCAAGTCCCCATGTGTATAAACATTTATAACATTTTGCTGCTAAATTTTGAGAACTTCAGATTCAGACAACAAAATCTTTCCTTTTGTGTTATGATTGCAGTCTTAGTATGGAAGCGGTTTTCAATTCCCTCTCTTATGCTATGATGACAATGTTGCATTTACTTACTAACTTTGAGATATGATTTTCTGAACTGTAGGTTAACATCAGAAGCATTGATGAAGCTATTGTGATTGGTGCTGCCCTTTCTCTTTCTTCTTCAGCTTTTGTTTTACAGGTAGCCTAATAAAGTACTCTCAGAATAGAACTTTTTTTTTTATCAAGAAACAAACTTTTCAGAATCTATCATTGATAAATGAAATAGAAGAAAATGTTGAAGCCAAATAAAAAACAAATCTCTAAATATTACAAGAGATTAGAATATTGAAGAACAAAAAGCCTAATATCTTGACAAAACGAGTCAAAACAACCAAAATTACTCCCTTCAAGCTAAACAAACTCTTCAAATGGCAAATAGGAAAAGCATGAAAAAATCTTCAAACTTCAAAAAGACTCGTTGTCCTTTAGATGAAAGGATTGACACTTCTTAAAAAGAATGAGGGTGAGACTCGCAGAATAGAACTTGTACATATGTCTAATTTTCCATACACCAATTCATAGGTATGAGAAGGGATTCTAGGGAGAGTGCAATGTCATAATACTTGTGTCAAACCCATGCCGTACCAGTCACAATAGACTCCTCTACAGTGGGGTGTATTTGTTGCTTTCGGCATGGGTTTGACACTGGTTAAAATATGTTGCAAAGAGGCAGTAGGGAAAGTGCAATGCTGGAGTAAGTGATTCTGGTCCTCTACTGCCTCTCTGCAACATATACAAGGCTACACTACTATAGGAGGAGGCACATAGCTTACATCGAAAATTATTATTTGGTTCTGTAACTGGCGTAAATTCTAATTTCTACCTAGCTTGTAGTGAAGCAAAATGTTTTTTTTTTTTTGATGCCTACATTTTCTATAATTTCATGAAAAGATGCATCAATCCATTGAGGACGTGAAGACAAGACTATTATTAAGAATGGAGGAGAAGTAAAACCTCTGAAGATTGTGAAACCTATGTCCTCCTGTACTCAATCTTTGGTCAAGAACAATCCTGCGATTGATTCTTAAGTTATATAACAGTAACAGTTGTGTAGCATCACTAAAGTTTAGAGGCATGGGGAAATAGGGTAAAAAGAAGACCTACACCAATTTTCTGTGATCTCCACAAAAATGAGTACGATTCTTATTATCTAGAGATAACAACTAAAGTAGAATTGATAGAGCAATCAATGTTAATCATGTATTGATTGATTTAATATCTCATCAACCAAATCCTCTTTCATTTCCATTCAATGACAAGATCTAGGTCTTATCATTACTAATTTCATTAAATTTAGCCCTTTTTTTTTCTTTTTTTTTTTTTTTGTGAAAGAGCCAAAAATATAATTTTAACAGCAATTTTTTTAGTTTATCACATTTTACATGTGAGGATATGCTAAAGGTAAGCATTTAGGAAAGTTGACCTTACCTATCATAATGAATAGCTTCTTGCAGAGAAAGGTGAGCTTGCAACAAGGTTTGGCTCGGCAACTCTAGGGATACTTCTTTTTCAGGTTTTTCTTTTTTTTCTTTTTCACTTTAAATTTATTCTCTGGACTTTTTCACGTTGGTCCTCTTTAGTATATTATATACCTTCTTTTGAAATATTTTGGTCCTTTTTTCAGGTTTCAATCAGAATTATTTCTGTAACTTTTCTGTAATGCATACTGTTTGTTGCAGGATATTGCTGTTGTCCCTCTCCTGGTCATACTTCCGGTTCTTGAGAGCCAGGTATATTAAATGAGTCTAGCCTTGTTTAGAGAACGATCTGTTATTGGGGGAAAAAGCTGGGGAATTTGAATCCCTCTGCTGCTCATCTAAAACGTTTCTCCCGTGATTGCTTTATACACTCAACTATTTCTCCCCTTCATCTAGATGTCTATAACATAGAACCAAGTTAAACAATTCAGTTAACCTCGTGTATTACTTCTTTTCCTTTCACTCTTCATCCTCATAGAATTTGGGCACGCAAAGTATCTGGCCAATGCTTGCACAAGAAAGTTTGAAGGCCTTAGGTGGACTGGGTCTGCTCTCCCTTGGAGGGAAGTTAATACTTAGGCGAGTTTTTGAGGTTTGCATCATGCTTATTTTATTTCGGCAATATTAGTAAGGGTCCAAGTCTATTTCAAGATTTTAATAGAGATTAATATTCAGGTAGTTGCGGAAGCAAGAAGCTCAGAGGCTTTTGTGGCACTTTGCCTGCTGACAGTTGCTGGCACTTCACTAATCACTCAGAAATTGGGCTTTAGTGATACGGTTTGTTTCATTTTTAAATGCTTGAGAACAACAAATGTGAATAGTTTAGTTTTCATATTTATATCTTAATTATAATTGATGTACAGTACAGCTGGGAGCATTTTTGGCTGGAGCAATATTAGCAGAAACTAATTTCCGGACACAGATTGAAGCAGATATTAGGCCATTTAGGGGCTTGCTCCTTGGGTTATTCTTTGTTACCACGGGGACTTCCATTGATACGCAGGTGCAATATCTTCTGTTTGCCATATTAGATTAAGATTACATTATTGGTTAATAATTAATATAGTTATGCAATAATAATCTGTTAGTTTGAATGATGTATATTGCAACTAGGAGAATATAGGTTATAGCCACAAGAGATCTAATTACGTGCAATGTAATATTTCTTAGCTGAACCTCATAAGTTTTTTAGAAGGTATAAAAAGAGTGCATGCACACTTTCTGGCTAAAGGGTGTGACGTGGAAACAAAATTTTCACAATTATGCTCTGTTTTTTCCTTCTTTTTGATATGATCTGTTAAAATTTTTCAATATGTTCTTAGAAGTTAGGCCACATCCCAAAGTACTCTTATGACTTGAGGGTTCCACTGCATCTTGTTTTATAAAAGGTTTCATTTCTATGCAGCTCCTGTTCCGAGAATGGCCGAATGTTCTTGCACTTTTGGCAGGTTTAATAGCAATCAAGACCCTTATAATAACAGCAATAGGTCCCCGTGTGGGACTCACTACTCAAGAAAGTGTAAGAATAGGATTACTTCTATCTCAAGGAGGCGAGTTCGGGTTTGTAGTGTTTTCTCTAGCTAACAGGCAAGTCTTAACTTAGATGGTATACGTCTATTATCCACCCATGAATCCTTGTTTCATGTTTGCTTACCATTTACCACTTCCATGATAGCAGGCTTGGAGTGCTACCACTTGAGTTAAACAAGCTGCTCATCATTATTGTTGTCTTGTCAATGGCTCTAACCCCCTTGCTTAATGAAGCTGGACGAAAGGCATCTGAATTCATTAGCGAAAAGTACGAGACAGAGGACGTATGTTCTAACTTTAAGGCTTCTCTTTGATACCCAGTGTCTGATTTGCATTTAACTGGACTTGAATTTGGCTTTGCATTTGTTGATGGCAACAAAATTGTTACTCAGTGGCTGATAATTCTTATAGAGACCTCTTGCTGCTACCTTGCTATGTGACCCATTAAGAGAACATTTCAGGATTGTCTTCATCTCAGTTACAAGTAGTATAAAGTATAATTACCAATGAAAGGCAAAGATCCTTTCTGAAGGCAGAGAATCCTCCATGAAATGACAAACTTAGAACCGTTCCAGTTATCAGTTATGGTCTTAAAAGATAGAATACAAGGAAAATAACTAAACTTGGACGGCCTCAGAAAGCTTAAAGGTAATATAGACTCAATATGTTATAAGACATTCTTTGAACTTTGGTAATTGTCCCCCAGGCTTCAAATAAATACTCCAAATAATTTTCGGTTTAGCTTATCTCTTTGAAATCGGTCTTTTTTTATATTAAATTTAAAGCCATTTCAGAAAATGTCACTGCTCTGCTTCTGGGAAGACAATTTAATTATACCAGAGAGATGCAAGATTGTTGCATAACTGCCATTTAAATGGAATGGGCATGAATAAACAAATGATCTGTATCGGTATCTTTACTTGCTAAGGTTCTAACCGGAAAACTAGCAGGAAATACTTTTTGAAGTAAATAATTTCTCTAATGTGCTGATAGAATAAAATAGGGAAAACAAAAATAAGAATGCTTGGATGCTGGTCTAGACCAGTTATACTTTTACTGTGTTGGTTTAGTATGCCTAATTTGAAATGGGAAATTTTCACAGAAAGCTGCAGAGACGGTAAATTTTGACGCTAGCGAACCTGTTGTCATTGTTGGATTTGGACAAATGGGTCAGGTATGTGTGTGTGTGTATATATGTATGTATTCTTTTTTCTGATTTATATTATGAACCATTATATAGAAAGGGTTCAGCCCCGAGTTTTTCTCCTTTGAATCTTGTCTTTGCTATCTAGGTCCTGGCAAATTTCTTATCTGCACCTTTGGTATCTGGGGGAGATGGCGACACTCCTGGATGGCCATATGTGGCTTTTGACATCGATCTTTCTGTAGTGAAGGTTGGCTAGATTTTCATTTTTCACAGTGCTGTCACGAGCGATTTCACTTCCCTTGTTTGCAATATCATAGAGTTCCTGTAAAATAGTTCTTCCAAGAGCTTACTTTGAATTGTCCATCCCATTTTCTTCTCCTCCACAAGTTTTGTGCTATTTGGTTATCTGACTTCTTACACTGTTATGATTATTTATCATCTTCAGACATCTAGAAAACTTGGTTTTCCTGTTCTCTATGGAGATGGATCTCGACCAGCAGTTTTGCAGTCCGCTGGAATCTCTTCTCCAAAAGCTGTCATGGTTATGTACACAGAGAAGAAGACGACAATTGAGGCTGTTCAAAGGCTCCGGCTTGCTTTCCCAGCAGTAAATTTGCTCTCCCTCTTTCATTATCCTTTAAAGTTTGTTGTTTAACTTAGTGGCTATTCATTCTTTTTGGTCTGATTTGTATAACACAAAAAAACTTCTACAATACAGATCCCGATTTACGGCCGTGCTAAGGATGTGGTGCATCTATTAGATTTAAAGAATGCTGGTGCTACAGACGCTATCCTCGAAGATGCGGAGGTAACAGGGTCAAGTGATCAGAAAACAATGCATAATTATTGACATTTGGTTTTGTAATCTTTGATATATTCTTCTAGATAAACCTGGATATCTTGACTAATAATTCTTCAATTTATTTGTGCAGACTAGTTTGCAACTCGGGTCAAAGCTTTTGAAAGGGCTCGGCGTCATGTCTGACCAAGTGTCTTTCATAAGTCAGATTGTTCGGGACTCTATGGAAATACAAGCTCAGGATGCACTCGACAAATCTGACGAGCAAGAGTTAGAAATTATGAAGCCGATGCAGGTTCGTATATTCAAATAAAACAATTGTCAAAATTTTTGGTTAACTAGATATAGGTGGGAGAAAAAGGGAAAGGAAAGCAAAAAACATGCTAGAGGTGTCAATGGATTGTCTTGCTTGCATAGACTATACATCTAAATTCCAGCTGAGAGTGGATAGAACTTTTATCTGGGAGCACTTACTGATTTCTGCGACCTATTTGGTTTGACTTTAGTGAGTTTAGCGGGCTCTACCGTGGCAAGCTGTCAAAATGTCTTTTAATTGAATTCTTCAGTTGTTGGATCAGTTCTACTTTCCCTTTTCTTTTCTAGAAAAGGATGGTTGAAAGATAATAGATTTGACTTTTGGGACTTCATTTGCCAAGAACTGTAGCGATCAATACGATAGAATCCTCTTTTGGGATATGTTCGATTAAATGCCAAAAGAAACAATGGCAGCCGAAACTATAGACTTCAAGGGAAATCCGAGTTTCTTCCACTCTCACTCTTACTTACATCATACCCTTCACTTCTAATCATCCCAGCTCTCAACGTCCATATAAATTCCCTATCTTTTATTCTCACATACTCCCCTTCTTGTTCCTTCTAGAATTAGTGAAGTGCACCACTGGCTTCTCCTTTCAATCACAATAATTGTTAGACATGAAGTTAAATGACAGAATTTTGGTGTCTGTTTATATTTTTACTTGCTTGTTTCATCCATTTTCTTTGTTCTTTTGACAAGAAACTGATTCTATCAAAATAATGAAATATACAAGGTCAAAGCAAACTAAAGCTAAAGGATTAAAAAGAAACCCTTACCATTTGGTGCAAATAGAAGGTCATTGGTAGAAAAGTGTTAAGCGTGTAAAGGTATCTATAAAAAGAATAAATTTACTGGAACTCATCAACTTAAGCTTTTGGGTAGACTTCGGTAGATTGGTGGTTTAACATGGAGTGAGAGCAGGAAGTTTTGTGTTCGAACTCTTGTAACGTCATTTCCTCTCAATTTAATATTGACCCACTTGGACGAGTGAGGGGAGTATTAAGGTATCTATAAAAAAAATTAAGTTTACCGTACGCCATCGATCTAAGCATTTGAGTTGGTTGGTGATTTAAGAAAAAAGTCCTTATGCAGGTTTGTTCAAGGGGAAACAAGAGCACCATTCCCCAACTGACCCAACCGATTGCTCCTTCTTCCTTCGTAAAAATCTCTAACCATAGCTCTAATAGCACTAACCCACATTGTCCTAAAAGTAATCCATTTCACTCAGCATTATTAGTAGTCTCTTCTCAATGTTCTTGGTGCTAGGCAAGTTAGAAATTTGTTGGTTAGGGTATAAATATTGATCGTTTGGCAAATTAGTTACCATTTCTAGTGTTTGTGATTCTGAATTGTTAAATCACTACTAAATCCAAAAGCATAAGTTTATACGCTCAATCTTTTATATACATTCGTAATACTTTCTCTCAGATATAAAGCTCAACACATAAATCATTCATATAAATTTAAAAAAAAAAAAAAGACATTGCAGACATTCAAACTTAGGAGAACCTTTAAGGTAGAGGCCTCTTGGTTCAAAACAACGTCAAATAACCACGAAACTTAAAACCTTAAACTTATAAGTTAGAAGTTAGAGTATATTTAATCTTGTATCATTGTATGTGTATTCTTAATAGGAGCATTTTACATTTTGTTACATATGAGATATGACTTTGTTAGTATTCACTAAGAAGAAAATGACAATGTTACTGGTTTGATTGATTAGATACGCGTCAAGGACTCACTCGAGTCGGGATTACCTAGTTTATCAACGTCCCCCGAGGACAACCTGTCGAGGCTGAACCAGGAAGACAACTCTCTGATCTTAAATGGCAAAGAAATGGAGCAAAGAAAGCAAGATGCTGTTTTCCAGAAGGCTGAAGATTTAGATGGAAAGGGAGTTCTATACTGTGAACTTGATTCAGAGAACAACTTTTTAGATCAAAATGTGGCAGAGCCACCAACCCCTTTCATAGCAGCCACTGACGAGGTTTAGAAAAGTGAATGGCTTACTGAAATGAAAGGATTCTTGTGTTCCAAAAGTTTTGTTTCTGTCCATTCACTTGTCAAGAATTTTTTTCCCACAACTTTTGACTTTGTTTAGTCTTTAGTGGGCATAAGATCTCATCTGGCTACTGTTGTAAAGAACTTGTCAGAAAAGCTTTTGGCCCTTTCCCCAAAGAAACCACACCACCATGTATATTGGCTTCATTTGATTGATATTCTATTAGTTGTCACTAATTTTGGATCCTGGTTCTTTGATATCAAATGGCGTGGAAATAGTCACTAATATCTAGCCAGTTGAGTTGTGCTCGGGTCTTTTCTAGATTAGTTGAGAAGCTTGTTCATTGCCTCGAGATGGTTAAGGAAAAGGGATTTTGACTATTGGGGCGACATTGTTTTTCTTTACCTTACCTGTCATGTTTAAAGTTGTATGGTTCGTTCGGAAAAATAATATTCTTAAGAAATTACATTACAACTATTCTTAAGAAATTACATTGCAACTCAGGGCTGTGAATTCAAATTGCTACAGTTTACAGAGATGTTAATGTTGAATTTATTTTATATAATCCTAAAGATGGTTTTTCTTCAAGCAAGAGATTGTTTTGACATGTAGCACAAGTTTTTTTTAATAAAGAAAAAAGACGGTTCTTTTTCGTGTACTTATCCTATACTTATAGTTAAAGTTTTAAATGTTGATGTTAATGGAAATGTGTCGATGGAAATATTGATAAGATATAGATGTTGATGGATATTTTTTTTGAAAAATTATAAAAAAATATATTTAATTTAGTATTTTACCTCTTTTAAATAAATTTAAAATTCTTGTTATTAATACTAATATTAATAATATTTTGTTGATATTTTTTAATACTTTTTTTGTTTGATACAATGGAAATAACGATTTACTCTTTATATCGATGTTAAACCAATAAACATATAAAAATATTAATGAGTCGATGAAAATTTAATAGTGTAGAGCTATGGCATAAATACCTAATTATAAAAATGATCGAGCAAAAGCAGGCTGACAAATTCTCCATTATTTGATTGAAAAAAGGAAGCACTATGAGATAATGCCCAATGGGTCCACTTTTGTGCAATGAAAATGAAACTCATCTTTTTTGTAAAAGGAATTTTTAAATAATTCAATTTCAATATTATCATATTTAAATTTATTGTATGGGCTCCATTTCTAATTTTTCTTTTCATATGTGTTTTAAATTGAAAATTTTCAGTAATGCATAGTTTGGTTGTCACTTTATTTTACTTCCTCTTTTTATCTCTCACACAAAATAAAAAGGGGAGAAATTAATCATCTTTATTGCAAATATTGATTGCTACAATCAAGCACAATCTTCCTAATAATCACAAAACTTTCTCATCAACATTCTCTCTCTCCTTTTTTTAATTGACATTCTCTCACCTTAAATAAATAATTTGATATTCTATTTTCTTTAGTAGAGTGAATAATAAGTGAATAACAAAGAAAGAGAGTTTAGAGGAGAGAAAAATGATAGATATTTTTCTGGGTTGTTTTCATTCTTATGCGAAAACAATTCAATTAACAAAGATTAAGGGTTAATTTGAGCATAACTCAATATATATCTCAAATAAAAAAAATTTGGGTACGAACTTTCACCGTATTGAAAAAAAATATATATATATATATATATAATAAAAAAAATAAAATCATTTGTTATTAAAAAAGATGACATGTTTATTTGTTATTAAAGTTATATTTTTATATATTTTTTTAGAAATATTGATTGACATCGATATTTTACCAACATTTCATAAAATTAAAGATCTCAATATTCAAAACAAATTCGAATTCATGATATTTTGATCAGAGACCGGTGACAATTACCGTTAAGCTAAATAAATTCTAATATACTTTAGAACCTTCATTAATTATCCAAATAAAACCAAATTAGAGATAATAAAAAATGAAAAAAAAAGAAGTAAATTATAGATACCTTAATAATATAAAAAACTGAAAAGTACAATTATCATCATCATTACCCACTAAAACTTTTTGACTGTGACTAATTTGTCCTTTCTCTCTGTCTTCCCAAATGAGTTGGCACAAAGGCCAACCATAGAAGCCTTTTGCCAAAAGGTCTTAATTATCTATTTCTTTTTATTCAATCAATTTGGCTAAGTTGGAATCTTTTAAAGTACTTTTCAAAGAATAAAATAAATAAAGTCTTTGAAAGTATTTCCATTGGGTCTAAATTGGATATTCTTTATGCAGTTTTTGACATAATTTTCAACTTAAAATTTTACTTTTCTTTTCCTTCATATTTATTTATTGTTTATATGTGCACATTCTTGATTTGGACTCCTTTTTATTTTCAAGATTCCCTTCCATTAAGTGAGAGTGAATTTAATTATTATTATTATTTTGTTTTTTAGTTTAACCATGCATGGTATTCAAATTTTCAATTTTTAAATGATTTAATTGACCAAAATAAGATTTAAACATTTTACCCCTATTCCATGAGATAGGTGACCAACCCAACAAAATATATGATTTTATATTTGATTCATGAATAGCAACAAAAGTTTCAAGAATTCAAAGTAAATTAAATAGAAAGTTTGAAAACTCAGTTACTAAAATAAAACAAACCCAAAAATTTAGTAAGTAAAACAAAATATAATTCTTCATGGTATAAATTTGTTTTTTAAAATAAATAAAATATTTAAAAGTGCGAGGATAACAAAAGTTTTATTTTTAACCCAAACAAGAAAATGAAAAATGACTATCAAACAATATAGAGTTACTTGAATCAAGAAAATTTTCTATATTACATTGTGGATTCAAAAATATTTAAAATATAGTATTAACCATGAAATAAAAAAATATATATTTTTATATTTTTTTTAAGTACAACATGTGGAGGTGGAGAATCAAACTCACAACCTCCTGATTGGAGATATATGTAAAATTATCGTTTAAATTGAAATTTTCTTCCTCCGCATGTAAAAAAGAATAAATAAATCAATCAAATTTCGAGAGGTTTCATGAAGTGCTTCTTCAGAGTTAAACTTTCATTGGTCCATATTTCGAGAAAAATATCTCTTGTTATTTATTTCCATTTACATAAGAATGAACACTAGATTTATATTTCGAACATACATGAATACAATATCTATAGGATGACTTATGTCTATGCTCGTTTGACAATAAAAATGTATATTATACAATGACGTGTTGAAATGTGAACGCAAGGAGTATGTTATATACATAGATTTTGATCGGTAGCCTCGTCAAATTTTTGTTTAAATTTAACTTAATTTTACAAAAAGTGTATTTAAATTTTTTTCCCTTGTGGGAGAAAAAAAAAAAAAAACGAGAGAGAGGGAGAGAGTATAGGATAGCAGTTGAAATCAGAATCTTAACAGAAATAGTGAACCCATGATTGAATACAGATCAATTTGTTGTTTTTTGAATTATTTTCCTCAATCAGAAACAACCTTCCAAATCTGAAGCTTTTCGCTTCCAAAAATTTCTACTATTTTCTCCCATTGTTGAACTTGAATCTCCATTGCCGTGGAAACTCAAGGAAAAACCACACCAGATTCACTGCGAAATAGGAGCTCTCTCACCGTCTTCTTCGCTCCTCTCTGTTTCCTTCGACAAACAAATTCCGAATGCCCGTCACTTCACCCACCCACTAAATTATCTTCTTAACATATCCTAATTAATCGTCTCTTTCGACATGATGCCCAAAAAGGAAGAGCCAGCGGAACCTGCAGAGAAGCGTAATCTACCGGGTGTGGCGGACATGGCGAGCTCTGTTAATGTAGCTTCTAACCCTTCTTGGTTTACGCCGTTTAGGTACTCCTTTTTCACTTTGGTTTCCGGGAGAATTTTGTTCAGTGGAGAGCTACTTTTCGCCTTTTTTAAACAGGATTCGATTGTGCTGTTACAGTAGCAAAGCAAAAGTTCATGGTGGTTTTTTAATCACAAGAAGATTAGTGTTTCAGATGCCTAATTTCGTTTCCTTAGTGATTATATGATGGTTTGTAGTAATGAAGAAAACCCTTTTGATTTATCATGTCAACTCTCATCTGATTAGTTTTGTTGTCGTGAGATTACTTTGATGTGCTTTTACTGCGGATGAGTTCTGTTTTTCCTGTCTTTTGGAAACTTTGGTTTGGAAGGAATGAGGGCTTACTGTATGCTCTTGAGCACAACCATCAAAGGAGCATTCATGGGGTTACCAGTGGAGAGACTGGACATCGAGAATTAAGGTTTAAAATACACTTCAGTGATAGACAACTCTTTTAGCGAACTATGATTTCTAAGGTGGACGGGATTTGTCTTGGCATGCATATCTCTTTTGAATCACCTTACTTTAAATGAACTGTCTCTCCTATCACCCGCTCAAAAGCCCCAAAGACTTCAGCTCATCTAAGGTTGGTCTTATTGATTATCTCCTGAGGAATTTGTTGTGAATTCACAAGCAAGGAGGACTTAAAAGAAGGATATTGAACTTTAAAGGTCAAGGCTGCCTGTTTTTCTTAAGATGCTGGAGGAATTTGTTGGAATGCTTTAAATTTGAGGTGTTCTTTTGGGGTGTGATAGAATTCTTACTCCAAGTTCTTGTTTGCGACTCCTCCAGAGCAAAAAAGGCAAAGTGGTTCGTACGATGCTGTTTCTTCTAATTTTTTAGAGGTCTGGCTTCAAAGGAATAAGACCTTTTCCATGGAAAATATAGATCTTACTTAGAACCTTGGGACATTTTGGAGCCATGTATCTCTAATTGGACTGAGCTTTTTATCCTTTTTTTTTCTTTTCTTTAGTTTTTTTAATTTTAAAATTCTCATTATATGATTAATGCCAATTGGAGAGTGTTTATGTAGCCTGCCTTGGGTATTATCTTCCTCCTATTTTGATCAATCTCTCAATTTTAATTGAAGTTTTTTTTTTTTTTTTTCCTATAAATTCTTTAAAAAGATCCAGCCATCTAATACTATTTATATATTTTGGAATCTGCAGACTGCTTGTTATATTTTGTGTCATCAACTTGATAAATTATATGGATAGAGGGGCCATAGCAAGCAATGGTGTGAATGGGCTTCGGAAAACTTGCACAACTGATGGTACATGCACATCTGGTACCGGAATTCAGTAAGATTTTTTTGGACTCCATAAGAAACTTATTTTTGGCATTTTTCTAAGTCATATTGTTAGTTCGTCTTTCTTTTCTAAGTAATATAATTGGATTGGGGGGTCGCTAGGGTCAATATTTGTTGCTTGCTATTATTGTTCTCCCATTTAGATAAGAGAAATTTTAGGATGGAGCGCATCTTGATTTGTCTTTTAAGTCGAGATGTTTGAGATTGTCAAAAGTTTTTGGTCAAGTTTTTTGTTTTTGTTCTGTATGATCACTCTTGTGTGATGCTGAATTAAACTAGAACCGTCGGTGATACTAAGTTAATTGGATTGAAATGTTAATTATTTTACTTTTGTTATTAATAATCTAATGCTGTTCCATCTCTTTTGTATTCTCAAAAATATGTTTTGGATTATTGTTCCTAGGGGCCAATTTAACTTAAGCAATTTTGAGGACGGAGTTCTATCATCTGCCTTTATGGTTGGACTTCTCGTGGCTTGCCCAATATTTGCATCCTTAGCTAAGAGGTAACCTAAATAATTGTTGAATACCTATCCAACCACTCAAGGTATAACATATATGACTTTTTAAGGCTTATAACACTTAAGATTGAAATTCACAAATGTATGATATGAATAATCAATCATTCTTTCCTTAACAAGATATGAACTTTTCATTGATTAATGAAAAGTGTTAAATTATATCTTTTTATCTTTTAATTTCCTATTGTATTTAGTTTAGGTTTCTTTGTTCTATTAGGTAAGTGTTTTCTTATCTTAATAGGCAAGGGTTTCATTTTTCTTTTCTTCTTTGTAGCTGCTATTTATAGCCTTGTATCAATTCTTTGAGAGAGAATTATTTTTCTTATCAATTAATATGGTATCCGAGCGGGAAAAGGAACAAATTTTTCGAAGGATACAAACTCCTGCAGGAAGAGCAAAGAGCCAGAAAATAAAAATTAAAAACGAACATTACAGACCATCTCAAACAGCTATAAAGAAACGATAAAAGTCTCCCAATTAGAATATATCATGCTAACAAAGTAATTTGAAAAAAGATTGGAAAGAGCGTACCATCGAGAAGTTCTAGACTTAGCCATGTTGAAGCAATCATCCGCAGCTCTACTTTTTCTTTCAAAAAGCTCCTGATTTCTTTCATACCACAGCTCATATAACAGTGCTTTAACTCCATTGATCCATAACAGTCTTGGAACATCCGAAAGACTCGTACCAAATAGCAGATTAGAAACTATCTTTGGGACTACAAACTCAAATGCCTAGGACATTTTGAAGAGAAGAAGGCGAGATCTCCAGCAAGCAAACGCATAAGAGCAATGGAAGAATATGTGCTCCTGACTTTCCGCATGATTAACACAGAATACAGAAGGAAGGATGAAAGCCATACCCGGTAGCCTCTTTCTAAAATTGTAATGATGATGTGTGGCCCACTGCAAAACTGAGAACCATCCCCCAAACATGAAGGAATCCTGCTCCTTTATAAAACCTAGTTAATCCCACTCTTTTCCTATTCTTCTATTCCATGATCACAAGGTTTGAAGATAGAAAAGAAGGTTGTTGCCCCTTTAAATATTACAAAGTATTATCTGTTGACAAGATTTTAAGTTGATTTTCAGTAAAATTTTCATATGAAACATGAAATTGTTAAGATAAAAGCATGTATGGAAAGAATAGGACAAGAAGTCGCATCAGGAAGAACCTAAAATCATAAGTTCAACCAGACATCCAATCTTGATGGCTCAAACCAAAAATGGTGAACCAATTATCTCATAAGAAATCAGCTAAAGGAAAATTGCAAAATAGAGAATGTTTACTTAGCATCTTACTCAAGCAAAGAACACATATACAGGAACAAGGAAAAGAAGCAAATCCTTTTGTTTTTCAATATTTATTTGCCGGTGGTAGTGATTACATTAACTTTATTTTTTATTAAGTCATCTTTTTTAAATTTTGCAGGGTAAATCCATTTAGGCTTATTGGTGTCGGATTATCTGTTTGGACTTTGGCAGTAGTTGGCTGTGGTTTTTCATTTAATTTCTGGTCTATCGCAGTATGTCGCATGTAAGCAAATATCTTGTATTTATTCTCCTTTTCTCTGCTATTTTCTATCATTTTCTTTTTCCACTTTCTGTTTTAATAATATGAGGATCCTCTTCATGAACCTAATTCTTTTCCTCTGATCTGTAGGCTTGTTGGTGTTGGTGAGGCTTCATTTATAAGTCTTGCTGCCCCATTCATTGATGACAATGCACCAGTTGACAAGGTTCATTTATTTCCTTCTAGAATCTGCTTGAAATTTCATCACAATTATATACCTGCCTGTGTGATCCTTCAAGTTTGTAAACGCGATATGTCCATAGTAAAATACAGCTTAGTTTAGATAAATATAAACTTAAAGTTTCTAGAGTGCAGTTTTTTCCATCGCCACTGTCACCTCAAAAGTTTGCAATCAGGCATTCTTTTATTATATTATCCATCTAATTGAAGACATTATTTCATATGTCACAGAAAACAGCCTGGCTTGCAGCATTCTACATGTGTATACCAACTGGTTATGCCATTGGCTATCTTTACGGTGGATTTGTAAGTTTTTATTCATTTGTATGCGTTGGTGTAGTCTCCTTATCTCAAAGAATAATTCATAACCTAAAATTTCAGTAAATTTTCTTGCATATTATGATTGATTTTCTTTATGCCTTTCTCATTATCCTGTCTTGTTTATAGCATACTTCAAATTAAATATTTGTGTATACAAATAACATTCACTTCTAATTCATAGGTCGGTCAACATTTAGGTTGGCGCTATGCATTTTGGGGGGAGGCAATATTGATGGTTTCATTTGCTGTTCTTGGTTTTATTATGAAGCCATTACAATTGAAGGGTAAGGATCAAGTTTAAATCATAGCAGTAGTTTCTATTGTGCTCTAACTAAATTATTGGCGGATGCAGGTTTTGCTCCTCCAGAGACTATTAATGCACCAATACCCGTAGATACAACTGCCTCATCAGTTAAAGGTGCCTTTTATAATTTTTTTTTTTTTTTTGATAAGAAACGAGACTTTCCTTTAAGAGATTGAAAAGAATGTGCTTTTTGAAATTAATTTAAGACATCAGATCTTTGCCGACGTAGTTGGTGATGTTGCTGTTTACACTCCATTTTTCTTCCTTAGATGGGAGTGGATATAAAAATCATAGGAAGATCATGGAAAGCCCATATACATTTATAATTCAAGTACAGTTCTGTTAATTTGTTCTCATATCTCAGTTAAATTAATGTTTATAATTGTTCAAGTATTAAGTAGGTTCAGTTATTTAAAAAAAAAGTATTTAATAGGGTCAGTTAATGAATGCTTTATCAAGATATATCTAGTTTGTTGTAGGCATTAACTCGACTTTTGATTAGATTATTCTTTTTATGATTTCTATTTATTCAAATATTGAATGGTGACTTGAAGCACTTTGTCTTATTAAATATACAAAATCAGTTCTTGGGATTCCTAAAAGTATTTAAGTTTCTTATTAAAAACAGAAAACTATGTTTCTGATCGAGTACTTGATCTAATTGTAATTAGAAAAATCACAATAATACTTTTTGCAACCTCCAGTGGCCTGGTTAGACTAATGTCTAGCTCGTCCTGGTACATTTATCTATGTCTTGATTTAATCTTTTTTTTTAATATCTATATTTTGATTTTAATACTAGTTCATCCAATGTCCAAGAAGTATAGGGGGGAAAATATATTTCAGTGATATAGATTTTTCTCGCATCATTTGCTACATATTTGGGTTCATTATTAGTCACCTTCTCCATTCTCTTTGTTTTTCTTGTACATATTAGCCATGATTATGAGCCATAATAACGTGTTTTGGATCTGTATGTGTGGATCAGATGACTTGAAAACTAAAGATGAAGTATCTCCCAAGAGTTTCCAAGAGAATAGTGAAGAAAAATCTTCCAAGTAAGCGACTTGTTGCGAAGCTAGAATCTAGCATAGCTTCTTAGTGGATATGGTAGTTTAATTATTATAAATTATTATATATTATCATTGATAGGCAAATGAACATCATTTGCCAGCAACTTTTTTACCTCATTTTATAGGATTCTGATATTAACCAAAATTTCAATGGTAAATAGTACAGGACACCTCAGCTCTTGCTGAATATTGATAGCATATTTTAAATTAACCAATCTTGTATTTTTGAAAGTTTTGAAGAGCTCGATTCATTTTTAATGGCTAGGGAATGTTGAAGGGAAAAAACGAGACATGACATGGACACTTCATAACAAAAAAGTGAAAAACCAATTTGTTTGAAGATTACCTTGTATATGTTAAAATAATTAAAGTTATTTTCAAATTAGATTGCATGAACATTGCATTTGTCTCTCTTTTTGTAACCATCTTTCTGCATTGATGTTGTCTTTTGAAGTTCTGAAAGTGATATCACTTGCGTTGCATTTCTTGATACTCCACTTGCATTGAATTTTTTAAATAACTGGAGTATCATATTAAAGGTTTCAATTTCACTCTCTACATTATGCACATGGCTCACTCCAAGACTGGCTTCGAGAGATAACAAAGGTTTTAAGATCTTAAGTTTTCAACCTAAGATCTTCAACTCAGAATTTTGGAGGGTATCTCTAAACATCCCAGGTGTTACCGGACACCCTTGGGAAGAGCACATACACTTCATTGTACGGTGTCAATGTAAAGGATTTTAGTCTAAATGAAACCAATGAAAGTCATATTCTCTTCATTCACTGTAGGTATAATGTGTAAGAGATCAAAAGTAGAAATAAAATGCTAGTATGCCATCTGATCCTGTTCTGTCTTTATAACTTATGGCAGTTTTGCAAGAAAAAGTCTTAAAGAAGTATTGCAATTCATGAAAGATATGAAAGAGCTTCTGGTTGAAAAGGTTTTTGTTACCAATGTTCTAGGTATGTTCTTCACTTCTTCACTTGCTTTACTGTACTTTTTCTCAAGTATTGATCATAATGATATGAAGGTCTTTGGATTTTACTTTCAATTATGACACTTCAAATTTATTTTTAACTAAAATTTGTTTTTAGGTTATGCGGCGTATAATTTTGTCCTAGGCGCATACTCATATTGGGGACCCAAAGCTGGTTACAGTATTTATCAAATGGTGAAAAATCACTTTACCTTATGACTATAATCTTGCCTATCAAATCATTTACTCTCTCCTACTTTCTTTTTGTTGTTAGGGTGAGTTTGAAATGACTTTTGAAACGGTAAAAGTTGTTTTTGAGTGAACTAAAAGCATTTTTTTGAAATTTTCATGGTGTTTGGTTACCTAGTCAAAGGTAATTTTGAAAATTCTAAAAACACTTTAAGAAAGAACTTAAAAGAACATTTTAAGAAAGAACTTAAAAGTGTTTTTAGAAGAAGCATTTAATTAATATTTCTTTCAAAAGGGCTTATAGAAGAAGTGTTCCACTTAAAAATACTTTTCTCAAAATTCATCCCAAACTCACTATTAATCAGATGAATAAGTTGATGTAAAGATGGAGATATTGTGGAATTTTTGACATTTTGTAATATTTTGGCAGAAAAGTGCAGATATGGTTTTTGGAGGGATTACAGTTGTGTCTGGAATCGTTGGAACACTAGCAGGAGGTTATATTTTGGATCGTATGAACAACACCATCTCCAATGCTTTTAAGGTAGATTTTCTTTGTACTTCAAAGGGATTGGTTTCTTGAATCATCCTTTACTAGATTTTTAGTCATGATATGATGTCAAAATACATTTTATTAATTGAATTAAAATCACCCTACCTTTTAATTCGATGAAATAAATACGCTCATCCATAAAATTGAAAACTGCCCACTTTATATGATTGGCTAATAGTAGTTTATCAGTCTCAAAATAGCTTGCTATTATAGAAAAACGAACAGCCTCATAAATAAAATCATTTTTACATTCACACATCATCTTTTAATGTTTAGTGACAGTGCAGACTTGATGAATAAAAATTTTATACATATCAAGGATAAAGTTGAAATTTTTAAAAGATTATAGGCGAAACTGAACATTGGCACAAACATTAGAGGCTAAATTATGTATTTAGCCAATTCAAAAATAATGTGGGATCTTCTCCATTTATCTTTGTCATATCATATGTAACATTTGTGTACTGTGCTAAGATCATGAACTATATTTATAAATTGCAGAAATACCTTGGGATGTGTTGATATTTTTATTCCGAACTTTTTGAATGCAAGGCTTTTTGTGTATTATAAATTGATCGTTCGTATAATTACCTAAACTTCCATTTTAGCTTCTTTCTGCGACAACATTTATTGGAGGGGCATTTTGCTTTGGTGCCTTTTGCTTCAAAAGCATGTATGGCTTCCTAGCCCTTTTCTCAATTGGTGAAATACTAGTATTTGCCATACAGGTATGTTCTTCTTTTTCATAAAGCTTTTCCATGAAGTTTTTAACCTTTTTTTCCTTTTTATTGATTATTACATTATAATTTATGAATAGCTTCAAGTTAACACAATATTAAGAAGCGCGTGTTAGGCCTCCAATTGTAAATATGTATTCGACCTAAGGGTAAAAAGGGGAATTCGACCTTTGGAAATTAATATGAATCTCATGAAGGATGTCTATCATCATGATTTGCTATAATCAAACACCTTGCCTTTTCTCCAATTATTTAACAGTTAAATTACTATTTTGGCCTTTATGTCTATCATCATGATTTGCTATAATCAAGCCATTCCTAAACCGTTTTTGCCTACCTCTATTGCCCTAGTTTTACTCAAACCCCAAACTCTAATACAATTAACGTTTAAACTAAGAAAGCTTAAGCTAATATGCTGAAGTAGACTCTCCTCAGCTTGTGGATTTCGAAATTAACATGAGACCCAATAGATTAAATCACTGCTAACTCAAAAAATTATGCAGATAGGTCTGTCCATATTCAATCTTTTATATAATTTTACATTTTCAATTGATTGGTTTATCAGCATAGGAAAAGAAAGCAGGTAAGTGTTTATTGTTCATATTAATGTTTTCTCCACTGTAGGGTCCGGTAAATTTCATATGCCTACATTGCGTGAAGCCTAGTCTAAGGCCACTTTCTATGGCTATTTCCACTGTTTCAATCCACATTTTTGGAGATGTGCCATCCTCACCTCTTGTTGGAGTTCTCCAGGTTTGTGCTCTGTTTTGCTCTATACATTTTCACTTAGTGTAGTGTAAATAATTTTCTCAATTATGCCTCTTTACTTCAAATCTTTCATATGATATTCTAGATGTTGGTCTATTTTAGTTCTACACAAATTTGGAGCTCGTTTCTCAACTTCGTTTTCATTATCCTTTGAAGCCATATTTCTTAGGAAATGATTATTTAGTGAACGGGCACGCAGAATCACAATTCAAAATCCGTTTAGGGATGTAACTTATTCTTTTTAAATATTGCAGGCTAGTTAGACACATCAAAGTTTATGGATTAAATTTATAATTTAACATTAAAGTTATGATTGTTGTGATGTTGTTAGTAAACTATATTTCTCACAGTATCATAAAGTTTTGATTGTGTAATTAGAAAACAACCCATCTGATGATTGTTACGTAGAGATTACATACTTACTGCCTGAATTTGGCAAACCATGATTGTTCAACCATGTTTGATCTTTTTGCACAAGTGTTACAATATTACTGGTTCAGTGGCTCAAAATAAGATCAATGATTTTATAGGACCATCTTAACAACTGGAGGAAGACTTCTCTCATTCTTACAACAATTCTGTTCCCAGCTGCTGTTATTTGGTTCATAGGTAAACTTCCATACTTTCTTTCTGTTGATTGCATTAAATTGAGAACATAGGTGTCTGCTGATTCCATGTTTGTGCTGTCACTTAGAATTTAATAATCGATTGTGTCCTTCTCTACTTGAAATATCTAAGAAGCACATACATGTGACAAATATAACAGACACGGCAACGCATCAATTTCGAAGAAAGTAAGACACAACATGTTGGAAAGACTTATTATATTGACACGTCTCTTCTTGAACACCAGGAATATTTCTCAACAGTGTAGATAGATTTAATGAAGATAATGAGCAGCAAGTCATGACCGATAGATCGAGTGCAGCGCCCTCGCTCGATGCAGAGAAAGTACAACAAACAAACAAAGCTTCTGCTGAAGCTTAAGGCTCCATACTACCCACCTTTTCTAGTATGATCTTAGTGTATCTTCTTTGATGTAAATAGATAGACTTTTAGATGATTAAATTTTTGTGTCTTTACCCAATTCTTTCATATAAAAATGGTGGAAGAGTCTTTGCATTTAGAATGTCTTAACTTTCAATTTGTGTGATGGTGAAAGTTTAGGTTGAAAGTAAATATTGGGATAGAATGGGCTACTCTCATCGTGAATGTATATGAAGAATGTTCCTATTCTTTTACAAAAATTGAAATAAATTAGATTGTTGAATAAACAATTTTTTTTTTTAATTTAAAAAAGTCACATCGAAAAATCTTTAGTCATAGTAAAGGTTTAAATATTATTTTGGTCCTTGTATGACTTTGGTTCATGTACTTTCAAAACGTCTATTTTAGTTTCTATATTTTCAACTTTAGTTCATCTTGGTTTACGTACTTTTAAAACGTCTATTTTTGTTTCTATACTTTAAAAACTTTTTAGAACATTAGTTTAATTATTCTTGAATGATGATAAGATCCAAGTTTAGTTTATTCACATTTTGATGATGCTACTCTATAGTCAATATTTTCTATTTTTTTTTTAATATTTTGTTTCAATAATTTGAATAAGATTAACAAACTATTAAAAAGAGAGAGGAAGAACAAATGACCAAATGGACGGATTATTCCATGTATTCCACTTTTTTTTTTTACTTTTTTTTTTCTTTTTTATCTGTACCTACCATCTTTGATTTAGGTTTTGAAGTTTCTAGAAAGAAAAATATATTTAAAAGAATGGAAAACAAATAATATGGATAGCAACATCTTCAGAATTGGGGAATAATTGTTGTATTAAAAAAAAAAAAAAAAGAAGCAGCAGGAAATAATTAAGCAAATAAATAGTGTAACAAAGTTGATTATTGGTTATGCTGCTCAATTTGTTTAATTAATAATTAATTATTGTTTAGGTAAAAACAACCCACGAATTTGATTAAAGCAATTTATTTAATATGATCACCTAATATGTATTAATACAATATAGAGTTAAAATTAATGTATAATATTAGTCTGTAATAATTTGATGTGTTAAATTAATTTGAATATATTATGCAATTATATTCATTTACTTCTTATTAGTTATTTTTTAAGGCAATATCAAAATACTGTTCAACTAAAACAAATTACAAATTCACCCAAATCGCAATTATCAGAATTCTTCTATATATAGCACTTGGTCCCGACCCTCAATGGTATCAGAACCGACACGACTCTTTCTTTCTCCTCTTTTCTCTCTCATGGAGTAAACTCCTCTCTGAATCTCGACTCTTTCTTTCTCCTCTTTTCTCTCTCATGGAGTAAACTCCTCTCTGAATCTGGGGGTGGAGGAGAGATGGTTCTAAGTTCGCTCAAAGGTTATATTCTCTCCTTTTGATTCTTAACCTATCTATTAAATAAATCCGATTCGGGTATCTCTCTTGTTCAATCTCTTAATAATCTCTAGCTATTCATTCTCTGGAAATCATGATAAAGGCGTGGTTAACCTTCATGATTGGGAATTCATAGTCAGAAAATTTGAAGACGATTGAATAAAGGTCGATTGATCGAAGAATTCGATTTAATTAAGAGATAGATTATTATCAAAATCAAAGAATATGAGCTTAGAAAGAATTTATTTCCATCTCCCAAATACCTTCAGATTCCCTTTTCCCCCCCTCTTATGCTCTCCAAGTTCCTCTCCAAGATCTCTCCCCATTCCCAGCCGATCGTGGATACAGCGTCATCTTCTTCCACTTCCTCCACCAAAAAGAAATCTGAGTATGATTTCTCAAAAATCCTGAGCATAATTCAGCTGAAGCCCATCTGGCCAAGGTTGAAGATCGCCTCAAGAATTGGTCTATCCCCAAGATAGATCCAAACTAGGTATACAAAATAAATACCTTCAATTTCTCCCAGCAAGATGTCATCGTCATCACCGAGGAGAACGTTGCTATGAAGGATGAATTCACTGAAATCACCCTTCTCCCTGAAGAGACCCTCTTCAAGGTCAGAAACAAATTCAAATACCTCCATATTGGATGTGTCCAAGTAGCCTTGAAACCGCTCTTCAAAGAAGGCCTAGATGTTCCAGTCTATCTCGCCCTACGAGATAAAAGGCATCTCAACTTCACTCCCTCTCTACTAGGGATCGTCGAATCAAATCTGGTTCAAGGACCGGTTTACTTCAACTGCAAACCAGGACTTACCGTCTCCCTTCAGGACAAGAACATTATGGATGTGCTTTGTCTAGATGTTCACTCCGAAGGACTCAAGCTGAAAGACGGTTCTCTCCCGTTTGCCGTTTCATATCGCATCTATTACAAATTGATGCATACAAACCTTTCTCCTAAAGCACTCGACGTCTCTCCGAAAGGATACACCATGCTAATGGAAGTCAATCTCGAAAAATCTTCGATGACTATTCCGAAGACACTTTGATGGGATGAAATCTCTAGAAACACTATCTGGAGACTTCAAGGAGTATCTGCCCCCGTTAGAAGGATTAATACGGAGGCATCAATTACCTAATTTCCAGACGGAAATGTCGAAGTACAGTTCAATTCTGAGGCAAGATATCCCAGAATTAGAGAAGTTATGAGTAGCCGCCCAAGTATATCTTCAGATACCAGGTCGGTGAACACTGCTAACAGATCCTTTAAAAGATCTGAATCTATGCGAGCGTCAGTAGATTTCACTCATCCAATCCCTGACGTTCACTACGAAGAAGGATCATTCTCTCCAACCCAATCCGATATGGAAAGGAGAACTGAATCTGCCTTCAATCAAATAAACGTTATCTCGAAAACAGAGGAACGTTATAAAGAGTTATACAGCAAGTACATCGACATGTGGATTGCTGCTCCCAAATAAACAAGGAAACCTGTTGTCGCAACGTCATCGCGACGCGGAGCGGCCGACGGTATCCCCTGAAGGGTCTCTTTCGAGATAGAGGTTTGGAGTCGCCACCAATCATATACGAGGTGTGATTGGTCACCTATTTAAAAAAACGAACAAGATGGTCTACGAAAATAGAGTTTTAGTTCGGAAGTCGATTTGTGTGTAGGGAAGGTGTTAGAACCCCACAACACCCGTTCGAAAACGGTACCACATTTTATCATAAATCATCCTATTGTTTTACTTGGTCTGGAAAGAAAATAATTTTGTATTTTTATTTAAATGTCTCACAGTTTACTAATTCATATTTTGCAATAAAATATGAACCCAATAATTGTGAGTGACACGAAGGCCATTTAAGAAAAAGTTTATCACCTCGGGAATATTGGAATTATAAATAAATAAATAACAATTCCCTTGGAGAGGCTTGATCTCGAGCCTTGGATGTGAATACCCAAGTCTTTAGCCACTAAGCCATGTTTTGGTTTATAACTTAATTTTTTTTGAAAATAAAACCTTTGAAAATTTTATTTCTAAAATAAAAATCGAAATCTTATCTTTCTTTAAAGACTTTAATTTTAAACAAGATTTCCTATAAAAAAAAATCCGTTTTAAAAAAAAAATTAATTTCTTTCAAAATTTTACTTTTTTCAAAGACAAAACAAAACAAGTATTTATCAATTTTTTAAATTAGCATTTAAGTTTTTTGGTATTTTAAACAAAAAAAAAACTGTTAGTTTTAGTTTTAAGAAAAAAAAACTTCTTTCTCCACCTCTGTTCGTCGAGTCCGAGGTCTTCACGCGAGTCGTCGGAGCTTTACACACGGGTCGTGGGTCGCGGAGTTGTTGTGCGCGGGCTGGATCCGGAGCCAGGAGGTTCGCTGGTCGGAGGTTGCTGCAGGGGGAAATCGCCGCTGTTCGTGTCACGCCGCCGTTGCTGTCGGGCCGCCGGGCTGGAGCTGCTGCGCAGGGAAGGTCGTCAATCGCCGGTGAAGGTGCTCGGGTTGAATCCGGCGTGTCGCGGCGTAGGGTTGCCGAGGGCGCGGATCGGGTGCCGCCGTCGTGGGCCTTACTCGTCGGAGTACGACCGGAGTTGGTAGCTGATGGTGGCCGGATCTGAAGCTGCCGGGCTTGCGGGGTGCCGCTGCAGGTGTCGTCGGGCTGGAAGCTGCTATCAGAATGGATGAGGAAAGAACTAGAATGCGAAGAGATGAGTCTGAAGGTGATGAAGAAGAGGGATACGGTGGGTTGTACACAGAGAGAGAAGGAAGAATGGGATTTAAGAGAAACAAAGTTTTTTTCTCTGACTTCAAGCCCTCTTCCCCCCTTTAACTCTCTTTTGCGTCCTCTTAAATACATCACTGGGCAGCGGTATAATATGCTAAAAAAAGTAACTTAGAGGTAAAAGTGGAACAAACTGGAAAAGAAAGTAGGCCTTTGACGAGGCAAAAAAAACTTAAAAAAAAAAAAATCTTTTAAAAACGTTTTTTATTCTTAATAATTAAAAAAAAGTCAATATTTGCTAAAAATAAACTTTATCTTAAAACACAATTAAACATAAAAGCTTAGTCTAAAATCCAAATTAAAGATAAAATAAAACAATAAATAAATAAACAATGTAGTCGGGCCAAATACGGTGTCTACAGCTTGCCCCCCCTTTGTGTACTCTTGCGGAACTAAAAGGGTAGACAAAGGCAAAAAGACAAAGTATTGGGAAGACGAAATTTTTATTTTAAAGCTCAAGACAGTGGATCTTTCTTGATAGGTACGATGCAGCAGACCTGTGTTTTAACTAAAGATAAAAGTAATGGGAATGGACCTGGCTTGACACAGGCTTCGATCACGACTTTTGACCGGGATCGATTTAATCAAACAGGAAAATTAAAGTAACGGACCTGGCTTGACACAGGCTTCGACCAGGCTTGACCGGGTTTAATTTAAACGACAGGAAAAAGAGGATAAAGGACCTGGCTTGACCCAGGCTTCGACCAGGCTTGACCGGGTTCGATTAACCAAACAGTAAAAGTAAAGATAACGGACCTGGCTTGACACAGGCTTCGACCAGGCTTGACCGGGTTCGATTTAACCAATAAGAAACTAAAGATAACGGACCTGGCTTGACACAGGCTTTGACCAGGCTTGACCGGGTTCGACTTAACGAAAAAGTAAAGACGTTTACTCGAGCGAAAAGCAAAGTCACAAAGCTCAAAGAAAAATGAAAGAAACATGCTCTTGAAGCATAATAACAAAAGGGAAAATCAACCTTAAAAAGAAGAAAGCGAAATCAAATGTTTTAAAAATAAATTTGGGATTGTCGAAATAGCCCGATCACTGCATTTTCCTTTCTAAATAAACTTTCAGTAGGCAAAACGATAACAACTTTGCCCCATACTTGCCCGACTGGCCTTTAGAGAATGATCGTCCAATAGCAGGGCGGAGTCCATTTTGAGTTTCCCGCACCCCTTAATTTCGATAGCACTTAGTCTTGGATAGTGCGAATAACCATCATTTAATAAGTAGATGCGTAAGGAAAGGCAAATGAAGAATGGACTTTATGACGAGGTACATGTCTCAAAGATACGATTCTTATTCGTATACTACAACAAAGAGTGGAAATTAAGCAAAATACTGAGATTAAAGTGAGACTCTCCAATACATTTAGTCAACTTCTGTACAACATTGTCTGATCTTCTAACGATACAACCATTGAGAAATTATGCATAATACTTTCGGACATGGTCTGAACTGACTGGATTTGCCAACTCGTCGCCGTCCATGTTGATCAGAACTAGTGCTCCTCCGGAGAAGACTTTTTTCACCACGAATGGTCCTTCATAATTCGGGGTCCATTTGCCTCGGTGATCTTTCTGAAATGGGAGAATTCTTTTAAGAACCAAATCTCCCTCTCTGAATCTTCTTGGCCGTACCTTCTTGTCATAGGCCTTCATCATCCTTCTTTGATAGAGTTGTCCTCTGCATAATGCTGTCAATCTCTTTTCTTCCACAAAGTTCAACTGCTCGTAGCGTCTTTGAACCCATTCGGCCTCTTGTAACTTAGCCTCCATGAGAACCCGCAGAGATGGAATTTCAACCTCAACGGGAAGAACGGCTTCCATGCCATAGACTAAAGAAAATGGCGTTGCCCCAGTTGATGTACGGACTGAGGTGCGGTAACCATGCAAGGCAAACGGAAGCATTTCATGCCAATCCCTGTAAGTTACAGTCATCTTTTCAACGATTCTCTTTATGTTTTTGTTGGCATCTTCTACTGCCCCATTCATCTTAGGCCGGTAAGGTGTTGAGTTGAGATGCTTGATTTTAAACTGCTCGCAGAGCTCGATCATCATTTTATTGTTTAAATTCCTTGCATTATCGGAAATTATGGTTTCAGGAGGACCATAACGACAGATAATCTCTTTCTTAATGAATTTGATAACAACTCCTTTTGTCACATCTCGATAAGAAGCTGCCTCTACCCACTTGGTAAAATAATCTATGGCTACCAAGATAAACCGATGCCCGTTTGATGCTTTAGGTTCGATGGGACCTATTACGTCCATGCCCCACATAGAAAAGGGCCAAGGAGCTGTCAAGGTATGCAGATGAGAAGCAGGGGCATGAACTTTGTCTGAATAAATTTGACATTTATGGCACTTCCTTGCATATTTAATGCAGTCTGTTTCCATTGTCAACCAGTAATAGCCAGCTCTCAAAATTTGTCTAGCCATCATATGCCCATTTGCATGAGTGCCACATATCCCTTCATGAATTTCCTCCATAATCTTGATGGCCTCTATTTTCTCGAGGCATCTTAGGAGAACCATGTCGTGGTTTCTCTTGTACAGGATTTCTCCATTTAAGAAAAAATTTGCTGCCAACTTGCGAATGGTGCGTTTATCATTTTCTGAGGCGCTGAGAGGATACTCTTTGCGTTGACGTACTGCTTGATGTTATGAAACCACGGTTTGCCATCAAACTCTTCCTCAATACTCATGCAAGAGGCTGGGACGTCTCTTTTCTCAATTTTAATCGGTTGAATCTCCTCGTTGAGTTCTATATTGAACATAACTGCTAATGTTGCCAGTGCATCTGCCATCTGATTGCTTTCTCTTGGTAAGTGATCGAATGAGATTTCATCAAACTTCTGCGCCAATTCTGTTATAAGTTGTTTGTAAGGCAGCAATTTGGTGTCTCTTGTTTCCCAATCTCCTCTTAATTGATAAACCACTAGCATAGAATCTCCAAAGACCTTGAGTTTCTTAACTTTCATATCCACAGTAGCTTGGATACCCATAGAACATGCTTCATACTCAGCCATATTATGCGTGCAGTCGAAACATAATCTAGCGGTAAGAGGAAACAAATTTCCTTCGGGAGCTATTAATATTGCCCCTATCCCATGACCTAGCTCGTTAGAAGCACCATCAAACATCATAGTCCATGCTTGTGGGTCTAAATTTTCTTCATCTGTGGTTATGGTGGAGATATACTCGTCTGGGAAGTCTAACTTCATTGCTTCATAGTCGTTTATGGGTTGTTAGGCTAGGTAGTCAGCTAGAGCACTCCCCTTAATTGCCTTTTGAGTTACATAGACAATATCGTACTCGGATAAGAGTACTTGCTATCTTGCAATTCTACCCGAGAGAGATGGCTTTTCAAAAATGTACTTTATGGGATCCATTTTTGAGATGAGCCATGTCGTATAATACAACATATATTGTCTAAGACGATGGGCAGCCCAAGCTAGAGCACAACAAGTCTTTTCTACGGGAGAGTATCTAGTCTCGCAATCGGTGAACTTCTTACTTAAGTAGTATATGGCCTGCTCCTTCCTGCCTGAATCATCATGCTGCCCCAGCACACATCCCATGGAGTTTTTCGTCACCATGAGATATAAAATGAGGGGTCGACCTGAAGTTGGTGGCACAAGAATTGGAGGACTCTGCAAATATTGCTTAATCTTGTCAAATGCTACTTGGCAATCCTCGCCCTATATCCCGTCGTTGTTCTTGCGGAGCAATTTGAAAATGGGCTCGCAAGTTGCCGTCAGGTGGGAAATGAATCTCGCGATGTAATTGAGTCGTCCTAAGAATCCTCTGACTTCTTTTTGTGTTTTGGGAGGTGGCATCTCTAGAATTGCTTTGACTTTATCAGGATCGACTTTAATGCCTTCCTGGCCTACTACAAAGCCGAGAAGTTTCCCAGAGGTTACCCTAAATATGCACTTATTGGGATTGAGTTTTAGCTGGAATTTCCTCAATCGCTCAAATAGCTTTCTTAGGACAAGTGTATGCTCTTCTCCTTGCCTTGACTTGGCGATCATATCATCTACATAAACCTCAATTTCTTTGTGCATCAAGTCATGAAATAGGGTAACCATAGCATGCTGGTAGGTTGCCCCAGCGTTCTTTAGCCCAAATGGCATAACTTTATAGCAAAAGGTGCCCCATAGTGTAATGAATGTGGTTTTTTCACGATCTTCAGGTGCCATCTTGATCTGGTTGTATCCTGAGAATCCATCCATAAAAGAGAAAGTATAGAAAGCGGCAGTATTGTCTACCAACACATCAATTTGAGGAAGCGGGAAGTTGTCTTTTGGACTCGCACGATTCAAATCCCTGTAGTCCACACACATTCGTACTTGTCCATTTTTCTTCGGTACTGGGACTATGTTTGCAACCCACTCTGGATAATTGGATACTGTAAGGAAACCAGCATCAATTTGTTTCCTTACTTCGTCCTTTACTTTGATTAACATATCTGGTCTCATTTTCCGTAATTTCTGTCTCACAGGCTTGCACTCTGGGTTGATTGGCAACTTGTGGACCACAATGTCTGTGTCTAAACTAGGTATGTCTTGATAAGACCAAGCAAATACATCAGCAAACTCATGAAGTAATTCTATTAACTTCTTACGACTTTCTAAAGACATGTTCGTGCCAATTTTTACTTCTTTGACCTCGGCTTGCGATCCCAAGTTAACTATCTCAGTTGACTCCCCATGGGGTCCCAACGTCTTTTCTTCTTCTTCCAACATTCTTAACAACTCAGCTGATGGCTCATCAATTATTTCCTCATCCGACTCGACATTGTATATCGGTGTGACAAGCTTGTATCTTGAATTATTATCACATTTGATCTCAGTATTACTGCTTAAAACATAATGAGGGAGAGAGGAAAAGGAAAGGAAACAAATGAATATATTGACCCAACAGGAAAGAGCGAATGACAAAATGAAACAAAGATAAAGTGAACGAAAAACTTTATTGATTTTGAAGAAAAGAAAAAGAAACGAACATACAGGAAATTGTAAGCTCGGAAATTGAGTAAAAAGAGGGTAGAAAATAATAACAATAAAATTACTTTGAAATGTTATGGAAAGATGGTAATTCTAACACGGTCCAATTGCTAAGCTCGAAACCATCTGGGCACGGGAAAACAAAAGGACCAGACCGCTCTTCTTCTTCGTCTACTAAGGCTGCAACTGTAGAGTCTTCGTGGTCATTTTGGTTGATTACCCCAGCACTCCTGAAAGAACAACATAGAGGTGGGACAGTCCTGCCTGGGTAGTCTCGCTCTTCATTCTCAAATCTGATCAAGCGCTTAGTTTTCTCATGGTTCTGCACTCTGACGAAGTCTTTTCTGCTTGGCTTGTACCCCAACCCAAATCTTTTTGTGTTATTTGCCATCCTTAGCATTTTGTCCAAATTGCCCCCATCTTTCTTAAAGGTAGCGTTTAATAAGTGTGGACTAGGTTTCCCACTTTTCCCATGTAAGGTTGTTGCATTTGCAATCTCAAATGACTGGAATGAAGATTCATGAGCCTCTTCTGCTGCCTCTACATAAGGCATCAAAGCGAGTTTTGAAACCAGAATATCCTCCTGTCCCAATATGATCACCAACTTCTGATCAACTGCAAATTTAATTTTTTGATGCAAAGTGGATGGGACTGCTCCTGCCGAATGTATCCAAGGTCGCCCCAGCAAGAAACTTTAGGCTGATGTTATGTCCATAACTTGAAATGTTATATCAAAAGTGCAAGGACCTATTTGGATCGGGATCTCAATGTCCCCAACAACGGCACTGCGGGCTCCATCAAATGCCCTTACTATCACAGTGCTCGGCCTCATATGAGAGATATCAACAGGTAATCTCTCTAGTGTGGACCTTGGCATTATGTTTAACGACGATCCATTGTCAACAAGGACCTTGGCTACGAGGAAGTTTTTACACTTCACTGAGATGTGGAGAGCTTTGGTGTGTCCTGTACCCTCCGGTGGTATCTCCTCATCAGTAAAGGTGATGGAACTGGACGCAGTTATATTTCCCACAACACTGCTCAGATTGTCCACTGTGATGTCTTGAGATACAAAAGCTTGCTTCAATACCTCCAGTAATGTGTTCCGATGCGCCTCGGAGGATAGCAGCAAAGATAAAATAGAGATCCTTGCTGGTGTTCGGCCCAATTGTTCAATAATCTTGTACTCACTATGTTTGATTAGCTTAAGAAACTCCTGAGTCTCTTCCTCGAACACCGGTTGTTTAGGGCTCACATCCTTTATCACAACTACCTCCTGAAATTCATCATAAATGTCTTCACCGAGCTTGGCCTTCCCCTTTTTATCTTGTTCTACCTTTTCATTTTTCTTTTCGCTTGCTTTCTCTTTTTTATTTGTACTGTTGGGCTCATTCGTGTGCTTTAGCAAGCTCTCTGGAGTATAGCACCTCCCAGTTCGTGTCATACCTCCCTCTCTGGTAATATTGTCGACTGGGAGTGAGGAAGATTGTGCCTCTTGACCAACAGTTACTTTGCACTCATATTTCCAAGGCACTGCTTTGGAACTGCTATACTCGAACGGAGCGGGGACCTGGATAGTGATTGGCCTCCAGCTGTTGCTGGGTACCTCAGGCTTTTCATGATACAATACCGTGAGAGGTTTTGGCTTATAAGCAGCGCTTGAGCTTTCAGCAGTTGAAACATACTCTACCACATCTATCCTTTGTTCCTGGTGAGATTGAGTAACTGTGAGGATTTTCAAGTCCAGCAACTCTTGTACTTTCTCTTTAAAACAACTGCACTGCTCGAGAGGATGACCTCTTGCCCCAGCGTGGTACGGGCATGTCAGGTTTTCATCATATCTTTCACACCTGATATCTGGGCAGAGATGCTCCATGGACATATACCCGTGGCTCCAAAGGATTTCAAATAACTCCTGCATAGGAGTTGTAATTTCTGATACTTTACTCCTTGATTCGATCCCTTGACATTCAACTGCATTTATTTGTACATTCTTATGGTTTGGCAGCGGATTGTTTTTCACATCCGGACCATTTTCTTTCTTAAAGGTCAGCCATCCTGCCTTGATCAACGCTTGGACTCTGTACTTAAGTGCTGTGCAATTTTCTGTAGAATGCCCGATAGCTCCTGCGTGGTAATCACAGCGGGCGTTTGCATCATACCATCCTGGGTACGGAGGCTGGATCGGATCCACGGGTACCGGTGCCAGTTGATTATTCTGAAATAACTGGGGCAGGAGCTCAGTGTAAGTCATTGGAATTGGGTCAAACTGGGATTGCTTACGTGTCGATCTGTTGTTCTGCTGCCCCTGAGTATAAACGGTATTTTGCTGGTAACCCCTGGGCTGGAAGCCTTGACTTGCTGGAGGTCTAAAATTCTGAGAGGCAGTATACTGGAAAGTAGCGTTATTCACATACGGTTGGTTATATCCGTATGGTGACGGGTAATAATATGGAGCATACTGCTGTGTTTTACCATATGGTGGTTGCCTCCAAACGTGTCGGTCGGCGCCTACCATTTGCACCTCACCTTCCTTTTTCTTCGAGGATGTCGCCTTCTTTGTTGTTGACGATTCTCCAACAGTGCTGGTTATTCGACCATGCATAACCCCGTATTCAATTCTTTCTCCAATAGTCAAAATATCGGAGAAGCTCGTAGAAGCACTTCCTATCATCCGATCATAAAAAGGATGTTTTAGGGTGTTAATGAACATGGAAGATAGCTCTTTATCAGTCAAAGGAGGCTGGACCTGAGCAGCTGTATCCCGCCATCTTTGAGCGTACTCCTTAAAGCTTTCTGTGGTTTTTTTCTCCATCCTCTGCAGATCTAAGCGGTCGGGCGCCATATCTATGTTATGTTTATACTGCTTTAGGAAGGAATCAGCCAAACTCTTCCACGAACCAACATGGGCGCTGTCAAAATGCATGTACCAACGGGAAGCCGAGCCAGACAAACTATCCTGAAAACAGTGTATCAATAGCTTGTCATTCTGGATATACGCTGCCATCTTTCTACAGTACATGATAAGATGGTTCTTAGGACAAGAAGAACCATCGTACTTCTCAAACTCTGGAATTTTGAACTTTGGAGGGATGACTAGTCCCGACACCAAGCATAGTTGGGAGGCATCAATGTTGCCAAAAACATCTGTTCCCTCTACTGCTCGCAGTCTTTCCTCCAGAACCTCTAATTTCTCACTGTTAGGGGCCTCCTGTCTTTCTGGGTCCTTATTTGCTTGAGGACCACCCAGATTCAGGACTGTAGGCGGCGCCATGACTTGCTCTGGCTCTTGAAAAATAATGCCGGTTGGAGCTTGCGGAGCTCCCCTGACCAACGGAGGTGGGAACTGCCCAGCCGGAATATCATAAAGAGGGTTGTACGTTGTGTATTGAGGCATAAATCCCTCTGTCATTGGCCTGAAAGACGATCCCGCTGGCCGAAAAGATGGCTCAAAACCTGGCGGGAACTGAGGGGTTGGTGGCTCGTGGATTGGATTGCTAGTTTCTGCAATCGTCTTCCTCTTTTCAAGGGTGAGGAGGATGGCGTCTAACTTCTCTCGCAGCTCTTCAATATCCTTCCTCGTTTTTTCCTATTCGGCTTTACGGTCATCTTCCATTTTTATTTTCGTCCTAAGCCTTGTGCGATACCTATGGCGTGGCGCCGGTGAGCGAGCTATCTTGACCAATCCCTTTTAGTTTTATGAAAAAGAGAGTATAAATAAAATAAAAATCTAGATAAAAAAAATGAGAAAATGAAAGTAAGCTCAAGGTTTTATTAAAAAAAACAAAATAATTGTGCCGAACTTGAGCTAAATGCTTATATCCTTATATTGGAAATAAATTAAAGCAGAGCCTCAGTAAAAATGTCCCCAATGTTCCAGATCTCGTCTGAGCTTGCCTAGAAATTTAAGTGTGCTTCTGCCATTCGGCTGCGTAGGGGCAATGGCAGATGTGAGAGCTCGTGCTTCATCAGCTAAAACGTCCACCCTTCGAGCGGCTTGTCTAACTTGAGTGAGCACACCTTCCGAGTTGTGATGTAGTCTCATATTATCTCGCTTCACCTGATCCAATTCACATTCCGCTTGGTTGTACTGCTCTTTGATGCAAGTGTAACCCTGCATTACCTTTTCAGCTGCACTTTGGGTCTGATCGAGACGACTTTTAACAACTTCAACAGCTTCCCTTAACCTCTCGTTTTCCTGAGCATACTGGACCAACTGTCCTTCCTTTTCTTCCATTACTATGACTTTTTCACGCAGGGATGAAATTTCTGTTCGAAGGGAAATAATTTCAACTTCTCGTTGTGTTCTCAAGGCTAACTCTTCTTCCCATCTCACTCGATAGACTCTGCTGAACTCTTGAACTTCGGTACCTAGCGGTCAGTTCTCTTTCCCTTGATCCATGACCTTCCTTGTTTCTTGCAATATCGGCTCAATGTTATGGGGTAAGCCCAACTGTGGTCCTTTCCTGGCTGAAGTCGAGCTTCTTTCTCGTAGCTCATATTCCATTCTACGTGACTTCTGTTGAGGGGAATGATTTGGGCTTATTTCCGTAAGAGCCCTCCTGACTGGAATGTCTGCTTTGCCCTTGTCTGTTGATAGCAGAAGCACAGTTTTTCCCCAACTCGCATGCCAATGCATGTATGTCTCGAATGCATCATCATGGTATCGCCCACTTTGGATTTTGACGACCGTCCTCCAGGCCTTCACAATTTCTTGGATTTTACTTTGCAAAACCCGGCATCATAAGCAAACTCACAGTCCTTCAAGTCGTGTGTGACTAGGATAAACTAACGTATCCATATCTGGCGCAGCACCATCAATGGAGCATAAGATGTACATCCCCATGGGCCCAAAAGTGGTAAACTTTGAAACTTACCACACCTATACATCATAGGTTTGATTGACATCCACAGAGTTTTCCAATCCACGTCTTCTTGTCTTATTCCTGCAAAGAAAGCCCTCCACTCATCTTTTCCTGGGTAACTCGGGCTCCACCCTGCCTGGTTGAATTCAAAGATGGGATTCTGAATCTTATTCCATGATTTTGAATATTTAACCGGAGGATAGTGGAACTGCGGTGGGCACTTCATATGACTAAGGATCCAGATATACAACAGCTGAGCACATCCTAGGAATCTCCCTGCTCCTTTTGATCTGCAGAAGTTTAACGCTCGGAAGGTTTCTGCAAGGATAGGTATTACGGGATTGACTCCTGCCTCGATTCTGACGAATAGCTTGACCACCCGCTCTTCGATATATCCACTAACCTTAGGAAACAAGACCAAGTTAAATAAACATAGAGCCAATAGTGTTAGCTCCTTTTCTTCGTTACTTACTCTTTGCCGGAGATACAGGACATATTCTATCGGCAGACATGTATTTTCTCCCTTCTTTTTTACATGCTTCTCAATCTCATTAGCAGGTAGTTTACCTAAAAGAAGAGATAGGGCTCGCCTTAATGTAAGCCCATCGTCGTAGGAGTAAACCTCAATCTTCTCCTACAGTGGTATTTGCAAAAGAACGTGGTATTCCTCGATAGTGGGAGTCAAGTCGACTGCATTAAAGGTGAAGCACCGATAAGCTGGATCCCAATGCTCGACTAGGGCTCTTAACGCTGAGAAATTGACTTGCACGTACAAGAGTTGTGCTATATGGCCATACTTTCTCGTGAACTGGGCTTTTCTGTCTGGTCTTAAGCCTTCCCACAACTGCTACAGGACTTCTAATTGGTCGTCTAGGAATGTTAAGCGATGAAATGGTGTGGCGATGTTTCCCGACAAGGCGTCACCATAAATGTGTTGTGTGTTCTCTGACCACTGACGGACAGTCTCCTGGTCTTCCTCCTTCCAATCCTGGGTTGGAGTTTTACCGGAACTCATGCTTTAATTTTACTGCCAATATTAATGATTTAAGACTTTGAGTCAATTTTGGCACAATTGCAAAAAAAAAAAAAAAAAAAAAAATCTTAAAAGAAACGGAGAAAACCAAAAACACTGGAAATCTTTTGTTTTTTTTTATTTTAATATAAATAGTTATTAAGTAAAAATGGAAAATGATAAAAAAGGAAATACTTATTAAAACATAACTTAGGTTTTTTTTTAGCTTTTTTTTGCTTTTAAAACATGACCTGGATAAAACTCGACCCCAAAGATATAGCAAAGTAAGACATAAAACACACAGATGACATTTGTGCAAGATCATTGTGAAGGCAATGCTTAACGGGCAAACCTAGAGGAGAATAGGCTCCCAAATTTTCATAGGCTCTCGCAATATGGTTAATTTGAGTGGAGATTTTCATGTGCCTGCACGGGAATCGAGATTCCACGAAGGTCACACTACTCAGTCTCCGGTCTAGTCTTAAAGGTAAAGCCCGGGTAGGAGGCTTGTGAATTTGTGTGAAATTCATGACTATATAAAAAACATTAAATAACAGAAAAATAACACACAAAAAAAAATGACCGATAGAAAAAAAAACAATAGGATAAAAGATAAAACAAATGGCGTGACTCTCTAAAAGTCCCCAGCGGAGTCGCCAAGCTGTCGCAACGTCATCGCGACGTGGAGCGGCCGACGGTATCCCCTGAAGGGTCTCTTTCGAGATAGGGGTTTGGAGTCGCCACCAATCATATACGAGGTGTGATTGGTCACCTATTTAAAAAAGCGGACAAGATGGTCTGCGAAAATAGAGTTTTAGTTCGGAAGTCGATTTGTGTGTAGGGAAGGTGTTAGAACCCCACAACACCCGTTCGAAAACGGTACCACATTTTATCATAAATCATCCTATTGTTTTACTTGGTCTGGAAAGAAAATAATTTTGTATTTTTGTTTAAATGTCTCACAGTTTACTAATTCATATTTTGCAATAAAATATGAACCCAATAATTGTGAGTGACACGAAGGTCATTTAAGAAAAAGTTTATCACCTCGGGAATATTGGAAATTCCAATTTCCGTCCTTGGAGTTTTTGAAAAAATAGAAGAAGAAAAAAAATAAATAAATAAATAAAATAATAATTAAATAAATAACAATTCCCTTGGAGAGGCTTAATCTCGGGCCTTGGATGTGAATACCCAAGTCTTTAGCCACTAAGCCATGTTTTAGTTTATAACTTAATTTCTTTTGAAAATAAAACCTTTGAAAATTTTATTTCTAAAATAAAAATCGAAATCTTATCTTTCTTTAAAGACTTTAATTTTAAACAAGATTTCCTATAAAAAAAAAAATCCGTT
The DNA here is from genome assembly GCF_013281855.1 of Momordica charantia. NCBI lineage: Eukaryota > Viridiplantae > Streptophyta > Magnoliopsida > Cucurbitales > Cucurbitaceae > Momordica > Momordica charantia. The sequence continues at coordinate 6,022,957 of NW_028275162.1, read as the reverse complement.
TTAAAAAAAAAATTAATTTCTTTCAAAATTTTACTTTTTTCAAAGACAAAACAAAACAAGTATTTATCAATTTTTTAAATTAGCATTTAAGTTTTTTGGTATTTTAAACAAAAAAAAACTGTTAGTTTTAGTTTTAAGAAAAAAAAAACTTCTTTCTCCACCTCTGTTCGTCGGGTCCGAGGTCTTCACGCGAGTCGTCGGAGCTTTACTCGTGGGTCGCGGAGTTGTTGTGCGCGGGCTGGATCCGGAGCCAGGAGGTTCGCTGGTCGGAGGTTGCTGCAGGGGGAAATCGCAGCTGTTCGTGTCACGCCGCCGTTGCTGACGGGCCGCCGGGCTGGAGCTGCTGCACAGGGAAGGTCGTCAATCGCCGGTGAAGGTGCTCGGGTTGAATCCGGCGTGTCGCGGCGCAGGGTTGTCGAGGGCGCGGATCGGGTGCCGCCGTCGTGGGCCTTACTCGTCGGAGTACGGCCGGAGTTGGTAGCTGATGGTGGCCGGATCTGAAGCTGCCGGGCTTGTGGGGTGCCGCTGCAGGTGTCGTCGGGCTGGAAGCTGCTATCAGAATGGATAAGGAAAGAACTAGAATGCGAAGAGATGAGTCTGAAGGTGATGAAGAAGAGGGATACGGTGGGTTGTACACAAAGAGAGAAGGAAGAATGAGATTTAAGAGAAACAAAGTTTTTTTCTCTGACTTCAAGCCCTCTTCCCCCTTTAACTCTCTTTTGCGTCCTCTTAAATACATCACTGGGCAACGGTATAATATGCTAAAAAAAGTAACTAAGAGGTAAAAGGGGAACAAACTGGAAAAGAAAGTAGGCCTTTGACGAGGCAAAAAAAACTTAAAAAAAAATCTTTTAAAAACGTTTTTTATTCTTAATAATTAAAAAAAAGTCAATATTTGCTAAAAATAAACTTTACCTTAAAACACAATTAAACATAAAAGCTTAGTCTAAAATCCAAATTAAAGATAAAATAAAACAATAAATAAATAAACAATGTAGTCGGGCCAAATACGGTGTCTACAGCTGTCATGACCCTTGGCGATTTCACTTCAAAGATACAAGAACGAGAGCTAGTAAAGAACAAAGCTCTAGTCAAAAGACTCCAAGCCGATGGACAGGTAGCAGTCATGAGAAATGGCACTGTTTGGGTAACTGCCAGAGGCAAAGAGATAGCTTCCACCTTCCCCCCGGAAGAAGAAGCTACATTCTCTCACCCAGTAATACCTGCCATAAAGATGGTGTCTTCACCCTATAAAACAATAGATGAAGACAAAGTCCAGAAAGTTGGTGTTCGAGAAATCAAAAACATCCAGCATCAACTCAACTACTCAAACAAGATCCTTTCTGAGGTATCTAAAGCTGTAAAGAGAATTGAAAATTTAGTTCTTCCTACCGTCTCAAAAAGACCAGGGATCCCTCCAGTAGACCCCTGCCAGCCAATCTTTCAACCAAACAGTTTTAAGATTGGGCCTCTCAAAGAAGACCCCTCAGGTCTTTTTGCTGAGATCAATAGAAGACTTTCTTCTTTGTCCATTAACAAAGGAGATTCTTCTCAAAAGAATGAAGCGGCCAAGAGTATAAATGTAGTGGCTACCATGCCTACTACTTCCCAGGCTTCTTCCTCAACAATACTTCCGGTCACAATGCATACGGAAATGAAGAGTCATTATCCTGGACCCTCTCCCCCGGATTTAGGATGGGACGATCTCTGCCATGATCAACGATCTTATGACGGATCTTCTATAATTACTTGGAATATCGATGGGTATTCTGAAGCTCAAATGATGAACACATTTCAAGAGATGATGATGGCAGCCACTACCTTCAGCACCAAGAAACCGGTTTTACAGACAGCCCAAATCCTTATTTCGGGTCTCTCTGGAAACCTAAGAAGCTGGTGGCATAACCAGCTAACCGATAAAGATAGATTAAGGATCCTGACGGCAACTAAAACAGTTGTCAAACAGGAAGGATCTAATGCTATGTAAGTTGATGAGCCAGATATGGTGAATCAATTAATCTATGCTATGACCAAGAACTTTATTGGTAGCACTCAAGTCTACTCAGATCTCAATGCCGAAGCCCTTTTAAGCCTTCGATGTAGAAAGATGAGTAACTACAAATGGTACAAAGACACTTTCCTGGCACGTCTTTATACTATTACAACGTGCGGAGCAGATATTTGGAAGCAAAAATTCGTTGAAGGACTTCCACATTATATCGCTCAAAAGTTCTATCAAACGGCTGCAAACTCTGCAACAAATCGCATTGATTGGGCAGAATTAACAATCGGGGACATCAACGCCACGATTCAACGAATATGCGTTAATCTCTGTCTAGAGAATAGGCATACAGCCAAGGTCATCAAAGATCCCGACTACCAAAAGGAATTGGGAACTTTCTGCAAGCAATATGGTCTTGATAACAGACCTGAAGAGGAACGGAAGAAGAAGAAGAAATCTTCCAGCAAACGACTCTTCAACGAGAATAGATCAAAAAATTCCGAATTACCAAGGCGTAAACGAAAATATTACAACAGAAGCAAAGGAAGGAAGGATTATTCTAAGAATCATCCTCGCAAATCCTCTGTTGTCTGCTACAAATGCAACCGCAAAGGACACTATTCTAGTAAGTGCCCTTTAAAGGACAAAATCAACTCTCTAACCATAGATGAAGAAACAAGACAATCATTTCTCTATGCCATCAGAAGCGAAGAAGAAAGCTCTTCGAGTTCCGAATCTTCTACCGACAACGATGAGATCAACCTCATAAACAAAGAAGATTCTGATGAAGAGACATTCTATTCTCAAAGTGATTCCTCTGATGAAGATGGAATTATTCCTTGCACTGGCCATTGCGCGGGAAAATGCCACGGCCATATCAATGTCATCAGTAGAGATCAAGAGGCCCTCTTTGACCTAATTGATAGACTACCCGATGAAGAATCCAAGAGAATGTGCCTTGTGAAACTTCGGGAAAGCCTTGAAGCAGAAGCTCTTCAAAGGAAACCAGAATATGACCTAATAGAATATTCTTTTCAAGATATTCTAAATAGGGTCAAAGGAGAAGCTAAGAAGCCAATCCAAATCGAAGATCTTCACACTGAAGTGAAGAATATCAAAAGGGAAGTTGCTAGTAATAGGCAACGACTTTCTACTCTTGAATTCGCCTTTGAAAAATTCAAAGAGTCAGAAACAACAGAAGGAGAAACCTCCTCCTCAAAACCTGAGCAAACTTTACAGATTGGTTCACCAAGCGGGATCAATTACATCAGTAAAGTTCAAAATCAGAAGTGAATGTCCAAGATTATGTTCAAAATCTGTGACTTCCAATTAGAAACATTCGCTCTTATCGACTCTGGAGCCGATCAGAACGTTATTTAAGAAGGATTGGTCCCTTCAAAATATTTTGAAAAGACCAAAGAAGTTCTCAGCGGAGCCGGTGGGAATCCGTTGAATATCAAATACAAATTATCAAAGGTCCACATCTGCAAAGACGACGTGTGCCTTATCAATACCTTCATCCTGGTCAAAAACCTCAATGAAGGAGTCATATTAGGTACCCCTTTCTTAACTCAATTATATCCTTTTTCAGTCACTGATAAGGGAATTGTGTCCAAGAAATTCAACAAGGAAATTATCTTCGAATTCAGTCAGCCAATAATTTCAAGATATATTTCGTCCATTGAAGAATACATCAGTATTTATATCAACAACATCGCAAAGAAGGAAAAACAGATCGAGTTCCTTCAAGACGATATAAAGTCCTGTAAAGTGGAAATGCAAGTCAACACGCCATCTACGCAGCGAAAAATACAGAATTTCCTAAAAAAGCTCGAAAAGGAAGTTTGTTCAAATATCCCGAATGCATTCTGGGATAGAAAAAAGCATATGGTGAATCTGCCGTATGTTGATAATTTCAAAGAGGCTGGAATCCCTACCAAGGCTCGGCCCATTCAGATGAGTAAAGATCTGGTCAGAACTTGTACCGATGAGATAACAGATCTTCTCAAAAAGGGGCTAATCAGTCCTTCCAAAAGCCCATGGTCATGTTCGGCCTTTATGTCAACAACCAGGCCGAAAAGGAACGTGGAATTCCCAGGCTCGTTATAAACTACAAGCCTCTCAACAAAGTCCTAAAATGGATTAGGTATCCTATACCTAACCGACAGGATTTGCTTAAAAGGATCACTTCTGCGAAGGTGTTCTCAAAGTTTGATCTAAAATCTGGGTTTTGGCAAATTCAGATTCATCCAAGTGACCGTTACAAGATGGCTTTCAATGTTCCATTCGGACAATATCAATGGAACGTCATGCCATTCGGATTGAAGAATGCTCCATCCGAATTCCAGAAGATAATGAATGATATCTTCAACAAATACCAAGAATTCACAATAGTCTATATTGATGACATTCTGGTATTCTCAAATACTGTAGATCAGCACTTCAAGCATCTGCAGATATTCCTCAACATCATTAGAACAAATGGTCTTGTGGTCTCCCAACCAAAGATTAAATTGTTCCAAACAAAAGTTAGATTCCTCGGTTACGATATTAATCAAGGGATCATCAAACCAATCCAAAGGTCTCTGGAATTTGTGGATAAATTTCCAGACGTCATACAAGACAAAACACAACTACAGCGGTTTTTGGGTTGTGTGAATGATATTGAAGACTTTATTAAAGATCTCCGTACAATCTGTCGGCCACTCTATGACAGATTGAAAAAGAATCCAAAGCCTTAGACTGTAGAACATACACGCGTAGTCCAATCAATCAAAGCGCTGGCAAATAGCATCTCATGCTTATCCTTAGTGGATGAACAGGCGCACCTCATTATTGACACCGACGCCTCAGACATCGGTTACGACGGTGTTCTCAAACAGGAAGTTAACGGAAAAGTCTCCATAATCCGTTATCATTCAGGAATCTGGAATAGTGCCCAGAAAAACTATTCCACGGTGAAGAAAGAAGTATTAGCAATAGTACTTTGCGTTCAAAAGTTCCAGGGATATCTTATCAACAAAGATTTCACTGTACGAACGGACTCGAAAGCAAGCAAATACATCTTTGAAAATGATGTAAAGAATCTTGTCTCAAAGCAAATCTTTGCAAGATGGCAGGCCATACTGTCTTGCTTTGATTTCCAGATCGAGCCTATAAAAGGAAGTGAGAACTCCCTTGCTGATTACCTCTCAAGAGAACATCTCTTGAAGAAAACAGAATCAGCTCTGACCTCCCTTCCTCAAGATGGAACCTCCTCCCGGCCGGAGACGGCCAAGCTCCCAGCGGCCTCCGCCGCAAAACAATCAGCGACCTCCGTCGCCGAGAAATGAATCAAACATTTCTCCTCAAGCAGCAGCATCCTCTTCTAGGGCTGCCATCTCAAAGGACAAAAGGCCCGTCACTCAAACGTCTGTACCATCTCCAATGAGTGCAGAAAATTATGCTATGGATATCCAGTATGAAACGGTATCCAGGCGTCAGCAAGGTTCTTCCCAGAGAGCCTTGATTATTCAAACAGGCCCTCCAAGCCTTCCAACCCCTTCAAGCACGTTGTTACGCCCTCGCAGCAACACAACGAGGAACAGGGGCCCTGCTACGGCAGCCGCCGCTTCCAGACCAACGATTCCGAGGAACCCTTCCTCGTTTTCTCAAATAGTTAGGCCAAAGGTTTTTCAGCCAAGGCCTCCAATCACTGGGTATTTCACCAAGACTACCCTAGTAGATTCAATTATTGAACCAGAGTTCGACGGACCTTCAGTCCAAGAAGTCTGCAAGCAAATATTTCCTCAAGGCTTCAATTACCTACCAAAGGATCTTCAAAAGACCCGAACTTATTATGAGTTTATTCTGGTAGATTCAAAGTCTGCAGAAATAACTCATGTCCCAGACAGAAATGATCCTTCTAGGACCATTTACTCAAAGCTCAGGATCTTCCGCATCCTTACCCCTTCCTCTTGGAAACAGGGTATGTTTGTAGGGAAGAGACTGTCAGTAACCTTCCAACCGCAAACTTACAATTACCGCGACTACATGAAAGCGTGGTATATTGTCTTCTTGTTGCAAGGCTATAACCATTCCTGGTTTGTGACATTCTGTAAGCAAGCTTACAAGTCTCACTTTCCGATTTGGTTTCAAACATGGTGGACTTACTTTGGACTCTCCGAAGAAATTTTTCCGGTAGAAGTTCAGAGATCTTACCACCTATTCCAACAAAGTATCTATTCGTCTCCTCTCTCCAAGACGTTTAGATTCGCTTTGTATTTTCAAATACCATGGATCCTTTGCTGGAATTTCCAGCTAGGACCCAGTCGAAATTTTAAAGCGTTGAGCAAAGCTCTCCGCGTCAAATGGTGGGAAAAATTCGATTATTCCTACCTAGAATCAGACAAGATGAAAGATTGGTTAAAAACCAACGTTCATCTTCAAGTCGTGACAAGGCAAGAAGACGAAAGCTTCCTTCTGGCCAAAAATGCTGTCATGAGTTCACTTGCTGGAGCCGGATCTCAAGCCGACTTCAACTCGGTCCTCAATACCGTCGCAGTTCAGATCTCTGATTCCGACAATGTCCAAACAGATGTAGATTCTTCCGCATCTGTCAACGATGATGTCGTAGATGCCGTAGAAGACTTCGATCCCTACGATGGATATGACATCAACGACCCATATCTAGATTCACAGCCTAGCTGAGACTAGATATTTCAATTGTTTAATTTAATTTTCTTATTGTAAATTATGTAAATTAATTTGTTTAAATTTTGTTTTGAATTTGGATAAGATCATTGTATTCCGATCTTATCATCACTATCCCAGTCTGTTTTTGTGAAGGACTTGCAGAAGAAATCACGATGCAGTAGATGGCATGCTTCTGATGTGGAGTAACCAACCACAAGGCAACGCATGACGCGTATAGGATTGACTCAGATGAGAGGATTTCATATCTCACAAGGCAACCCTGGTAGAAGATCGATGGTGTTCCTTGGGCAGTGAAAGGCGGGAAGCCGAGAGTAAGACCCTAGATGGAACGGCCTAATTGGAAACCATAGAAGCCTTTACGATTGATATACAGAATCCGCAATCCTCGCTAAATCAGAAGAAGCCGGGTGACTTCATCAGATTTCTAAAGCAAGCATCCAATCCAAAAACAGTCATATCAGCCTTTATTTTCTGACTTTTCTTTATTTTGTCAGTTTGTAATTATTTCCGCTTTACTTTATTTCTTTTCCTACTTTTTCAAAGATAAGATGTCTCTTGTCGGCCACGCTTATCTTTACTTTTTTAAAGTAGATTCCCAAGAGATAAAGATACCAGTCAAGGACTTGTCTTGTCAGCCAAACCTTATCTCTTTAGGATGTATCAAATTATGTTGAGACAAGTGTCAAGACAATAGTAAGAAACCAATAATTGTGCCCTGGCGCAATTATCGGAATTCTTCTATATATAGCACTTGAGTTTTATTTATCTAAATACTTTAAAGCAAATAAATTTCTAAATATTTAATGATGTTGAGAATCTAGGATATATTTTTAAAATATTTATAAAAACAAAAGTATTTAAAGAAAAAAATTGTAATTTCCAAACTGATTTTAAAAATAATGTGAGAGAGATCATGAATGAATTTTAGAAGCTTGAAATTAAGTAATCTGTGGGAACTAAAAAATATTATTTTTTAAATTAGTTTGAAAATTACAATATTTTAATAAATAGTTTTATTTTTAACAATATTTAAAAAATATATCTGAGAGTCTAAGGTTCCATTATACACACACATATAATAGATTTTTTTATTTTTTTTATTTCAGATTGAAAGACTTTAATTTGAAACTTGTGTTTGATCATAAATTTAGAAACAAACAAAATGGTTAGTGTTTCAAATTTTTCATACAAAAATGATAAATTAAAATATTATTATATTTTATTAACAAGATAAATCTCCATCTCAATAGGTAAAATACTTAGTTTTATATTTATTTAAATTACTTTTAAAAAATGTTAAATTATTCTTTAAAAAATAACTGAATATACAACTAAGATGTTTAAATTATATATTTTTGTGAAATTTTGTATTCATGTTATTTATAATTTTAATATATATATATATATTATGGGTGGGGAATTTATTTCAAGACCCCATCTCAAAATATTGGAGGAAATATTAACTTCACATTTTTTTCATTTTGTTTTAAACAAAGAAAACGTCATAAAAATGAATGTATTAAAGAAAATAAAATGAACATAAAATAGGGAGAAAAATATAGAAATTGATTATATTACTCTTGGGCTTGTGCAAGAAGATTGGGATTGGGGAGCAAGTAATGGACTTGGTAATTGGGCATATTTTTTAATATTTGTTTCATAATATGTTATATTATTTCCCTTGTATTTTTTATTTTTTATTTTTAAACATGAAAATGAAAACATATCTATTTTTTTCCCTTGCTAGACAACAACATAATCAAATAGATAAATGATTCATAATTAGTATAAGAGATTAATTTTTGTTCCTACTAGTTTGGGATGCATATGGAAATTCTTGTTTGATTTTACTGGGTAGAAAATTAAAGTTTAGCGAGTTTAGTTAAACGTGACAGTTTAATTAAGATGGTGATTTCAGAGCTGGTGCCACATAGATGCCACTGGAGTGCCACGTACCCCTTTATCTTCTAGCTTGAGATTCACTTGTGCACACAAATATAACACTAATATGATGCTCTGTCAAATGGACTCTACATTTAAGTGAACTTAAATCGGAACAAACGAGTATTAAGCAAGTAGAATAAATACAGTAATCTTAGTAATCTTAGCCACACTCTGCTTGAGAGTGTATGTCAAATTCTCTTAAAGATTCGTGTAGGAAAATCAACTTGCTTACCTTGATTTAACATTTTTCCATGGAGTTTTTTTAAGGAGAAGAGGCACGATGACATTTTAGGTGTTGCCTTTTTATTTGGCCGATAATAGATAAATGTTTAGTTTTTTCTTTTACTCAATAGATAATTTGATAAGTGAATTAATTTTTTTTGGATGTTACTAAATATAGTTAACAATAAGCTCTTGCGCTTGTACGAGTACGAAGAAAGTACTCTGACTCCAGCGATTAAAAATAAAAAAAAAATAAATAACCAATTAGCAATTGGTCAAAATGTGAAATTTTTATAATTTCCCATTTTGGGCCTGATGAAGCTGAAAATTACTACCATGGCGGCTTATGCGGTCGTCTTCGTCTATATATACATTCTCTTATCTTCTTCAATCTTTTAACACAGTTTCTCACGCGAGATTCGGAGAAAAATGGCTGGCGCTTTTGCTGGGTCACTCGGAATTGCCCTTCCAGGCTCCACCAAGCTCTCCCACACACCAACTTCACGATGCTCCCGATTTCCTCGCGTCAAAATGGCCGTCACGCTTGACGAGAAGAAGAACTTCACTCTCAAGAAATCTGAAGAGGCTTTCAATGCCGCCAAGGTACATTCCCCATCTTCCAAAATTTTCCCTTTTCCATTTGACCCTTCAGCGTCTTCCTTCGATTAAATTACATGAAAGCCTCTTTTCGTAATCAGTTTAGACAATAATCCACTGGGGTTTAGATATGTGTTAGGGGAATGAGAATTCAATTTGAATTCCGTGGTTCTTCTGGGGTATTGGGGTCTGCGATTCTGATTGATAGCGGCGGCTTGAGCAACCGAGGAGTTGGAATATTGGATCCGATTTTTGTCTGATTGTGTCAGTTTCTGACGCTGGATAGTGAAATTTGTTTTGAACGCTTGTGCGAATTGTACGCAGGAGCTAATGCCTGGTGGTGTGAACTCCCCTGTTCGTGCCTTCAAATCTGTTGGTGGGCAACCAATAATTATCGATTCTGTAAAGGGCTCCCACATGTGGGATATTGATGGTAATGAATACGTTGATTATGTGGGATCTTGGGGACCCGCGATTATTGGTCATGCAGACGATGAGGTACAATTCCACTTAGTTTTTCTCTACTTGTGTATTTCAGTTTCAGTCACTTGGGTCTTCTGCTTTGTGTCCAAATCTACTTCATGTTTATGAATCTAAGATTTCTTCTTCTTTTTCAATTTTTTGTACAAAGTTCTGAAATATCATTGCCTTTCCTAAGTTTGGTTAGTTGTGAGACCTCTATTATTATGATCATGTTGAATCTCTCTCTCTGTGAACAGAGTTAGTAAAAATGATTAATACTAAGTCCGCACTGTTTACTCCGAAATTTCCATAGCTGAAATTACCTTAGTTGGGCCCCTCGTAGTGAACATTGATGATCAGTTTGATGTTTGATTCCTATTTCTACTTGATATATATTTTTGGTTTTATGAGGAATACAATATGGACTTTCCTAATCTAATCGATCATGATGAATACTGTAATTCTCTTTCTATTCTATATTCATGTAGGAAACACATACTTTATTTCTAGCATCATGTTGGTTTTAGACTCATCTGACATGAACATGCTTAACATTTCAAAAGTTTTTTTCTTTAAAAAAATTGAACATGTTGGGACACTCAAAGAACATGTTAAGGTATGCTGAGACATGTTCGTTCAGTAAATGTTGGATGTATTAATTAGAAAACTGATGCGAAGATTCAAGTCTAATATCTATATAAAAAACGCAAAAGCTATCTCCAGGATAACAGGGAAGAGGAAAATAAAAATATGGAAAGATAGATCGAATGGCCATATAAATTAGACCCAATTTTCAGAAAACCACGAAAACGGCGGATTAAATTATCTATTGAAACGAGGCTGCTTACTTCTCTTTCTTCTATCTGTGGGATGTTTGACTACTTGCAAACACTGGATAATGCTGTATCTTCAGAAGAAGATAAGTTCTCTCTTGACATTTCATCATATAATTCACTCTGTCCAAACTCTAAGATGTACAAACGTAAATTTTCTTAACAATTAATGGATTTTTAAATTTTGTTTTAACTCAACATGTACGAGTGGAGATTTTAACTACCTTTTGATCAATGATATATGCCAGCTATGCTGAGGTTGGCTTATGGATGTATACTTGTGTTTGTGTCCTAACTTTTTTAAAAGGACATGTTGCAGTGTATATGTTGTGCTTGCGTTTGTCCCTGCTTCTGAGTAGATATTCATCACAATAATATTCTCATAGGTACTTGCAGCCCTAGCTGAAACAATGAAGAAAGGAACCAGCTTTGGCGCTCCGTGCCTTTTGGAAAATGTTTTAGCTGAGATGGTGATATCTGCTGTTCCAAGCATAGAAATGGTTCGGTTTGTTAACTCCGGTACAGAAGCATGTATGGGTGTGCTTCGTCTCGCCCGTGCTTTTACTGGCAAGGAGAAACTCATCAAATTTGAGGGATGCTACCATG